>NC_073692.1:229695577-230014715 GCF_029784155.1 Uranotaenia lowii
CTAGTGATGAAAAAAGTTATTGATGAAAAACCAGTATTTTTCGTTCCTTTCGGGCAAAATACCTCAATATTTTATTCACGTTTGAGACTTAAGCAACCCCTCCCTATGGTCAGATCTACTTGAAACTTGGAATGTGACCTTCTGGTAAGCTAATTAATAATTTTGACTTAGAGTAAGTGAGATTTATCATGTTCCATTCTTCCTATACTATGATAAGTGTACTGCAGTTCGTTAAATTATTAAAAACTCCAAAAATTTCAGTTATGGTAAAGTAGTCATAACTTCTTCAATTTTCAACCGATTTTGATAAATAACCACTTGAAATCTTTGTTTTAAATTGACATTCAAGCGCAAAAGAAAATCAGATTTTTTAAATGCTATCATCGAGTCTAAAACTTTCGTTGAAACAAAATTTTCTCTAAAAAATGCGTTTTTTATATTTTTTTTCTCATAAAGTCACTAATGTCAACAATACTGTTGGTCAAACGCAAAAACAGTGTTCAGATGAGCGATAGAAAACTTATTCATCTTCATTATGCAAAAGAGGGATTACAAATAACTGTTATGCCGTCCGAGATATTTTAATCTAAGTACAAGAACTTTTTTAATTTTTTTCGAAATTTCATATTTGGAGCATAACTCAAAAACGGTTCTACTGAGATATTTTTGAATTTCATTTTCGGATTCAGCGCCCGATTTTACATTAAAAATGTTGGTCAGTTGATCAAGTTCACCAATTTTTTTAAATTTTGTAAACTAGTGTTATCAATGAATGTGATATGTGATATTTTGAAAATGTTTCTGCATTATTAAATACAACATTAAATAGACTTTCCATATCGCCAAGGCAATTTTTGATAACAAATATACGATAAAAAATCTGATTTTTTCCAATTATCTGCACAGTACACATCTAACTGTTTATTCACACAAAACAAAACTTTGACGTGTTTAGACTTCAAACGGTGACATATCGTAAACCTAACCCAAGTTGTATTGCACATTCGTATCAAAACCGTTGTGAATAGTACATTTATTCCATTCATGTGCCTTTTCATTCCAAGGTCGCTCACGTGGTTCATCCGAACACCGGACTTCTAATACATATTAATGATCCACAAACCTTTACCGGTTTCGTTTATATGACAGGTCAACAAAATCGAAAAGTGTTTGGGGTCAGCAAGAGTTTCTGCTATTCAGACGAAACCGAAATGCCACCCCAATCCATCATCGCGCCAAGGCGAACGACCTTATAAATCGAAATTGAAAAAATGGTCAAATCTTAAAATAACAATCGGATCAGCTGTCCTTTAGAGAAGAACTGAAAAGATTTTCGCTCGGCTGAACAATGATACCTACCTATGGCTGACGCTGAAGTGCATGAGTAGCTCTGTCTGTCTTTCAACTTTCGATGGCTTATTTTCAGTGCCAAATTAGTTTACCTTCGTTGTGAAATGGAATGGTCATGAAACTAAACATTGAAACTGCGGTATGGTAATAAAGAGATAAACTTTAGATCGTAGAGAGCTGCCAGGATATTTTTTTTTTTTTTTGGAAACAACACACTTTTTTGCCTTTTTTATAGTTATCGGTCGATTTGAGAGATCATTAATTCTGGCTCTTGTATATACCTTTATATGTAGGTACTTATCGAATCAGCTCGACAAGTTTTGACGATGTCTGTGTATTCGTGTGTATTATTGTAAATTCTTGTACTCTTCGTTATCGACGTTTTTGCGAAACTATGCTGCACACAAAAAAATAGTTTAAAAAATTAATGGTAAATATCATAACATGATCAGATGATCACTCCAAAAACGTGTCCATTTGGGTTGCTAGCGATATCCAGGAAGCTTTTTTCTTTCGTTCGAAAAGCTTCTTACGCACGAACGGCATGAAAGAATTTCGTTCGTCAGCAAATTGATAAAAATCTAGCGAAACATTTCATGAGGGCGAAACTGCCAAATGTAAACAAATCGAATTGACGACCAATCTGGATGGGGGCGAAACTTGAAAATATCCCAAATTTACCAACAAAAAATGTTAACATCGAACAGTAGGGGAGATGGGGGCATAATGGCCACCTTAAGGAAAACGGTTATTTAACCATAGAAAATAGCTATAATATGGAGGTTACATTATTGTTTCGTGTTCAGACACTTGAAAAGCCTATTCCCTAACGGACTGAAACGTGAAAAACTAGATGAAAACGTTAAAAAATGCATTTTAAAAAATTTTGCCAAAAGCTGAAAACCAGCCACTGTGGAGGCATAATGAGAACCCCCCCTGAGGCAGTATGAGCACCATTAATCAGAGCAAGATGTGCGTTTTTGCAGGGGAATCTAGCAGCGAATTCAATTCGATGAAGTCAGGTGAGTCGTAGATTCATCAAACAAAGCAATAACAAAATAATCTAGGTCTGTTTGTAGAATACAAACAATTCACGCACGCTCATACATTAAGTGCTTTGTTCGGAGGATGATGCTACTAGCCGTATAATGTAACAATAAAAAAATAGATCATGAATTGTGAATGGAAAAAAATCACCTCGAACAGAAATCTAACTCTAGTCTTTTGATTACCTCTCCGACAGCAACAATTCGTAACAAGTGTGTACTTACAGTTACTAAGCTCCGTTTTCTACCGTGTTTTCGTCGTGTTTTGTGCTATTTTATCCGTCCCGTTTTTGCTTCACGTGTTGTTCTTCTCCTGGTGCTGCCGTGCGAAGTGATTTGCCAACCGATCCGTCGTTCTCGAGCCGCGATTACCCCGATCGAAATCCGTATCATTTGCGGTTGTTTTTCGTTTTGTTTTGATCCGATCCCGCTCTGAACGTGGCACAGATACTGTTTCAAACAGACGAGGAACTGTGTTCAAATCAGTTTAGTGCAACTCGATTTTTTTTTGTGCACTGTACAATTATTGAGTTTTGACGCAAATGTCATCAAGCGATATGGCCTGCGATAAATGCGCTAAACCTACGAGCGACTCCGACAGCATTCTTTGTCAGGGCCTTTGCAGCCTGGCGTTTCACTTAAAGTGTGCGGGGTTGCTTTCGTCGCACCTCAAGTCGAAGGCTGACAACATTAATCTGCTCTGGGTTTGTGACGAATGTTGCAAACTTCTAAAAAATGCTGCTTTTCGTCGATCTTTGGACAGCTATGAAACTCTTATTGCGGACATGCGGAAGAGCCAGGCTTCGTTAGTTGCTGATATGAAGTCTGAAATTGCTGCGACCAACTCGAAGCTTGATAAAATTCTAAACGTTCGCCCTAACATCAACCCTTCTCCTCGCGTCCCTGCTGCCTGGCCTAGGCTAGCCACTCCATCGAACAAGAGGCGCCGAGTTGAAAACCCAACTGTAGCCCCCTGTGTGGGTACTAGAAGAAAAACTACCGTAAAAACTATTGCGACGGTTGCTTCTCGCGAAAGAAAGTTTTGGATCTATCTGGCTCGATTGCAAAATAGTGTTACGGCCAAAGATATCGAAGAGTTCGTAATGGAATGTCTCCAATGCGAATCAGCAGAAGTTCATGCCCTGGTTCGAAAGGATGTTGATGTTTCCACGCTCAGATCAATTTCTTTCAAAGTTGGGGTGGATCCTAAGTTGAAAGACACTGCGCTTTCCCCAAAGACTTGGCCTGCTGGAATATTATTCCGAGAATTCGAGGATTTTGGTTCAAAAAACCCTTTAACTCCTGCTGTCACTTTCTCACCAGTTGCGCCATCCATGGAGACTCCTGGCAGTTCTACTCCTCGTGTGGCACCAATTCACTGAACGCCTCTACCTATGGTTTACCGAGAATGGACAACGAGTCTTCTTTAGCCTCGACAAGCAACCGCATAAGACTCTCGAGTTTCTCGTCATCCGAACCTTCCAACAGCTGTCGTGTTAACTTCCACGAACATCACCAATTCCTCGCCTCTTCTCTGGCTTCTTCACCGGGACGCAACGAGTCAGGTTTTACGGAGACCTCGGAGCCCCTCGACTCAGTCGCGCTGATTCCAGCCAGCGGCATCAGTCGTCCCGGCCCTGAGTTCGATTGCGGCGATGAGGTTCTCCAGCCTGCACAAACAGGCAAGTACATTTTTCGTGTTGGAACCTTCCCATTGCGTGATGAAATTTCCGATTCCAGCCACGCCGACCTACATCATCTGGCCTTTCATGAGCATCCTCAAATCCTCGCTTCTTCACGGGCTTCTTCACCGGGACGCAACGAGCCAGGCTTTACGGAGACCTCGGAGCCCTTCGACTCAGTCGCGCTGATTCCTGCCAGCGGCATCAGTCGTCCCGGCCCTGAGTTCGATTGCGGCGATGAGGTTCTCCAGCCTGCACAAACAGGCAAGTACATTTTTCGTGTTGGAACCTTCCCATTGCGTGATGAAATTTCCGATTCCAGCCACGCCGACCTACATCATCTGGACTTTCGTGAGCATCCTCAAATCCTCGCTTCTTCACGGGCTTCTTCACCGGGACGCAACGAGCCAGGCTTTACGGAGACCTCGGAGCCCTTCGACTCAGTCGCGCTGATTCCTGCCAGCGGCATCAGTCGTCCCGGCCCTGAGTTCGATTGCGGCGATGAGGTTCTCCAGCTTGCACAAACAGGCAAGTATTCAACTTTCGTCGACCTTCCCCTCCGTGATGGATTTTTCCGTTCCAGTGAACGACGATCCGGTGTGTCTGTCGGGTCTCGAGATCAACTAAGTTTCTACTACCAAAATGTCGGCGGTATCAACTCCTGCGTCAACGAATATCTGCTAGCCACCTCATGCTCCAGCTACGATATTGTGGCTTTCACCGAAACCTGGCTGAACGATAGAACCCTTACCAGTCAGGTTTTTAGCTCCGACTACACAGTGTTCCGGCGTGACCGTGGTCCTCACAACAGCACTAAATCCTCCGGCGGGGGTGTTCTGATTGCCATCCGATCCGGTCTTTCAGTCACTCCAATCGACGACGAATCATGGAACGACCAGGAATTAGTGTGGATCCGTATCGATCTGGGCACTCGAAAGCTCTTCGTTGGGGTTTTATACCTACCCCCTGATCGAGCCAAAAGCGCGGTCTTCGCAGAGTCGTTTTCCCGCGGCCTTTCCCGGTTGTGTTCCCTTACTGTTCCCGAGGACGACATTCTTATTATTGGCGACTTCAACTTGCCCGGAATTAAATGGTGTTTCTCCCAGTGCGGTTTTCTGTTTGCTGATCCAGCGAGATCTTCATTTACTACGCCCTCTAGTTTGATCCTCGACTCACTCAGCACAGCAACTCTCCGACAAATTAACAGCGTCGAGAATGAGAATGGTCGCTTGCTCGATCTCTGTTTTGTTAACGACGGATCCCAATTGGCTACGATTGAACTGGCTCCTGCGCCTCTGGTTAAGCTTGTTCCTCACCACCCGGCACTGCTGCTTTCGCTTGAAATCTCTGAAGTTGTGACTCCTATCAAGAAGCCGGCATCCTTTTTTCTCGATTTCAAGAACGCCGATTTTGTCGCTATTTCACAAACGCTTGACGCCATCGACTGGAATTCTGAGCTCGAATCTTCCGATCCAAACGCCGCTGCTATGAAGTTCTCCCATATCATCAACTACATCATCGATCGTCACGTACCAAAACGCTCAGCAGCCTCTGACCTACGTGCTCCCTGGGTCACGAAAGAGTTGCGACAAATGAAAGCACTCAAGAACAAAGCCCTCGGCTACTACTTGAGACACAAGTCTCTCCACGCCAAAAACCAGTATCGCAAACTTAACGCAGCTTATAAAAAAGTAAGCACGCGTTGTTACCAGGGCTATCTTATCCGGATTCAGCGTGGTTTTAAAACTAGACCCAAATCGTTTTGGCAGTACATTAAGGACCAACGGAAAGAATCGGGCTTACCGTCCTACATGTTTTTGGAAGACAAGTCGGCGACCTCAGACCTTGATATTTGTAACCTCTTCGCTGACAAATTCCGTAGTACTTTTGATTCTGGTTCAATATCCACGGAGCAGTTGACTATGGCGGCTAGTAACGTCCCACGTCAGAGCACTTCCTTTCATCACATCGTAATCGATGACGATACCATCCTGAAGGCGACTGCTAAGCTGAAATCCAGTGTTTCTGCAGGTCCGGATGGCATTCCAGCGACTTTTCTTAAACGCTATATATCACATATGCTGACTCCTATAAAACGAATCTTCCAATCATCGCTCACGGAATCCACGTTCCCTTCCATTTGGAAAGAGGCTTACATGTTTCCGGTCTACAAAAAAGGTGACAGGAGGAACGTTAACAATTATCGCGGTATTTCTGCCCTATGTGCGATCGCCAAACTGTTTGAGCTGGTTGTACTAGATCCATTTTTCTCGTATTGCAATTTTTATTTCTCTAACGAACAACATGGATTCATGCCCAAACGCTCTACGACAACAAATCTGTTGATGTTCACATCTTCCGTGCAAGACAGTTTTGCCATGGGATCTCAAACCGACGTAATCTACACCGACCTGACCGCAGCTTTCGACAAGGTAAACCACAAAATAGCCATAGCCAAACTAGATCGTATCGGTATCTGCGGCTCTTTACTGGAATGGTTCCATAGCTACCTGGTAGGACGGAAACTTATTGTACGATCAGGTGAATCATTTTCCGATCAATTCCGTGCCTCTTCTGGAGTACCTCAAGGGAGCCACCTAGGACCCATCATATTCCTGATCTACTTCAACGACGTGCTGTTGCTTCTCGATGGACCAAAACTGGCATATGCCGACGACTTGAAATTGTTTCAATCCATCAACAGCCCCGAAGATGTCAACGTATTACAGAGCCAGTTTAACATCTTCGCCGCCTGGTGTGATGTCAATTGCCTTCCCTTGAATCGCAACAAATGTACGGTAATTTCGTTTTCACGCAAGCGGCTACCGCTATCGGCTGATTATTTTCTTGGTCATGAGGCAATTGCACGAGTTGAGCATATGAAAGACCTTGGTGTGATCCTGGACGAACGGCTGGATTTCAAGATCCACACAAACTACATCGTCGACAAAGCTTCCAGATGCCTGGGCCTTTTATTCCGCATGACAAAAGACTTTAAGGATATTTATTGCCTCAAGAGTCTTTACTGCAGCTTGGTTCGATCGTCCCTCGAATATGCCTCGGCTGTATGGTGCCCCTACTACCAAAATGGCTCGGAGCGTATCGAGGCCATCCAGAGGCGTTTTTTGCGCTTCGCTCTCCGGAACCTGAACTGGCAAGACCCGTTCCGACTCCCCAGCTACGAAAGCCGCTGCCGCCTTATCGACATCGACACGCTGCAGGCCCGCCGGACCGCAACACGGGCCTCTATTGTTGCCGATCTGCTTTCGTCTAGAATCGACTGCCCTGCACTGCTAGAAGCACTCCAACTCAGCGTGCGATCCCGTGGCTTGAGGAATCGTAATCTTCAGCTCTTTGCTCCTCTCCGACAGAATAACTACGGAGCTAATACAGCGCTAATTGGTGCAATAAGGACGTTTAACCGCTTCTCCGACCATTTTGATTTTGACGTTTCGAGGGAATTATTCCGAAGAAGAATCCTTAGTGCTTTAAGTATAGTATAGGGTAAATTCCGTGTAATTGTAGTTTGTCTTTAATTTTTAACCTATCATTTGGATCAATATGTGATCTGTTGATGAAAATAAACAAATAACAAATGACACCTTACCAATAGGCTAAATTGTCGGATGAAAACTAGTCAAGGTGAGGCGCTATAAATCAATTTTAATTCGCTGCTAGATTCTACGGCAGAAAATGCTCATTATGCCTCGATAATATGGTGCTCTATATGCCCCTAGTCAACAAATTTAAGTAAAAACGTGTTTTAAAATTGATAAAAGTGAAAAATCAAAAATTTTTTGATGGTAAAAATTGAGAAACAATGTGTACATCATGTTGCAGTGCGTACTTTATAGATCAAGGTTATTTTAAGATCATAAGAGCTTATTTCGTGGTGCTCAAAAATTATAATATTTTCGTAACTTGAGAACCAAGCTAGTTTTTTTTAAATATCTCTGTAAAGATAATAAAGAGATTCCTTTTTTTGTGAAAAATTAATACTATAGGAAGTACGAAACAAATCCTCATGAAAATTTATTTAAGAAAATACGCACTTTCGTAGAAACTTCATGCACTTCATGCGATGCGTACCGGCGAATGCGATTTAATGCGGCGAACCACATTTGATGAAAATGTATGTGAATCGCTTAAACCTGACATACTCAACGCGGCGAAGCAGATGTCAATTTGTTCCGCCGCTCGAGTTCGCATTGATCGCTCTCACTATGTCATCGGCCTTAAGCGAAGAAGCGAATTATGTGGATTTGCTTAAAATAGTCAGAGCATGCAGGCGATTATCTTCTAATTCAACAAAAACGGGGCTTTCACTTAAGCTTGTTTGTAACAGTGAATGATTTTGCATTCGTTTAGAAGTTAGAAACAACTCTTTTTTAATCTACCGAGCAGTATATGAAAATATATTTCAGATGTTTTTAATTCACCTTGAACATTCATTAGCAAAAGATAGCTTATCTTCATTCAATTATGGACGCTCCGTAATGAATTCAAACGTTTAGCTGTTGATAGTTAAAAAATTTATTCAATTCAGAAATATTATAATTAGTTTAAAACAAGCAAATACTGATTTGAGTAACGCACCTAGCATCACTGGTGAGGCCGCAAGCAAATCAAAATTTGAGGTTATGGCTGAGGCCAATTTTTCGTCAATACTATCGTCCGTATATATCCTTATACTATCGTCCGTATATACCCTTATAGTAAGATCACAGACAAAGTAAGATGTTCCGAAATTTCAAACGCGATATTCTCGCTTCGAGCTAACTGCTAGTTAGCTTAATTAATTTTCATAACTGACCAAATTAAAACAATTGAAAAAAAAACTGAAGACAACAATATAGACTAAAATGACAAAAAACACAAAATTGAAAAAAAAATTAAATAAAGGACAAATGGAATGAATTGACGAAATTTACGGAATTAAAAAATATGACAAAATAAAAAAATGGCAAAAATTACTGAAATGACAAAAATGACAAAAAAGACTGAATTGATTCAAATGACAATATTGATTTCATTTTTAAAGTTGCAAAGTTGATTTATAGGACAAAAATTACACATTTGATAAAATAGCAATAATGAAAAAAAAATCACACTTTTGACGAAAATTGCAAGAAATGAAAAAATGGCAAAATTTACAAAATTGACAGAATAAAAAAAACGAATCCACAAATATGATAAAATTGAAAATATTGATAAAATTGAAAATAAACTGACAAAATTGACAAAATTGGAAAATGACAACTACGAAAAAAATTACAAATATGACATTCATGAAAAAAATTTCAAAAATTACAAAATTAAAAAAAATATAAAAAAAAATTACGGAATTGACAAACTTCAAAATTTTCGAAATTGACAAAAATGAAATAGTTTAAAAACTGTAAAAAAAGACAAAATTGATAAAAATTACAAAGTCAATGGAGTAGAATAAATCGACAAAATTGACAAAATTAATAAAATAGACTAAATTGAAAAATTTGATAACAATTGTTGAATTGACAAAAATTGATAAAATTGGTAAAAATTAACAATATTCACAAAAAGTGCTAATAATTACGAAATGACAACAATTACGAAAATAAAAAAAATAAAATTAAAAAATTGATAAAAATTACAAAAATGACAGATTTTGCAAATCAGACACATTTGATAAATTTGACAAATCTGAATAAATAGACAAACATTTAAATATGACAAAGATAATAAACATGACATGAATGACAAGCATTGATGAAAATTGACTAATAACGACAGTCGACAACAATGACAAAATAGTCTAAAATTAAAAAAATCTATAATAAATTGTCCGATTATTAACCCTGATGACGTGATCTGCAGTTAGTAGTTTTATTCTGCATACTCTTGTGAACGTAAATCGAAATATATTGGACAATTTCGAAAACTGTAAAAAATAAACGAAACAAAAATTCATTAAAATTCATTTACTTTAGAAAATCTAGATGATTTTCCAAAAACCACTTTGGCACTTCTGGGTATCGTAAAAAAAAAATCCAAACATAAACATCTGTGAATTACTTTAGATAACGGCGAATTCAGCGAGATTATTTTAAATAAAACATATTCTTACTGTGCCATTTTCAAAAATCAATTTTCTCTAATCATCGGTTCAAACGATATTCGAATGGGGTTTTCCGAAACAAATAACATTCCAGCCAAAAAGGTTCTTACCGTTGATGTATAAATTAAGGCGGTAACGACACCTGTATTAATACAATACTATACCATACAATAAAATACAATACACTACTAGTACGAAATTTCGTCTTAAATTCTGCAATATTATTTTCATGAATCGTCGTTTGAACGTCAAAATTCTCTCATCAATCCACCGACCAGTGCGAAGGTTTTGTTCTGTGCACCTGTTTTGTGCTAGCACATTCTTGCAGACTGATCCGTGTTAATTCACTCAAATTTCGTTGATAAACTATAATTGTTTGATCAAGGGTTGTTCTAAAAATAGTCAAAATAACAGAATTTGATTTTTGATAGTTTTTTTACAAGATGGAAATTTGACTTCAAACCATAACAGCCAGGTGGTTGCTGCCGTGAGTGGGTTCGTCCCACTTAAACCACCTTGGGCTTCGAATACCAGATGTGCCCCTTGGTTTCACCCTATGATACTACACACTTAAACTTTTCTCCTGTGATCGAAAGGATTTCGTCCTGTATTTTCAACAGCTGAAATTACAGGATGATTTCAGGAAAGAGAAACAGCTCATGAAAACAACTGTCACTTGCACCTGTAGGTTCGAAACAGCTTTCTTCTGTAATTTGTAGGGAATTCAGAAGTATTCCTGTAGGTTCGGAATGGTTTTCATCCAATATTTACATGAATTTCAGATATGTTTACACCAAAATTACAAAATCTTTTTTTATTAGAATTTAAATTTATCCACAATCAATAATACTCAATACTCCCATGTCATAATTATCACATAAAATTGGAAGCTGCCTTTCCTGGTGGTTGGGTAATTTATTTATCTACATTCTTCATCTACATGATTTATGTACAAACAACGAACAACTTGCTGCTAATTCCAGCGGATTTTACTTATCCGTCAGATTCTCGGCCTTATTTTGTGAAGAAGATCTCCAGCAATCAGCAGCGGCTTCGTCGGCAATCAACATCTCTAGCCAGTCCTCAACCTGTTGCACGCTAACTTTTGGCTACCCCTTAAAGGCGTAAAATTGACCCGTTATTGAGAACCTCCACGATCTGTCAAATAACGGGTCATTTTGTCGGGTCAATATTACCCCTTATTTCGAAAAGCTTAAGTCCGCTTCAAAGGGGTAGGTTTAGATGTTGTTACATGCATAACGTTGCTATTCGTCCGGCAAATTGCCAGCCATGAGAAAGATTGTAAGAATTTCATTGAATATTTATATTGATTCCTTTCTGAATTATTTCTTCTTGTTATTTCAGAGCTGCACAGTTCAGAATGAGCGCGACTAAAGTAAGCCGATATTTGAAACTCGATTCGTGGCGGACTAACATATTCAGGTTAAATTTAAATTTTAAAAAAAATTGAAGTTTTTAAAATATTATTGTCATTTAAATAAATAAACACATAAAGCATGATATCTTGTTGTGATTAATTTCCCAGCAATCATATTTCCCATAAGCAGCTCCTGAAATTTCCACCATACGAAAGCCTTTCAAATAAGGGGTAATTATCATCTGCAGGCATTTGGAATAAGGGGTAAATTTCATCCGCTGAAGCGTTATCAAGCTAAGTACCCCTTAAAGGGTAAAGGGGCTGTATCCGGAAAAAGGAGTTCTCCCAGTCTTATTGAATAACGGGTCAAAAGTATTCGTTAAGGGGTAGCCAAAAGTTAGCGTGTGGTTCCTACCGCCCCACTATGGGGTTTGAGGCGGCAAAAAGTCAAAAACTGAACTTTATCGGATCGCTTTTTTATTTTTACTAGTTAATAACTTAATATTTAACTAAGATATTCCCAGTTTATCAACTCATTATCTTGAATACTGAACGCACCACAGACATCAGACTTTGGAAAATTGAAAAATTTATATGATGAAAAAAAAAAATTAAATCACATATATTTCTATGGAAACCATTTTTTTTTAAATTCAAAGTACACCATATGAAAGCTTATATCAAGAACCGTTCAAAATTTTTACACTTTAAATTGATCTATGATAAAAATGAGCAAATAATTATTTTTTTCAAAAATCAAAAACTTTAAAGGCTTGCCAAATAAAATCCCCACATTTCCCCATACTCTCTTCACTATCAAGATCTATTATCAAGTCCTAAAAATACAATGAAAGAGATTCCAGGCACCTTAAAGCACCGTTTTTTGAGTTATAGTCAAATAAAGCTGAAAATATCATGCAAATGGGTAATTTTTACCCATTAATGAGTAAAAATTCAACAAATTTGATATTGGTTTGTCAAAAAAATGTTTCTCATGATTGATCAATAATTTCACACATTTTTCTCTTGAGTTTCATGAAATGTCTTGATGTTATTTATCATTTAATGATCAATTAGTCTAAAACCTGGTTTTCAAAAGATATAAAAAGTTGGGTCAAAAATAACACCAAGCATCGTACTTTAAAAGCTATTTATGCAAAATTCTTGTTGGAATTTATTTTAAGTTAGTTAAAATAGTAATTTTCATACAAAATTTTCAAAAATAACAAAATAGTCCAAAACACCGAATCATACTTTTTGCCGCCTCATTGTATGGAGCTGCCCCATAGTGCGCCCACCAGGCTTTCAGCCACTCCCGCTATTTCAACCGAACGACTTCAACGGGAAAATTATGCGGAACGTTATGCGTAAGATTAAAGGATGAACTATAAAAAACGCTAAAGAAAATTTTGACAGCTGAAGTTTTCCTGTGATACAGGACAATTGTAAGAGTGCCTGTGCATTCGTGTATATTATGTCCTGGATTTCAGGAGGAATCAAGTCTTCCAAGATTCGGGAGGGTTTCCATACGAACTTCGAATAAATTCAGCCATTTCCCTGTGGTTCAGAGAGTCAAGGGGTAGGCTGTGCTCATGCACTTTTAAATCTCAACTCGCGCCCGTCACAAATTTCGTCGACTATAGCACGCCACGATTGTTCGTCGCGACACATTTCACTCACAACATTTTCAGTGTTAGAACTTTGAAGTGGTTGACACCTTAAAACGAACCTGGGACCAATGTTTAACACGACACAACACGATGACATTGAAATATAAAATTCTCCCGATCAAAATATTCTTCCGACTACTACATTCTTTCTTTTTTCAGGGTACCTACTTTGATTTGACAAACGGTTCATTACCATGTTTGTTTTGGTATTTTTTTTCATATATTTCATCATCAAAGAACGTGCACCGATAGAGTTCAGCTATCACTGTCACGTTGATGTTTTCCCTTCTGAATGTTCATCAGTGCCTTTCTCAGTTCATTCGAGATATCACTGAATTTTTGAATTCTCACTATCAACTGTCATTTTTTTGCTGAAATTTTCACTAAGTCAATATTGATGCCGCAGGTGTTTGGAATGCTGACGGAAGTCTCTCGATGAAAACATTTTTGCATCATCAGGTTTGTTGTACACAAAGTTTATGCAGGTAAAGTTCTAATTTTCATATTTTTCAGCAGTTCAACGCAAAAAGTGATTCCACCGGACCTAGAACATAATGCACACATTTTTCGGTCAAATTCACGGAAAGCGGTAGACCTGTCAAATTATAGCAGAAGAAAATGGTCAGAATGATAGCAGAATTATAAGTATTTTTTTAAAAGGTTGTTTTGCCATTTTTCAAGGAATATTTAACAAAATTTATTTCCAGGATAGTCATTGCCCCCTTGGTCATTGATCCTCACCGCACCAGCAAGAAAAAAATTAGGAGTTGGGGCAAGCGCCAATAAAGTATTGCCGAGCTCATTATTTCATAAGCTGCAATTAGTCGTCTTTTGATAGTAACTGCACCCAAAATTCAGCCTCTGTGCCAATGGCGTGTAGTCAATTACATAGCATCATTGGTACAAGAAGATAACGCGATCGGTGCTGATTCGATTTGCTCCCACCGGCATTAACCTTCCAAGTTAACCGAATTGCGTATGTCTGAAAGAAACAAAATAAAAACGCTTTCACGTCCCTCCCTATCGCATCACAAGACGAAGAAGGATGGAAATAAATACCGGCCAACACCAGGCAGCCAGCGAACCGAGCACTGTGCGTACACTAAACCAAATCGGACAATAAAATTTATTGGATGGTTTTAATAGCTTTTATTCTAGGAAGGTGGATATAAAGTACTGGAAAATCCAATAAATTTCATTATAAAAGTCAATAGAATGAACTACTATTTTTTGGCGCTGATGTTCCTGGAGAAAACTATTCAAAAATCCAATAAATTTTATACGTTCGTTCTGCAATAGTACACCAAATAAAATATAACTGAAAGTCTTATAAATTTCATAAATATGATGAGGTATAGTTTTTAGTAGATGTGATTTACATTCAGGAACAATAATGTTCAGATCAGGCAGATTTTTGAAGGAAAACGGCTGCCCGTTCCAATTGTTCCATATATTTATACTGATACCGGGCTATCATGTAGTAAAGGATGGAAAAGCACGAGAAATTTATGATTATTGGATTGTGAAGCAGGTACGTAAGTAAAATGTTTCATTTTTTTTCAAACTATTTTAATTCTTTGTATCGCTTTCTCCACAGCAAAACTATATTTCGATCGTGTAATAGAAGCGCACCAACCAGATCAATCGAGGAGATTCTTCCGGAGAAAGAACAAGATTTTTGTCGAGCCTCAGGTAGGAATATTAAATATTTGCCTTCATAAATCATATCCAAGATTTTCGTTTAGTAGAAATTTTTTTTTCATTTTTATTTAAGGTAATCAATTTCCGCCCCCGGAACGCCAACCCAATACCTCGGCACGTGCGATCGACTTCCGGAACGATGCTAGTATGCATCAAGCGGCAATTTTGATCATTTACGGTTCCAGCAGGTTCCAGCATTTGAAAAAGGAACGTCAACCACATTCAGGTGAATCATCATGTTCGTTTAAACCATGCACACGACCGCCATACCTAAAAAATGTGTCAATAAAAACACAATCAAAACTTAAATCACGATAAATCATTTAAACGAAATCCGAAATAAAAACGAAAACATTTATTTCATTGCATTGAACTGTAATTGAAATCAAATCGATAAACTATAACATTCATTGGAATTTCCAATAAAGATAATCGGTACAAAAATCTATGCATTTCATTTTGTGTATACAGTTGTAAAAAGTATTGGATTTTCCTTTAGTGCAAAATCACTAAAAAATCTAATAAAGCTTATAGCCAGATTTCGGTCAGTGTATGAATGTAGCAAAAGCAACAACAAAAACATCCTTCTAATTCAATCCCTTCAATCAACCGGCAAACAACCACGGCCGAGCTGTGCGTGTGTATGCAGCAAAAGCAACAAAAAAAAAACATTCCTTCAATTCAATTCGCCAGCAGCCAGCGAACCGAGCACTGTACGTGTGTAGCAAAAGCAACAACAAAAATATTCCTTCGATTCAATCCGCCGGCAAACAACCACGGCTAAGTTGTGCGTGTGTATGTAGCAAAAGCAACAAGAATATAATCCTTCAATTTACCGGCAAACAAGCACCGGCCAAGCTGCCCGGCTTTAGCAGCTGTGTATATGTAGCGTGTGTATGTAATAGCAGGCAGTCAGCAAAGCACAGTTCTCATTCAATGGGTTTCCCGTTTCCTTCACTCCCGTTCCCTTTCCCGTTTCCTACGCAAGACAAATGAATACCTTGAAAGGAGGCCAAACGCCGGGAAGCCACTGTCGTGCGTTTCTTTTGTGATTGATCGGTGACAGAATGCCTATGACAAATATCCCTCTTCCTGCATGAAGCTCAAATAGTACACTGGTTAAGATGTCGGTCTGACAAGACCATATGGTTGGTGATTTGAGTTCGATTCTCCCTGAGGGCGTTGTGGTTTATATTTTTCTTTTCTTGTTTCTGGGATGAATTATCCAATAGGAACGAAATCCCATAAAATGTTTTTCTTGTTTCGCTTGAATGTAGTGGTCATGCATCATTTTAGTTGGGAGCTGAGTCCTTATGCCAGTTACGGTTTTTCAAACATATCATCTTCGGCACAATGCACATTTCAGCGCATTATCGGCACAGAGATGTGCTAAATAGGCATTGGATTTTTGCAACCTCTTCTATGGGTGTGAAATCAGGCGTATATCGATGTCAAGGGATTCAAGCAATAACGATTATTTGTATCTGTATCTGCATTTGTAGATTTTTAGGTTTGAAGCGCTATGCAAAACTATGTTGACAGAAATATCAGCAGGCTGATATTTCTAGAATTGATATTTTTGTTCTGTCGCTTTCACTCAGATCACCATGAAAACGATTTTCTCGAGAGTTCATTTTCAGTGAAAGCAGCATGCGAACAAAGTTCTTCGAAATAACAGGTTACCTCATCCGCCATATTGGTTGGCAGATTTCCAGAATGATGACGTAGTTGTTATGAAAAGTAGCGAGCATTGTATTGAATTCTACAGTTTTTCCATAAAAAATATTTTTGATGCCAGTAATTTGTACGCCACTGTCTTCAAATGCATAAATTCGACTTCCCAGATTTATGAGCTTCTTAAAAAAATACGATTTGGTTTGTGGTTCTGCATAAAATGCGAATTAACCTTGGAAATATCTAAATTTTGGCGGAAATTGTAATTACTGGGAACTATTTCCAAGCATATTGTATGCTTAAAAATGAAAAATATTGCAAGAAGACACATCTAATAGTCCTAATAAATTATTTAACACGCAAATTTCGAGTTGATTAACAGTAAAATACTCAATTGATAAATCATCTTTTCTCGTAACTATTTTCTTATTCGAGTTTTGGAATGATTCCAAGCTCTTAATTCAATATATTTCATACTGAAATGGATTGTTTCAACACTAACATTAGTTCCATAATACTTATTACTGCACCCATAGAAGAGGTTGCAGAAACCCAATGCCTATTTAGCACATCTCTGTGCCGATAATGCGCTGAAATGTGCACTGTGCCGAAGATGATATGTTAGAAAAACCGTAACTGGCATAAGGACTCGGCTCCCAACTAAAATGATGCATGACCACTACATTCAAGCAAAACAAGAAAAACATTTTATGGGATTTCGTTCCTATTGGATAATTCATCCCAGAAACAAGAAAATAAAAATATAAACCACAGGCGCTGTAGGGAGAATCGAACTCAAATCACTAACCAAAATGGTCTTGCCTGACCGACATCTTAACCAGTGTACTCTTTGAGCTTCATGAAGGAAGAGGGATATTTGTCATAGGCATTCTGCCACCGATCAATCACAAAAGAAACGCACGACAGTGGCTTCCCGGCGTTTGGCCTCCTTTCAAGGTATTCATTTGTCTTGCGATGGAAACGGGAAAGGGAACGGGAGTGGAGGAAACGGGAAACCCATTGAATGAGAACTGTGCTTTGCTTACTGCCTGCTACACTGAACAAAATCGGGCTATGAGGTTCATTGGGAATTTTAGTAATTTTGCACTAAAGGAAAATCCAATACTTTATATCAGAAGACGAAGGATTAATTTTATAGGAATTTCCAATGAATATAATAAAAAACCAAATTGATACTATTTATTGTTTTAGATAATGAAATGGATGGTTCCATGAATGCCATTCAATATGCTTGTTTTTTTTAAATGATATTAATATTTTCTCGCGTATTAATAAGTCTGTTGTAGAAGTTAACAAATTTATTGATTTTTTCAACAGAATTTCTTCATATTTGGAAAATACAACTTCTTTCTGATTGTAGTTGTCCTGACCCGGTAGGTATAAAATCCCGAGATCCGCCAGCCGCTCGAAGCAACTTATTATTTCCGTTTCCTGTTCCATTTGCTTGAATTGGAAGGTGTTGGCGTTTTATTCTCCAGACACAAACCTTTGATGCCGAATGACTGGATCTGCATTCTGCGACTGCAATTACAAAAGATCTTGTTAACAAATTTGATAAGTCCAATTAATCAAACATAATCTTACGGGGACATGGTGAGTCTTTTCCGAAAGTGTCCTAAGACGAGGGAATAATGAAATTTCGGAGCGCTTCGTCGTACCTTCTGTACGAAACGAAAATTTGACCAGTAGCAGATGCGGTGGACATTTCCGATGACAGAGTTCAGATACCGTTTGGCATATGGGTCAGCATCCCTTGTTGCATTTGTCCTCGACGAGCGGATGTTCCGGCTTGTCCTCTACCATAAGGAAGTTTGCGAGACTTTCTGTAAATATGATTCTGGTTTAGTGAAACAAATATAAAAGTAAAAGGCCTTCAATAAACTTGTTGTAAATAATAAATGATTCTGGTTAGTAAAAAAAAAATCAGTCGACTCGTGACTTACCAACTCATAAATAGTCTGAGACACTAAAGCCCATACGCTAGTTCCATCATCCTGCGCCTTTTGGAGTCTGTTTGTCACGATTTAATAAAGATTACCAACTTGGTAATTTGGCTATTCCGGTTCCGGTAGTCATTCTTCCCGACCAGTCAGATAATTACACTTTTTCAGGTGTTGTGGTCCAATTATTTTAGCAATATTGCGTGCATTCGTTTGTTGTGATTGGTCCGATACCATCATTTGCATATCATAACTCAACACTTATCTAAAAATTGAAAAATAAATTGTTTTATACCTTGAAAAGTAAGTCATCATTAACAAAAATCGCACGCATCGTTTTAAAATAACACAATAGGAGTTTACCTGTTAATTTCTATGACACTGACATCAATTTTATAATTTCAGCTACAACTTTCAGTTGACAAATATCAAAATGTCCGAATCCAAAATCACAGAGCAAATCCGTTGAAGACAATGTTTTGTTACTGGTCGTGAAATTTTGTTCCGAAAAGTTTATGTTAGCTGAGGCAAAAAAATATTTGCTTGGTTCAGAAAACTACCAGTAGTTTTTTCTGAACATTCATAGAACTGAAAATATTAAAATACTTCCGAACCGGTTCATTTCTGCGCAGCATTATGAAATCCGATAATGGTCCTTTTCCGTTGTTGAATACCATCTCCCAAAGGTGCAAAATTTTGTTCAGCAGCTGCAGACAATTTTGTCGAAGAAAACAAAAATCGAGGAGTGCTTTTTACATTTCATGCGATTGTTCTATGTTCATGAATTGGCGTTGATGTTCAGAGATTTTCAACCGAAGTTTCCCTAAACACAAATTTTAAACAATATGATTATCGTTTATTCCAGATAAATACAAAAAAACTTACCAATCGAGCTGCAATCAAGAACAATGAACAGATGAGTTAACTATCCTTTCAGATGTATATCAACGGCAAACAGCTAGAATTTATAGGAATTTTGTGTATATTTGGATGGCTATAACAATCTGTTGGAAATCATTGGATTTTCCTATACTTTCTAATGAATTTATCATTAACTCCTATCACACACTGCATTTTAGAATTCATTAAAATGACCCTTTACATTTTATTGCCAGATTTGGTTCAGTGTATTACATACACAGGCTACATATACACAGCTGCTAAAGACAGGCAGCTTGGCCGGTGCTTGTTTGCCGGTGAATTGAAGGAATATATTCTTGTTGCTTTTGCTACATACACACGCACAGCTTAGCCGTGGTTGTTTGCCGGCGAATTGAATTGAAGGAATGTTTTTTTTGTTGTTGCTTTTACTGCATACACACGCACAGCTCGGCCGTGGTTGTTTGCCGGTGGATTGAAGGGATTGAATTAGAAGGATGTTTTTGTTGTTGCTTTTGCTACATTCACACGCACAGTGCTCGGTTCGCTGGCTGCCTGGTGTTGGCCGGTATTTATTTCCATCCTTCTTCGTCTTGTGATGCGATAGGGAGGGACGTGAAAGCGTTTTTATTTTGTTTCTTTCAGACATACGCAATTCGGTTAACTTGGGAGATTAATGCCGGTGGGAGCAAATAGAATCAGCACCGATAGCGTTATCTTCTTGTACCAATGATGCTATGTAATTGACTACACGCCATTGGCACAGAGGCTGAATTTTGGGTGTGGACTTTTTTATTCTAATGTCGAAAAACGTAGATTTATTTTTATTTCCTATGGAATGTATGACGAATCTCATAACAACTACGTCATCATGCCCGGTGTGGGGGTACGTTCACGCATGATTACGGTACCCTATAATTCAAATACTCTGGCATGCGAATGAGTGTGGAAGGAACGGAAAAACAGTTTTTTTAGAACGTGATGGAAAGTGGATTTCATGAACGCGCCTCTTGTTTGTTAATCATGGGCCGTGGAAAATAACTGGCTGCCTGAGATGTTTTGTCAATGTTTGGCGCTGTCAGGTAAATGAATGTGATATTTTTCAAGACTGCCTGGGACTGAAGTAGATAGCATGTTCTATCGATTCCTCCATATCTACGCATTCCGGGAAATAAGGCGAGCTTATAAGCTTAAACCGATGAAGGTAAGTAAGTAAGTTTTTTTTTTTTACAAGATGGAAATTTGACTTCAAACCATAACAGCCGGGTGTTTGCTGCCGTGTGTGTTCGTCCCACTAAAACCACCTTGGGCTTCGTGTGCCAGATGTGCCCCTTTGTTTCACCCTATGATACTACATCAAGGGGTAGGCTGTGCTCATGCACTTATACATCTCACCCTTTTCCTCTTTCTCAATTTTTCCTCAATTTCTCCTTGATCATCGTTCTGCTTTATCCTTCTTCCTCCTTCTCCTTTTCCTCTATCGTCAACTTCAGACTGGTACGGAAGACCCCGAAACGTGTGCCGGTTAGGTAACGCTTTCATAATAACTCACGCCCGTCACAGCATCCACTATTTTTTTTTATTAGTTGTTAACCCAGGTGGTAAATCCATTTTACGGATTGCATTCCAAGGCACGGCGAGCCACCGCGTCCCCCCAGTTTGCTACTCTGGGTCCATGGGTGCAATTGGACGACTCATGATACAATGCTAAGGAACACTGTACCCCCTACGCCATAAAGTCCACCTGGGGCCACTGACCTTTGTTCCCACCTCGAACTGTTTGACACACTTTGCTTCAATAGTGGGAGGTCATTTCGCGCTAGTGCGCTCCAAGGCAATACTCGTTTCCGAATCCTCTGTCAGCATAACCTCATTCTAACACAACTCGATGCGCAACCCTCCTCTGACGAGTTAGGACCCGACATCTCATCGTGTGAATGAGGTCCCCACGCAGCGCAACTACTAACTTTGTGAATCCAGTCCAAGATCCAGAAACACAAAGCGAGTTGTCGACGACACTTTCTCTGTTCAAACACGCGGGTAGGGGGGGAAAGCCCCCTAGGCCACGTGTAGGACTCAGACTCCTCCGAACTCACCAATAGTGTTGACTTAAGTCACCACTCAGCGCAACTACCCGATCTTCAAGTCGGGCGCATGACCACCCGAAGCGCAGATCGGGCTATAGAACGCCCTCATCAGGTCACACTCGCGGTTCGGGCGCATCAATTCCCGAAACGCGTGTCGAACCCTGACACCTCCGGCAGAATGTGCCTCTCGGACACTGACGTGTAAACACGTCCCTAAGTGATCGGCCCACCATTGGCCACCACTTTGCGCATCTACTCATTTTGCGAATCGGGTCTATACCCACCGAAGCGCAAAACGAGTTGGCGATCGCTCTCCCTCCGGTCACGTCCGCATATCAGGGCCATGACCCCCCGAAAGCGTGTTGGACCATCACGCACACACCCAAGTACTGGTACCTAAGTACCCGGGTGCACCACTTCTTCCGCGCGGGTTTGGCAGACCCGTCGACAGCCTCTAGTGGATTTGGTGTAGTTCTATTGGCCGTACATCTGCAATACGCCGGACTTGCAGACACGTTTCCACTCTGCACCACGGGGAGGTGTAACTACTTCGCAGAGCAGCATCCACTATCCCGGGGACCTCGAAACGTGTGCCGGTTAGGTAACACTTTCAACGTAACTCGCGCCCGTCACAGCAACCACTTCCGCAGGATTTCTAACCACCAAGGCATGGCCGATTGAGAAACTACCAAGCTAGAATCCCGACACGACCACCCCGAATGGTATCTCCGCTTCCTTTTGCTGCAGGAAAGATCGTAGCTGAGTACGTGAGACCTTTTAAGTCCCACCACACGTATGAGTCCAGATTAGGGTAATACCGCGCCCTAAGATCGCGTTGCTTTTGAATTGAAGTGTCATACGAGGCCCAAGACCTTTCATTAGCTTGTCAAATTTGGTTGACTATCTCGCTCTCTCCGTTCATCATCTTTCCTGATCCTTATCAGATCGCGCATGATTTGCGAGAAACACCCATGACCCGAAATGAACTGCGTCAGGTAGAAGTTGACCTCTCCATACTTTCGATTTACCCAGTCTGAAAGTCTCGGGATTAGCCTATGCGTCCATCTTGCGTTGTTCGATGCGTCCCATTGCTCCTGCCACTTGAGCATTGACGCTGCTCGTTGAATATTACGCACTCCTCTAACAGCTCTTGCTTTGTAACATTCCATATCCTCCGCCAGAGTTATGTCGATGGAAACCATGCCCGCGATGACAAAAGCTGCATCTGCTGATATGGTCCTGGAACTCGGACAGGAAACTCGCATGGCTATCAACCGATGTGTGCTCCGTAATTTGGATCTGTTGCGCTCTACCTCTATCGCGGAGCTCCAGGCCGCTCCTCCGTATCGTAGTTTCGACAGTGCTACGCTCGCAAGGAGACGTCTCTTGCTACTCTTTGGACCATGGCAGTTTGGCATAATCCTGATAAATATTTTGGTAGACAACTCTATTGCGTTTATTAGATTGTTCTCGAAGGTTGAAACGCTAAGTATTTTGGTAGTAGTAGTTTAGTATTTCCGGTAAGATGTAGTATATAAGTAACGCTCAACATTGTATAGCCCTCTTTCTCCATCAATAAGTCGTGCAATAAAGTTCGTTGGTAAAGTAAAAGTGCCTATTTATCAGTGGCGACGAGTAAAATCGCGAAGTGAACGCGAGGTTAAGCACGTGGTAACCATGCTTGAGAATAAAGCTGGTGGTTCGGGCACCACGGCCCAAGCTGCATCGAAATTAATTGGATCGTTGGATAATTTCGTGCCTGGCGAAGATTTCGACGAATATATGGAACGTGCCGAGAATTTCTTCGAACTAAACGGAGTCGAAGACAACGTTTTCAAGCGGAGACTGATCGTCCATTTTATTGGTCTCCTAGCCTTGAAGAAGTTGCAACAGTTGCTGTACCCGAAGACGCACAAGGAAGCGACGTATGAGGAGGTTGTAGCGAAACTCAAGTCGTACTTCAGCCCGAAGCGTACGAAAATCGCCGATTCCGTGGAATTTTTCACGCGGAAACAGAGGGACTTCGAGAAGGTAGCCGATTACGCCGTAGAGCTGCAAGCGTTGTCAAAGCATTGCCAGTTCGGTTCGTATCTGGACACCGGGTTGCGCAATAAATTCATCGCTGGTATCGAGAATAAGAAGATCAAGGGAGAATTGATGAACAGCGCCGACGAGATGACGTTCGACCAAGCCGTGGCCAAGGCGAAGGTACTGGAACAGATTGAAGAGGACATGGTGAGGATGCAGGCGAAAGGGGAAGCGGTTAATTTCGTGAACCGCAGAAACCGAATGCAGCGAGATGGAGAACGAACACGTGGTCAGAGCGGAAATTTGTTCCGCAATGCGGTGCGATCCAAAAGCCGAGGGTTTCGGAAATTCCAACACGAGGGTCAACCGAAGCAGGAGAAGCGTGTCAACCCGAAAATACGCTGTTTTGCGTGTGGAGGTGAAGGCCATGTCGCAAGACTCTGTCGGTTCGGGCGGAACCGGCCGAATCTGAACGCGAGCATCGAGCGTGAGATGGCGAGCAGCGAGTCGGAGGAAGATCGACCACATGGTGTCAATCACGTGGCATCGGTAGCTTTGTTCCACGAGTTGAGTCTAAATGGTAAATGCATATGTTTCGAAGTTGATTCAGGAGCGACCTACACGATCATGTCCGAAAAAGATTTCCGATTAAATTTTGCGAGATGTGTTCTTCGAAATTGTGATGTGCAATTGGTGGTTACCACAGGGGAGAAATTACAGATAAAAGGGGTTTCCAAATTCGAAGTGCAGAAGCGTTGTGATGATAAAGTGTATGTGTTGGATCTGTTGGTTGTCAGTTCGAAAAGGGATTTTCTGCCGTTGTTGGGTAGAAACTGGCTAGATGTTCTTTACCCTAGGTGGAGGGATCGATTTTTGAACAGTGTGTCTAATGAAGCCGAATGCCGCGAGCTAGATCGCGAGCGAAATGTGTTAGTGTATCTTTTGAAAAGCCGTTATGCAGATGTCTTAACGAAGAATTTGGAAGAACCAATTGAGGGGTTTGAAGCAGAGATCCATTTGTGTGATGACTCACGACCAGTTTTCTTTCGGGCCAGGGATGTGCCTTTTGCGTTAAAAGAAAAAGTGAGTGATGAACTGGATCGTTTGGTGAGGGAAAATGTGATTAAACCCACATTGAGGAGCGACTGGGCGTCTCCATTAGTAGTTGTGCCAAAAAGTGATGGGAGTGTGAGACTTTGTGTGGATTGCAAAGTAACCATCAACAAGGTGATAAGTAACGAACACTATCCACTACCAAATATAAGTGATATTTTTGCGAAATTGAGTGGTTATCGGTTTTTCGCAAAAATTGATTTGTCTGGGGCATACATGCAAATTAAGGTGGCGGAAAGTTCTCAGAAATATTTGACGGTGAATACGCATAAAGGACTGTTCACGTATCTTCGTTTACCGTTTGGAATATCTAGTGCAGCCTCGACTTTTCAAAGAGTTTTGGAGGAAATTTTAAAAGATTTGGAAGGTGTTCAGTGTTTTCTGGATGATATTTTGTTGGGAGGCGATACGATAAAGGTGGTGGTTAATCGTGTGATATCTGTTTTCGAAAGATTAAAGCAATATAAGGTGAAGGTGAATCTCGATAAATGTGAATTTTTGTGTGATAAAATTTCTTACTTGGGACATGAAATAAGTGAGAATGGCTTGAAGCCGAATGCCGAAAAAGTGAAAGCCATTTTGGAAGTCCCAAGGCCAGAAGATATTTCCCAGTTGAAATCGTATTTGGGGATGATTAATTACTACTCGAAATTTGTGCCTAATCTGTCGATAAAACTATCTCCTTTGTATGAGTTGATCAAGAAAAATAGACGGTATAATTGGTCCGCTGAATGTGAAACGGTGTTTCAAGATTCTAAAAAGTTATTGGTTGATAATTCTGTTCTCTATTTGTACGATCCTAAATTGCCAATTGTTGTTATATGTGACGCGAGTGCGGTAGGTGTTGGTGCGGTTTTGTGTCATGTGATTGATAACGTAGAAAAACCGGTATTTTATGTTTCGAGTACATTATCGAAAGCCGAACGGAACTATCCAAATCTCCATAGAGAAGCGTTAGCAATTGTGTTTGGGTTGAAGAAATTCTTCAAGTACATCTACGGGAAGAAGATTACAGTTGTGACGGACAATAAACCACTTGTGTCTATTTTTGATCAGAAGAAGGGAATCCCTGCACTAGCAGCCGCTAGACTGCAGAAATACGCATACGCAATTTCGATTTTTGATTTCGATATTGTGTATCGAAAGGGGAAGAAGATTCCTGATGCAGACGCACTGTCAAGGTTACCCGTGAAGGGGGAGACAGGCGTGGATTCCGATGTGTCGATCTGCAGTGTATACGCAGACGTGGGTATCGATACGCGAGAGATCGGTCGCGCTACGCAAGCTGATAAGTTTTACCGAAGACTGTTCAAGTGTGTAAGAGACGGTTGGTCCGAGCACGCGGTGCCGGACGATTTGAAATTCTACCACGATAAAGTGAGTTCGTTATCGATAGCTGGTGAGTGTTTGTTGTATTGTGAACGCGTCATCATTCCTAGATCTTGTCGAGAACGTGTTCTCGAGCTTTTGCATGGCTGTCATCTGGGTATGATTCGGATGAAGCAGATGGCTCGTAAATATGTGTTTTGGCGAGGCATGGATGACGATATCGAACGCTTTGTGAGAGAGTGTAAAACTTGTAGTATGACTGGTAGATCTGTGTCTAAAGAGTATTCGAAATGGCCGAATACTGGTAAACCTTTTGAACGGTTACACATCGACTTTTTCTATGTTTCGGGAAAAACGTTGTTTGTGGTGATTGATTCTTATTAAAAGTGGATGGATGTGAGAATAATGAGAAATACCGATGCTAACTCTGTAATTAAGGTGTTGGGTTCTATGTTTTTGATTTTTGGTTATTGTAAAACTATTGTGTCCGATAATGGTCCACCTTTTGGAAGTGAGGTTTTTAGAAATTGGGCAAATTCGTTGAACATTACTCTGTTGAAAAGTCCTCCATATTCCCCTGAATCAAATGGTCTCGCAGAAAGGGCAGTACAAACATCCAAAAGATCGTTAAGGAAGCTAATGAATGACCCGAAACATATGTGCAAGCCATTGGAAAGTTTAGTTGATATTTTCCTGATGAGTTACCGAAATAGCTATAGCCAAGCGATAGGCTGTACTCCAGCAAAAATGATGTTTTCTTTTGAACCTAGAATTGAATTGGATTGGAAATTGAAATTGGATTCTAGAGATGGCAAATCTAAGCCAAAAGATAAAAAGAAAGTTAGTTTTAGCAAAAATGTTGACTATATAGAGGAAAAAGTAATTGTAATCAATATTTTCCGACTAGAAAATGTTTTAAATGTAATGGTCCTGTTTGGTACAAAAGTGAATACGGAGCATTTAGAAATTGGCTTGAAGGCAAAATTGTGAGAATTAATAGTCCGAACACTTATTATGTGGATGTAGATGGATCAGTCAAATTAGCTAGTAAAAATCAGCTCAAAGAAAGAATTGTCAAACGAACTGATTACATAATGCCAAAATTATTTCATTATACATCTAGAAGTTCAAAACGAAGAAGAAAGAAAGATGTGATTGAGTTTTCTAGGCCATTAAAAATTAGAAGGAGTACAAGAACTAAACGCAAACCAGAATATTGGCAGTATAGTTCTCTAAAATAAAAATTATAAATAATTTTTGTTGAAGGAGGGAGATGTAGTATATAAGTAACGCTCAACATTGTATAGCCCTCTTTCTCCATCAATAAGTCGTGCAATAAAGTTCGTTGGTAAAGTAAAAGTGCCTATTTATCAAATCCAGGCCAATGAATCTATGACTTTCGATGCACTTTCGCAACAGTATTTGACATGCGCACCAAAACTTAAGCGATGGTCGACCATTACTCCAAGGTATTTCAGCTGCTGTTTCGAAGATGTCGTGTGCCCTCCAACAGTAATCTCCATGTGCGGCACAACTCTTTTATTGGTCACGAGCAGAACTTCAGTTTTATGGTGAGCTATCTGAAGTAGTAAGTAAGTAAGTAAGTAAGTAAGTAAGTAAGTAAGTAAGTAAGTAAGTAAGTAAGTAAGTATGTAAGTAAGTAAGTAAGTAAGTAAGTAAGTAAGTAAGTAAGTAAGTAAGTTAGTAAGTAAGTAAGTAAGTAAGTAAGTAAGTAAGTAAGTAAGTAAGTAAGTAAGTAAGTAAGTAAGTAAGTAAGTAAGTAAGTAAGTAAGTAAGTAAGTAAGTAAGTAAGTAAGTAAGTAAGTAAGTAAGTAAGTAAGTAAGTAAGTAAGTAAGTAAGTAAGTAAGTAAGTAAGTAAGTAAGTAAGTAAGTAAGTAAGTAAGTAAGTAAGTAAGTAAGTAAGTAAGTAAGTAAGTAAGTAAGTAAGTAAGTAAGTAAGTAAGTAAGTAAGTAAGTAAGTAAGTAAGTAAGTAAGTAAGTAAGTAAGTAAGTAAGTAAGTAAGTAAGTAAGTAAGTAAGTAAGTAAGTAAGTAAGTAAGTAAGTAAGTAAGTAAGTAAGTAAGTAAGTAAGTAAGTAAGTAAGTAAGTAAGTAAGTAAGTAAGTAAGTAAGTAAGTAAGTAAGTAAGTAAGTAAGTAAGTAAGTAAGTAAGTAAGTAAGTAAGAAAGTAAGTAAGTAAGTAAGTAAGTAAGTAAGTAAGTAAGTAAGTAAGTAAGTAAGTAAGTAAGTGAGTAAGTAAGTAAGTAAGTAAGTAAGTAAGTAAGTAAGTAAGTAAGTAAGTAAGTAAGTAAGTAAGTAAGTAAGTAAGTAAGTAAGTAAGTAAGTAAGTAAGTAAGTAAGTAAGTAAGTAAGTAAGTAATTCAGTATCAGAGCATTTTCAGGAATGTTAAATTAGTTTAAAAATAATTGACGTCAATAGTAAGAATTCAAAACAGAAAATCTGCTTTGACAAACTTCTACTTGAGTCACACTTATAAAGTAATAAACAGGAGTTGTGCGTCAATTCGAGAATCAATTATACCGAGTGTTATTCTTAGAAAACGTTTAAAAAAAAGTGGTTACAAATTGTTCTTTAGTTCACAGGCACCTGTTTAATTATTTCTTGTATTCAACGTGGAAAATATCAAAGCTTCAAGCTGTCTCTTTTAACGGTTCGCACGCGATCATCATTAAAACTATGTTTACGAATCAAGCTTCAGGAGGATGCTCTTTTAGTGTTTTTTTGGTACCTACTGTTAACCTTCAGAAGAGAAGAAACTCGGCTAAAGATTTGGTAGTCACATCAGTTGCCGAGATGAAATGGCACTTTTGAAAGCACTTCATTTCTACTGATGCTGTACGCAAATCATCCATTTTCAAAGGTGGTACCAAGTAATTGTCTCAAAACATTCTAAAATATTAATGATAGGTTTTCCAAGGCGTCATTCGTTTTGCTGTTTTTAGTTCTCTTCAAACTAAATGCTGTTTCGCGTTTTACTACACCCATAGAAGAGGTTGCAAAAATCCAATGCCTTTTTAGCAAATCTCTGTGCCGATAATGCTCTGAAATGTGCACTGTGCCGAAGACGGTATGTTTGAAAAACCGTAACTGGCATAAGGACTCGGCTCCCAACCAAAATGATGACCACTACATTCAAGCGAAACAAGAAAAACATTTTATGGGATTTCCTTCCTATTGGATAATTCATCCCAGAAACAAGAAAATAAAAATTAAAACCACAGCGCTGTAGTGAGAATCGAACTCACATCACCAAATGAAGCGTCTTGCCAGTCCGATAATCTAACCAGTGTACTATTCGAGCTTCATGCAGGGCGAGGTATATTTGTCATAGGCTTTCTGTTACCGATCAATCACAAAAAACGTACGACGGCGGCTTCCCGGCGTTTGGCCTCCTTTCAATGCATTCCTTTGTCTTAAGATGGAAACGGGAAAGGGAACGGGAGTGAAGGAACGGGAAACCCATTGAATGAGAACTGTGCTTTGCTTACTGCCTGCTATTACATACACACGCTACATATACACAGCTGCTAAAGCCGGGCAGCTTGCCGGTAAATTGAAGCAATGTTCTTGTTGTTGCTTTTGCTACATACACACGCACAGTGCTCGGTTCGCTGGCTGCCTGGTGTTGGCCGGTATTTATTTCCATCCTTCTTCGGCTTGTGATGCGATGGGGAGGGACGCGAAAACGTTTTTATTTTGTTTCATTCAGACATACGCAATTCGGTTACGCTGGGAGGTTAATGCCGGTGGGCGCAAATCGAATCAGTGCCGGTCGCGTTATCTTCTTGTACCAATGATGCTATGAAATTGACTACACGCCATTGGCACAGAGGCTGAATTTTGGGTGTAATTATCTCATTTTATATTCGATGGACTTAAGTGAAACTTTATAGTTGCAAAATGAGACATTTCTTAGCATCTAAATCCGCAAGGTCAGCCTGCTATATTACATAAGATTCTACTTCTGGTGCTTTAATCCGAAAATTACAGAGCTACCTGTAGTGGAATGACCGAATCTGAGCCACATGCGTGTCACGCAATTTTCAAAGAATTTCTTTATGCATAAAAAGAGACGAGATAATTCAACCAAGCTTCGGACAGGCTCGTAAAATTCAAGATAAAGTAAGTGCACAGTTACACATGTAGCAACACAACACGCAGCCTTACACATCATGAAGTCACCGAGGACAAGTTGGAATCCGGCAAGAAACATCCGTCTGGTCATGAGTAGTTAAGCGACAACTAATTAACCCTCAGCGCGCTGGAAAATTTTAACTTTCCTCAATCGAAACACATCACAGTTGAATTGGAACTTACTCATGGAAACGATCTAGAAATTTCTCCACGCATCGAACCGGGCGATTATAAAATGCACCGGATAAAGAAGGGTTAACCAAACAGACGCACATGCCGGGCTACCCCATGAATGAAACAAATCGATCTCGGGGCTTTCCCGGCTCAAAATCCAAGCCTTGTTTTGAATTAACTTTTTTCCTCTTTCTTGCGATCGCTACCTAGTAATTCTGCAAGTAGGTATGAGTACCCAGTCTGTGTGGTTTAGTGATTATGACGATTATGCAATAAGGCGCCCGACTAAAATATGTTTATATGCCAATAATGATGCAGATACTGGACGAGGATTGTTGTTTGAGTTAATTTTGCACGCTTCGTTGAAGTTGGTCTTGCATCGATCATGCGAAACGTCCCCAAGCTAGCGACCGGTAGTTTTTTTGTGTTTTCCAATACAATGTTGTCGGTCAATGAGTTTTTTTGTATACCTTCATTTAACCGTATGCTCGATTGTAAAAAGTAAAAAAAGCGAAGTGGTACTTGACTTTGTTAGTTGAGAGTTTGAAAGAAGTTGATGGTGTTTCTTTGCGTACTGCATCTTCTGTGTTTCTGAAGTGGCATGGAAGTTTTCAATTCAGACAGTTTCTTCAGAATTGTTCATTCTGATTGCAGCTCTTTAGATCTTTTTAAACTTTAACTAAAAAATAAATACCTCCCGGTGCAGACTGCAGACTGTTTCCGTATAGTATGACTACAAAGTATTAAACAATATACAAGAACAGTTGTACGCTAAGAAGGAAGACATGCTCCGGTTTGGAGCTTGTACCACCATGTACCGTCTCGATTTTCTTCAGAAACTAAAGTTGAAATAAGACGGCAAAAGAACCTTCGGCTAGCAATAATCCCACTCCCACTTTGTGAAACAAGAAAGTAAGTTTATGAGCAGAATTTGTGCAAATAACTTCTAGCACTTAAGCGCCAACAACTCAAGGAGTTGATGTGCTGAAGTCGCTTTAAACCCGGACTTTCTTCCCAGGGGTGAGCTTCCAACGAAACTACAAATGAGGCGTTCTGGTTGGCGAAATGAGGAAAGTAGCGCCGTTACACGAACTGAGTCGCAGTGGTAATATCCGCAGAATCCCGTAGCATGAAAAGTGCATACACAATGCTTAAAAGTTGTAACACCCAGTATAAATAAAATGGTCAACTTACCGACAAAATGGTCTTTTCATCTGTACACAACGTCACTGCCAGCAACTTCCACAGAACCGGGTCGAAGTCAAACCCGTTTACGTTCGGCTTTCGGGTTTACCACGGCGTAAAATAGAACTCGCATGTACTGAATCGACCGGAAATAAAAGATTACAGACCGTAATAACAACTGCCTTGAGAATCACAACCCGAGATTTATCGAGCTTACTCAAAACCAAATCAACCGTACAACTCAATTCCAAAATGGCTAAGACCTGAGGTTTTCTTTTCAACCTCCCTCAAAACTCCCTCTTCCCGATTCCTTAGGAAAGCCACCATTCGTAACTTATGGCGACTGCAGAATAACGATAAGTTATTCCGTAGTCCTTTGGGTGGAGTTTCCATTTTACCGACGTTTTCCATTTCACTTACAAAACTCCCCCCCATTTCACATACACCCAAAATTCAGCCTCTGTGCCAATGGCGTGTAGTCAATTACATAGCATCATTGGTACAAGAAGATAACGCGATCGGTGCTGAATCGATTTGCTCCCACCGGCATTAATCTCCCAAGTTAACCGAATTGCGTATGTCTGAAAGAAACAAAATAAAAACGCTTTCACGTCCCTCCCTATCGCATCACAAGACGAAGAAGGATGGAAATAAATACCGGCCAACACCAGGCAGCCAGCGAACCGAGAACTGTGCGTGTAAATGTAGCAAAAGCAACAACAAAAACATCCTTCTTATTCAATCCCTTCAATCTACCGGCAAACAACCACGGCCGAGCTGTGCGTGTGTATGCAGTAAAAGCAACAAAAAAAACATTCCTTCAATTCAATTTGCCGGCAAACAACCACGGCTAAGCTGTGCGTGTGTATGTAGCAAAAGCAACAAGAATATATTCCTTCAATTGACCGGCAAACAAGCACCGGCCAAGCTGCCCGGCTTTAGCAGCTGTGTATATGTAGCGTGTGTATGTAATAGCAGGCAGTAAGCAAAGCACAGTTCTCATTCAATGGGTTTCCCGTTTCCTCCACTCCCGTTCCCTTTCCCGTTTCCATCGCAAGACAAATGAATACCTTGAAAGGAGACCAAACGCCGGGAAGCCACTGTCGTGCGTTTCTTTTGTGATTGATCGGTGGCAGAATGCCTATGACAAATATCCCTCTTCCTGCATGAAGTTCAAATAGTACACTGGTTAAGATGTCGGTCTGGCAATACGATTTAACTGATGATTTGAGTTCGATTCTCCCTACGGGCGCTGTGGTTTATATTTTTATTTTCTTGTTTCTGGGATGAATTATCCAATAGGAACGAAATCCCATAAAATGTTTTTCTTGTTTTGCTTGAATGTAGTGGTCATGCATCATTTTAGTTGGGAGCCGAGTCCTTATGCCAGTTACGGTTTTTCAAACATATCATCTTCGGCACAGTGCACATTTCAGCGCATTATCGGCACAGAGATGTTCCAAATAGGCATTGGATTTTTGCAACCTCTTCTATGGGTGTACAAACTGACCGTACTAACCTTTTCAACCCAGAACGTAAGTTCCCCTTTAATTTAAATGACATCTTGGTACCAAAACGTCAGTGCGGTACTGAAATGTCAGTTCGGAAATTTTCTTCTCTTTCAGCCCCTTGGTTCAGACCCAGGGCTGGAAAACAGAATAGAAAAAATAAAAAAAAGCGCTCAAATGTCAAATTGGTCTGAATAAATCACCGACCAGTGAGTAGCTAAAAAAATTTGATTCATTAGAATTAGAGATGTACCGAATAGTGGTATTCGGCGAACGGCCGAATACCGAATATTGACCTTTTCAACTATTCGGCTAAACGAATATTCGGCCGAATATTCGGTCGAATATTCTATAGAGTTTTCAATGAAAAAACCTTAAGCGATTATTCCAATGCTTTCTATTTTACCCATATTAATGCCCCTCATGTTTTTAATCGATTATTTTCAACCAGATGATATTATCGGATGATTAGATATATTTTAAGTAGGGGTCTTTCTGATTTTTAAAATGTCACCCATAACTCAAAAGACATCACTTGACTAGTCGCTTAGAGGACGTTTATCACCAAAGCGATTGCGTTTCTGTGAAATCTGGTATAAAACATGTCGAAACAGGTGCCAAGCTATTTGAAATTGCTTCTCTGATATTGAATTAAATGAAGGTCGAATTTGATGTCTTTAAAATAGTTGTTGAAAAGATATATTATCTTTAACCTTAAGCATACCATACTTTCATCCACACGTTTCCAGACGGTCAGGCAACCAGAACGGTTTATGAAAAAATAAAAATTAAAAAGGGCAAAATTTATGTATATTTTGAAAATTTTGAAAAATTGAACACAAAATCTAAATAATTTTAAGAGGAATTTGAGTTTTTCATTTGATATAGCAAATAATCTGAATAAACCCGAGCAAACTTCGGGAAGTATTGAACAACATCTGGACATCCCGTCAAGATTTGACTTATCTGGATTCTTTACTGGATTTACGGGCAAGCCTGAATATATCCAGAAAATCTGGAATGAACTATAATCAAAGTATGAAGCGATACCGTTCAGCATTCTCTTGTACGATCTACAGTGAAATATACGCGGATACACCTTAGATGTTTTGCTGAAACCATAAGTTTAAAATAATTGTGTAGCTTTAACAACATTACTTTTGGATATTTTATAAATGTATGTTGTATGTTGATAATCCACCATGGGTGCACGGATTCACCGCAGTTTGACCAAAGTATGGATTCACCTGTATTATTTAAATAACTCTTATATTCCATACCCGGCACCATGGCTTCGTGTGAGCTGTCATGAAGTGGATGTTTAACGTGTCAATGTTAGTATGTATTTGGGTGAACAATTCAAACAGATGCACAACTAGTACAAAATATATAACATGTTCAAAGTTATACATTTACTACAGGTATTCCGGCATCCGTGTATATACCTGGCCAGCTGGCACCTGAGTGAACGGTCTCATTTAAGCAATCAAAATATCAAATAATACAACCAAAAATGAACGATCTCACCAATTTGTTGTCATTGTTTTCATCTTTTTCCGAACGCGGGATGCATTTACTTATCGGCAAATGTGCTGACATTTCACCGAATGTTTAATGCGCAGAGCATTCCACATTTATGCTTCCGCAGTCGATTACAACTCGGAATTCAAATCTTGATCCACCGAACAAGATTTAAACAATCAATCGTATTCACTCGCTCCTGCCAAACGCAACACTATTATTTACGGCATTTTTTTTATTTCTTCTTATTGCCTCTCGCCTTCTCTTTTTCTTGCCTCGCCGACACAACTTAAATATCGAATATCAAATATCGATTTTTTTTCCTATTCCACAACCCATCATTTCAGCACTTTTTTAAAATATTTAACCTTAACGGTTTTTCAAGCCTATCGAAGCAGGCGCTGCTTATATTTCGGCACTTCGCCAAGACCATTACCGTTTTAGCCATTTCGATATTTTTCTTGCGAATTCTATTCCATCACATAGGACTCTTGAGCCGAACGGGAGAAATATCGCAATCGGACACTCGAACGCACACGCACACCTATCCCATAAGCCTCCGTAGGTTCTTCAATTTTTTCCCCAATGCCTGAATTTTCTTCTGAAGCGGCGTTTGCCCCTTTTTTTGCTTTCCCATTCAAAATTTTATCCAACATGTTTCGAACATTATTTCACGCGGTTCACCACACTCAGCTGCTAAACGGTTACACCCTTCCGTGCACTACTAATATTAACACAACATGCAATGCATCACCGATTGGCCATCAAAGTAGGCCAGCTACTTTCACGACAAACGCATAAATGAAACAGAGGCTCCGCCACCATTTTCGGTTTCCCCAATAACACCCATTTTCTCAACTTATTCTAATTAGTCTCCAGTGCCACCTTTTTTAATCACTTTCTTTAAATTAGGTACTCTCGTTCACTACACCTTATTTCCGCGATGCTGCTGTTTAACACTTGATACAACATTCATCACAAATAACTAACGCTGACGCACGGGAGTGCAGAGAAAAGTGTACCGAACCCGACGAATGCACGATGAAGACTGACTTTTGGATATTTTATAAATTATCAAAAATTATTTGAAAAATTTATAAGTCTGTAGAAGATATTCGGCCTATTCGGCCGAATACTTAGCTCAACTATTCGGTGAGCCGAATATTCGGCTTAACGGTTTTTCGACGATATTCGGCGCCGAATATTCGGCCGACCGAATATTCGGCCGACCGAATATTCGGTACATCTCTAATTAGAATGATCATTGTTATAACTTTTTCTAAGTCTATGAGAGAGTTTTGCATTGTACAGGTTTACCAATTTTACCAAACTGAGCAAGCCTTATCAATAAGGATATATTGTCAGTTCTACACGAACACCACCTTAGCAGGAGGCCTCAGCCCTAACCTCAAACCATGGGAGAAAAAATCGATTTTTAGAAGGGCGCACGATAAACGCGATTTTCCGGTACTAAAATCGACAAATTCGCCCTATGGAAAAGTGATACACAGATGTTCATTTTTTTGGGTGTTCAGGGGTGCCAAGTGTATTGATATTTAGAAAATGATTATATAGTTTATAAATTGCATTGTTATTGAAAAACATTTCCAAGAGTACTGAGAATTTGTAACTTCCCCGTAGATTTATATTCAAATGGGAAATTAAACGCATCATTTATCTGAACGAAATAAAAACTTACAGTATCGAACACTTAATCGATGTAGCGAATTATTTTTAAATTTAAAATCATCAGAGCATAAAGGCGATTATTTTCAAAGTCAACATAGACGGGGCTTTCATTAATTTACTTGTTTGTAACAGTGAATGGTTTTGCATTCGTTTATAAGATTGAAACAACTTTTTTTAATCTACCAAACAGTACACGAAAATATATTTCAGATGTTTTGAATTCACCTTGAAAATTCATTAGCAAAAGATGGCTTATCGTCATCCATTTAGGAACGCCTTGTAATGAATCCAAGCGTTTAGCTGTTGATAGTAAAAATGTTGAAATGAATAATTCAACGCAGGTTTCAGCGGTGGAATAGAGTTATCTTTATTCATGTTTCGTCTGTGAGGTCAGTAGAATACAACTATATTAATTAGCGATAGCTAATTGTCACTTTCCACTTCCTATATCCCCTAACCGGGAAAGTACTCATTTCTCAATGAGTACTTTGATACTTCTACTCATTTCTGCCTGCCAACACTGCAGTGTAACTGCTAACCACAGTTTGAGTTATATTGGTCCACAGTGTGATGATGTAAACATTTGTACCGTGTACATCATCACCAGCTGTCATCAGCAATCATCAATGATCAATTGCTATTGTTCTCAATAGACGAATTGACCAAAACAAATAGAACAAAACAAACTGTTTTGGTTCGTCCACGTTGCAGCAGAATCATCTGCTGCCGAAATACTTCTCCCGAAAACCGTAAGTTCAACAAAAAATATTTAATCAATTCAGAAATATTATATTTAGTTTAAAACAAGCAAATACTGGTTTTAGTATCGCACCTAGTTTCACTGGTGAGGCCGCCAGCAAATAAAAATTTGAGGTTATTGCTGAGGCCAATTTTTCGCCAATACTATCGTCCGTATATACCCCTATAAAACAATAGTTTTGTTGATTCTGTATGTTAAGGCATAAGTTTTTATCCTTAACGATTACAACTCTTTCAAAAAGTGATCAGTTTTCTGTCCAAAAATAAAAAAAATGCTGCAGAAATGCTGCAGCAAATTTCTATTTGCCTGACCTAGGTTTAGACATGATGCATCTACACTCAAAATAAAAATGCTTATGCTTATGCTTATGCTTATGATACAAATGATACATACACAGCCAGATCTTTTCAGCATCCCGGTGAGTAGTAAAAGCTTAGCTTAGCTTGATTGACTGCTCACATCCACCTTAAATCGTTGAACCTGAAATGCTTTATCAACAAAACTCAATTTATAATGCATGTACCTATTTTCTCCCTCTTTTCAAAACCTTGCTCGATTTAAAATAAATTCCTTTTATAAAATCATCATTACAAGCTCTCGACACGAATGCCATAAGGATGGTAAAGTGTCGTTAATAAAACATAAAAAAAAATCATTACAAGCTTGGCATTTCAAATCCCACGATCGCAGGCGTGGCTCAGTAGAACAAGTTCCACATCGCCAATGGTTGCTACTCCGTGATTGACCGAGGCCACCAATTTTGTTCAAAGGTCAAATGAATGGTGTCTGGGACTGACAGCTCATTCACATTGCCCAAAACTGATGCTCTCTCTTTTAACATCAATAACGGCGCCGGCCACGTCCTAGCAGTCAATAGATAGATTGGAAGAAAGAGAAAGGGATGAAAGAATGATTTCGTGCTTTAGGACCGAAGTCACCTCTGCATCCTAGCAAAATAACTTTGGTTTGGAGTGTAGGTATAAGGATATGATCAGGAGACACTTTTGACTAGTGCAATAGTTTTGGTTGTAAACCTTATGCTTCTGTTGTTTCATATAATTGAACAAATAACGAGATCTAGAACTTTTAATTTCATACTGTTTATTTATTTTGATAGAACAAGATTTTATAGGTATTTTTAACTCTGTTAAAGTTTAAAAAATAATAAATTCAAACCTCATCGAATTCAATGAAACTTTAATTCAATTTTAACTGAAAAATGTTGCATGATAAACCTTTCTACACATTATTTAAAAAAAACATTTCTTATTTTTATTTTAACTAAATATAATGCTCTTTTTGCTGCTGCCTAATCTGCTTTATAGTGGAAAACAATTTAGACTTGGAGTTCAAGCTGATCAAGAAAAACGAATAGAACAAATATTTCTAAGGCAAGCCCGTAAGGGATCCAACAGACAATGAAATAAAGCGAGTCTTGAGCCTGATTTTCCATGAACTTAATGAATTCTTACAAACCATGGAATAATAAAACCATCACAGTAATTTAACAAAACTCGCAGCTTAGGAAAAAAAATAATTTAAAGTAAAGATCCCACGTATGTGGATAAAATATTTGTAAAAAGGAATTCTTTGTTTTTTTCTGTTTCCCGATTTTTACTAAGTAGCACAACATAAATCATAATTAACTCCACGCAATAAAAAGCTTAAACTGAAATTCCGCAAAAAAGCACAACTGACAACCTAAGCAGGTTACGCGAATTGAAACATAACCCCACATCCTACACAAATAAGTCGCGTGGGCATCGGACACTCAAACACGTCCTCGCTCGACAAGTGCCTGCCGAACCCGAACTTCTTAATTTTTTAAATAACTGCATTTATAAAAATAAAAATAATAATATTGAAATCAAATAGAGAACATTAAGATTATTATTAAAGTATGTTTCCAGAAGCGTAAATGAAATGCCGCAAACACACATCGAGCTTGTTCTCCGTCTTTTAACGAAAACTCTAATGAAACCTACTATATTCAGGTTTTTATTTCATTTTCCCCGCACACAAAGTGTACAGTAAAAGTTAATGAAAAGAGAGAGTGAAATTGAAAATTGCCATCATTAGTTTAGAATCCCTGGGAAAGAAGAAAAAATGCCATCATGGAATATCCTCACCGGGTTTTTTCCGTATTCGTCAGAGATGTTGCCTTTTCTCCACCCAGCGGCGCATGCAAAAAGTTACTCCTGATCTAGGTGCGAGGCGCAATGTATACTTCTGCCACAGTCACATACATCACTTCAACACAAAACGAAAAATCCCCGAACAGCCAAACAAAATTATAATTTTTCTAGAAAACACATTACGACAGGACCAAAAACGAGACCGACAGAAAACGCGACCGTTCTCGAGCACGGCTTTTCAGCATCCCGGTGAGTAGTAAAAGTACATTTACTACTCATCTTAACATGGCCGGGCCCACTGTGCAGTATTGAACGCAGAGACAACTAGAACACAGGGAGGAAGAAACGTGGACAACAGTACCATACGTTTCCATGGCTATAACTAAGATTTTAACGTTGGAAGCACATATGCTAAATTTTATGTGCTCCTTGATGATGGTCCGTGTGGATTCGTCCTTCTATGGATGGAAATGATGTTTTTCTGCACAGAAATTCAAAAGTTCAAAACCCCATTGTAAAGGTAATATTTTCTTTCAATTTCCTTATTTTCTCGTTTAACTATTATTATTTTTAAACTACAATTTGAATATTACCAAGAATAGCATCTAATAGTAAAAAAATAGAGTTTAGGATTTCGATGCACTACCATTTCTGGTCATTGACCTTGGATATAGCGCCTTTGCTCGCTCTTGAAAAGAAACATTAAAAGAACAAAAAAAATCATGATTAGTGTTCCCATACTCCCTTCTCCCAGAAAAACTTCTTACAAAATAATTTAATGATAAAAACAATTGCACATTATACAATGTCAAATGCGGTTCAAACTACCAATATAATATTTATGGGAATTCTGTTTAGAAAATTTCTATTCTAAAAATTACATTCAGAGGATAAAATTTAATATAAGCACTTCATTTATATGAGCGCAAGGTTAAGATGTTGGCGTTGATTATTCATATTTTGATCTTGTGAAAATTTTCCTTACAACGTGTTAAAACGTGTTAATTTCCTTACAACGTGCAGAAATTCCACTAAGTGATCCTGCATTGAACTTCATTATCTGCAAAGTACAAATAGTACAACTCTATGAACTAAAATTGCCCCTTCCTCACTCACAATTTGAGGCATAAAAGTTGTGTTTATTTGGAAATAGTGAAAAAACGAGCATTCATATGCAGCACCATAGCGCGGGACAAAGACGCAACAACACGAAGCATTTAAATAACGTGCCACAGAAGAAAAATGTGTCCCAATGTGTGTAGCCAGGACACCAATCTGTATCTATGTTACAGATTGAGAAAAAGAAAAGCCATTGCCCTGGCCACTTCATGGTAGGGATCAAACTTAAAACATGAATTGAATTGAAATAAGATACAGAAAGAATATACTTAGCTCACGAAATCACAGGAAATTCAATTGAAGCAATCCGATCGAAACCAACAGCCAGGGTTTTCGGCCAGACCGACTTCAGCAATCAGCCAGCAGAGCCGGGACAGCAAAGGAGCTCTTTTATTGTTCACTCCTTCTCACTTACGCAACTTTTAAACTTTTCTAGACAATATTTTCTTCCTTTTTCTATTTCTATTTCCACTTGTTCCGTCTCCAGTAAAAACGAACCTGTTACGTTTTAATCCCTACTCACCAAAAACTATTTTCCTTCCCCTCTCACTTCTACACCACCTTAGATTGCCTAGTGGTAGTTTTTTTAAATTTTGCGCACCTATGCCAATCAAAATTAATTAATTTCACAATGGCTGGCAAACAGTGTTCGGCATCGCTAACTGAAAAATTAGCGCCGCTAATTGAATCGCTAATTTAGTCATTGTTAGCGATCGCTAATTAAAACCGCTAAATGTACTGAAAAAGTTATCGCTTAAATCTTAAAGCGCTAATCGCTAACTGCTAACTGTTACCCAACAAAAAACGTGAACTAAAAAAAAAACTTTTTTTTTAATTGTTCAGTACAAATGTTACACCGAAATTGGAAATACAGTTAACTAAAACTTCTAAAAACAACACAAAAATATAAACTGTTCATAGCATGGACACAGTTGAATCATAAGTTTTTTTATTCCAAAGCTTTGCAATCATAGTGTAGTTTTTTTTTGTAAAATTTTCAGTCAGTTTTCACAAAAAAACTGGCCTCTTCCAAATTTATATGACTCTCATGTTAGAAGCGTTTCCAAACGTAAATGTTCATACAATATCTATTCGAACCTAAATCGAAAACAAAACGAACAATTCAATGCACATACTGCTTTACAATGTAAATTTTTTCTCTAGTGATTTTTTTTTCTTATTTTATATTAACTGGCCTTGCTTCGACCAGACCGAACTGAACGCCATGAGAAAATTTTAAAACTACAAATTTTGAAACTCATGTTATTCTTATGCGAGACCGAAAAAAGTAAAATAATTCACTGGGATGTGTTTCTTGGATTATAAACTATTCATTATGGTCGTTAAGTTGACCAGATTACGTGTATAGTTGAAAATATTTATACATTAAACTCAAGTGACTCGAAAAAATGCTTATGGCGTTCAGTTCGGTCTGGTCGAATCCCGACCAACTGATCTGTGAAATAAATAAAAGAACTAATTTTTGAAATGTTAATATTTCAACTACTTTAAAAAAACCAATTAAAGGATGTAAAAAAGTTCGATATTGTTGAGCAACTTTCATTAGATATTTCTTCTTTGACTATTGCCAAAGAAGTACTAAACGAATTTTGAAGTTAAACTCAAGGGCAGGCTTCCGAAAAGTACTGAATTGCGATGACAGCTTTTTCTTCGCCGATCAAACTGTCTCGGTTTTCCTTGCCACTCGGTTCGCTGCTGTACCGTCGGTGACAAATCAAAACGCTTCGGCTACGTCGCACACGTTCGGGAACGAAGACTGTATCTGAACAATCGGCTCAAAGCTTGCGCTGCCGAAAATGTTGTGCTTTAAGCTGTAGCGAACCGAACCGACAGTTCGATTTTCATTCTTTCATGCCTCCTGTTTCGCAAATAATTTCATCCTAACTGTCGGCTGTAGGGCGTGACAGTTTTGCGCAGGACTGTCACGGGCGACTGTCATGCCCATACCGTATCCATGCCCGGTCGTATGCTGCTGATGCTGCTGCTCGGTTCGAATAAATCGAACGAGCAATCTATTCCAACCGAGCAGCAGCATACGACCGAGGCGTAACGCGATGTGTGGTGTCGGTGAAGGTTGTGCGAAAATTGTTATAATAATTATTACCTTCGATAAAAAAAACAACCTTAAAAAGACATGAATTCAATCGTACAATTTAATACATTTTTATTATTTTATTTTTATTTTTTATTTAGAATCATAGCCTTAGAAATTATTCACTCACGGGAGAAGTGGGTTGGGATGCAACACATTTTTTGTGTCGCTTCGAAGGGAGAATTGACCGTTATAATTTTTCTCTAGAATTTGTTTGAGTATTAGAAAAACTGAAAAAAAAATTAGAAAACGAATTGCAAAAAAAAACTAATCTAAAAGGCAAGTGATGGGAACCATGAAACATAAAATAAATACTCGTAGAAATAATCATTTTGGGGTGAAAATCTCGAAGTGGGATCTTGTATTGAATCTCAATCTGGAATTTGAACCTGAAACATAAATCTAAGCCTGATATCTTCAACTAGAAATCTGAATGTAGAATTTTAATCTGAATCTGAATATAAAACCCTTCTCTGAAATCTGAATCTGAAACCTGATCTCAAAATTTGAACCTGGAATCTCAATATGTATTAAATTTGAATAAGAATCTGAAATCTCAATCTTAAATAGGAATCTGAAATATGAATCTCAAATTTGAAACTGAAATCTGAATCTGAAATCAGAATTTGAAATTTGAATCTGAATCGAAAATCCGAATCTGAAATTGGAACATGAAATCTGAATCTGAAATTCGAATCTTACATCTAAATACGAAATCTGAATCAGAAATCTGAATCTGAAATCTGATTCTGAAATCTGATTCTAAAATCTGAATCTGAATCTGAAATGAGAATCTGCATGAAATCCGATTCTGAAACCTTAATCTGAAATCTATATCTGAAATCTGAATCTGAAATCTGAATCTGAAATCTGAATCTGAAATCTGAATCTGAAATCTGAATCTGAAATCTGAATCTGAAATCTGAATCTGAAATCTGAATCTGAAATCTGAATCTGAAATCTGAATCTGAAATCTGAATCTGAAATCTGAATCTGAAATCTGAATCTGAAATCTGAATCTGAAATCTGAATCTGAAATCTGAATCTGAAATCTGAATCTGAAATCTGAATCTGAAATCTGAATCTGAAATCTGAATCTGAAACCTGAATCTAAAATCTGAATCTGAAATCTGAATCTGAAATCTGAATCTGAAATCTGAATCTGAAATCTGAATCTGAATCTGAAATCTGAATCTGAAATCTGAATCTGAAATCTGAATCTGAAATCTGAATCTGAAATCTGAATCTGAAATCTGAATCTGAAATCTGAATCTGAAATCTGAATCTGAAATCTGAATCTGAAATCTGAATCTGAAATCTGAATCTGAAATCTGAATCTGAAATCTGAATCTGAAATCTGAATCTGAAATCTGAATCTGAAATCTGAATCTGAAATCTGAATCTGAAATCTAAATCTAAAATCTGAATCTGAAATCTGAATCTGAAATCTGAATCTGAAATCTGAATCTGAAATCTGAATCTGAAATCTGTATCTGATATCTGAATCTGAAATTGGAATCAGAAATCTGAATCTGAAATCTGAATCTGAAATCTGAATCTGAAATCTGAATCTGAAATCTGAATCTGAAATCTGAATCTTAAATCTGAATCTGAAATCTGAAATCTGAATCTGAAATCTGAAATCTGAATCTGAAATCTGAATCTGAAATCTGAATCTGAAATCTGAATCTGAAATCTGAATCTGAAATCTGAATCTGAAATCTGAATCTGAAATCTGAATCTGATATCTGAATCTGAAATCTGAATCTGAAATCTGAATCTGAAATCTGAATCTGAAATCTGAATCTGAAATCTGAATCTGAAATCTGAATCTGAAATCTGAATCTGAAATCTGAATCTGAAATCTGAATCTGAAATCTGAATCTGAAATCTGAATCTGAAATCTGAATCTGAAATCTGAATCTGAAATCTGAATCTGAAATCTGAATATTAAATCTGAATCTGAAATCTGAAATCTGAATCTGAGATCTGAATCTGAATCTGAAATCTGAATCTGAAATCTGAATCTGAAATCTGAATCTGAAATCAGAATATGAAATCTTAATCTGGAATCTGAATCTGAAATCTGAATCGGAAATCTGAATCTGAAATCTGAATCTAAAATTTGTATCTGAAATCGGAATCTAAAATTTCAATCTAAAATCTAAATTTGAAATCTGAATTTGTATCTGATTCTGAAATCTGAATCTGAAATCTGAGTCTTAAATCTGAATCTGAAATCTGAATCTCTTATTTGATCCCTAAATTTAAATCTGAAATCTGAGTCTGCAATCTGAATTTGAAAGTTGAATCCAAAATTTTTATCCTAAACCTGAATCTGAAATCCGAATTGGAATCTAAAATCTCGATCTGAAGTATGAATCTGAAATCCGAATTTGTATCTGAAATCTAAAATCTCATATTGCAATTTGAAATCTGAAATCTTGAACTTTATTATTCATAAACGACATCCAATTTCAGGCTGGGAAACAACACGCATCGTTGCGTGTCGACCAACTAATAACGTAAGGATAGCCAGCCGCAGTAGCTAGCTTGAGCTTCAAGCAGAAGTTCGTTAATTCTAAATTAAATCGACCCGAGCGTGAGCCGATGATGATCCAATGCGAATCTCGGCTACAGTCGGACGTAATTAGCAGTACTGTCATGCGAAGTTTAACGCATTGAAAACTGTCACGAAGATTTTCCCAAAACTGTCACGGAGCTTTAAAGGCTATCATATCCACGAGCAAACTTTCGCATGAGGTAAACCAAGGCGTCGTTGTACATCACACGACCGCGCCTTTTAAAACAGTCGGGGAAGAAATATTCGGAAAGCTTTCACCGAGGTGGATGTGCGACGTTCGCAAGAATACTGTCGTTCGGCAGTACTTTTCGGAAGCCTGCTCAAGGGCATTAAAATACTAGGTTTTCTGACTTTTACAACATGTAGGCGAGGAGAACACGGTGGAGTGTGGTGATGCTTGTTATCTTTGCTTACAAACTAGCAGTGTTCTAAAATGTAAAGGCAAGCTTAGGTCTCAGCTGTTCTATGAATTCTGAAAGTCGAAAGATCGAATCAACTGCTGTTTACCCACCTTGGTAAATCTGCGTGACTGTGGTGTGAGGTGACCCAACATTTGACTCTTGTACGCACTCTTCCATTGAGACCATTCGAAGTGCCTGATTAGCCTGATAAATGACTAAAAGTATAAATACCTACTTCTATCAGCAGTCCACGAGTTTAAAAAAATATTTGGGATTAGCGGTCTTCAATTAGCGGAACCAAACAATAGCGGAACTTTTTAATTCGCTAGCTTATCAAAAATTTAGCGGCAGAATTAATCCGCTAACAAAAAGTTAGCGGACTAATTAGCGATTAGCGGTTTAGCGCTATAGTGCCGAACACTGCTGGCAAATAGTTGTACTCTCATCATCCTCAAATTCCCCCATTCCACAATAATAATTAATTTTCCAACCCCGTCACTTTAACTGCGACCCTCCCACACAAATTACACATAAAAAGAAAGCATCTTCACTGGTTTACGAGTTGGGAGCTTACGACGAGATTTAAATTAACTAAAGTCACTTCTGCATCCTGCACGTGTTTCTTCCAACAACCAATTTTTCTCTATTTTTCATCAAATTTTCTCCTTTTTTAAAACACGAAATTCCTGATTTTGTCTGAAAACTGGTGGCCACATTATCACTGGATCCCGGTTATTCGGTAATAACATTTTTTCTCTGGTTTTACTTTTATTTATTGATCAATTTCAGAAACTTTTGCGGACGGATGAAAAAACGCGTTCGTTGCGTAGAAAGCCTCGCCTACTCCATCTACACTCAAAAGAAAATAAAGTAAAACTACTTAATCCGTGGTTTAAATGAACAACAGGCAACCATATTTTTGAGTCAAATATGTTTTGTTGTTTAAAATACCTCACGCTTAGTTATTTTACCTAGTGCTGCATTTGGCTGCGCATAGTAAATTCGACCACAGATGAACAGATGCACAAGCTCGAACAAAAAAGCTTCAGAAACTTGTGTAAAATTTCAGATGCTCTGTTTCAAAGAAGCCGTAAAAAATTGACGAAAAACATTGCCATCTATTACTTGATTTGTAGCTAGGGTAAATGATCTTGAGCGGAACCAATTGGCTCAATTCGACGCAACTCGGAACAGTTGATCAAGCGGTATGGCTTTGGGTTATATCCCAACAAATATTTTTTCAGTTCAGCTGATAGATCTTGGTTTCTGCTTTCTAATGATGATTTTTAGAATATTTTAGAGTGAATCCTTATAACTCTAGAGCTGTTTTACTGAAGTAAGAATTCTGATCTTGAGCGGAACCACGCTGATCTTGAGCGGAACCAAAATATGATCTTGAGCGGAACCATTTTCTTCTGTCAACATCTTTAATAGCGCTTATTCCTAATACTTGTGTAACTGTGAAAACTTCAATTAAATTTTATTTTTGAAGATTTTAAAGTTCAAAAATTAATCTTTATACGTGAAAAAAAGAAACTTAGCGTTCCAAAGGTGTTCTCAAAATATCCGTTCAAATTTATTTCTTGCTTAAAAAAATTCCAATGTTCTCTTTGATGCACTGTATCCTATTTTGAAAGAATCGTTTCTTTAAACTCAAATTTTAGTTTTTTTAATCACAAAAATTAAATTCGTTAGTATATTTGACTGATTGATTGATTGATGAAGGTTACGACAAAATTAGTAATAAAAAAGAAGATACTTTAAATAACAGATTTGGCAAAAGGTACATTGCTCTAAATCAATGTTTTTGAGAAAAGTCTCTTATTTTTTTAAACCTTATTCCCTTAATTCCTTTAACTTTATTGGAAATTCATGATAATTTGTGTCGTTTTTATATTTAAGTTGGAAAAAATCAGTTTACGTTGAAAATCTTTTCATACTTTTTTAAATCAAAGTAAGAAACCCTAATTTTATATTGACCAAAACAAAATTATTATTATGGAAATCCATTCGCAATTAAAAAAATCTGTGAAATCGGTAAATATTTCAAAATATCGTGTTCTGTGACACAGATTCTGTGATAAAAATTTCCTCAAAATTTTGTGAAATAACAGATTTCACTGTTATTTCGACAACCTTGCTGTTAGCAACTTATTCATAGAATAAAGTTTAAAATAAATTCCAGTTTCTCATAAATCACGTTGACATTTATTTATATTCAAAATTTATTGAAACATCAATTATTTATCTCAATTGATAAAACAATTATTTCTCAAACCAATTTCCAGTTCGAGCTCAAATGTAAAGTCAAACACAAGTAAATCGGATAGGTTTTCAATACCAGGCCACCAATTGAATCGTGAAGTGATGTGAAATGATGTGTGTAAAAAAAACAATTTGAATTTTTGTTCATTGGATAGTATATCGTTTTCAATTGGAATGTGAATATCTGAAACAATCTCTTTAAAAGAAAGCTACTTCATAAAGTACGAATAAGAATGGCAATGAAGATTGATTCTTATTCTGAAATAATGATTTAACTTTATTGGCTTCATTAGTTCTTGAATTATGCCAAAAATTATGTATGCAAGCCTTTCTCCTCCTTCTCGTCGTCCCTCTGAAAGAAAGATTCAAAACCCAAAAAATTAAACTTTTTGTGTGCCTAGTTCGGTACGCTGTGACGCCAATTAATTAGTTTTTGTTCAATTCGAACTTAATTTTACATTTTGATAGAATGAGAAATATACAAATGTGCTGCATACATTCAGGGGTATAAACTACGTGTGAGACATTAGGCATAAGGCAGCGCACCTAGCGGTTTATTTCGGAAGCTAGTAGTTCCGCTCAAGATCGAAGATGGTTCCACTCAAGATCATATTTTACTTTTAAAAACTACGCTATTAATTGATATTCTGAAGGAAAACTTGCTACAAAAACCCGAATAATGCTTTTTTATGAGTTTTTCTACCATTTTAATCATTGAGAATTAGTATACAACGGTCAAGGGTAACATAAATTGACGTTCAAAGTCAGCGTAGATTGATGAAAATTGCAGCAGAAATGCGTATGTTTTTAAATCTTCTAATAACATTATTTGAGTTAATAAATTTTAGCAAAAAGGTCAATGCTTGTATGAAAAGATCTTGAAAAAGTGTTTTTTCATCAGTTAGGTAAGATACATAAACAATCATTGCCTAGAACTTGGAAAAAGTAAATGGTTCCGCTCAAGATCAGATTTTGACTAGTTCCGCTCAAGATCATTTACCCTAGTCAACGGCGCAATAAATGGCACTGTGTCTTGAAAGCTCTTTCAAAAGTAACCATTTTTCGAAAGGTTGTAAACCGGCCAAAAGAAACTCAGCCAGAGGACAAAATATTTATCAGAAAGAAAGTCCTGCCGGAAGGGGCATCGGCCCGTCTTCGGCTTCACGGACAGGTTCGCGATTCAACATAGAAAAACTAAAACGATCATCTACCCGCGTCCCAAAAGATGGATACAATGCTTCAGCATCACAAAGAAATAAATCAGCAAAGTGGCTTTAAAAACTTATATTGACTAAATTTTCCCCCCCGATTTTCCCCAATTTTCCCACCCTCTCTTATAACTACCTTACCTTAGATCTGTGTGAGTGTCAGTGTAGTGTATGCTAGTGTATCCCTCGGCGAACGGCTTGATGTGCTGCATCCGGATGCATTCCTCAGCGTTTGTACCAGTTTCGACTGGTTCTGGTCCATCTGCGTTGGCCATCGTATGGCTGAGACACAGGCAGTCCCTAACTCAAGCCCCTGGGGGCGAGTGGGGATCGCTCACTGTGTCTCCTTTCTTGTAACCACCACTTCGGAGTTTGCGATGGCCGAGACTCCATTTATAATCCGCACCGCACCAACCACCTTCGTTCCATCACACTTATGTTCAAACATAATAGGCCTGGGTGATGAAACCACAATTTATATATTAGTTAATGTCCGACTGCGACTGGCTAGAACTTCTTACCGATCTCTCTCCTAGCAGCTTAATTTGATTATCTTGCCATTACACCGAATGTCAAGATGAGCAAATAATCCATACAGGGCTGTGGGTTGATTGGAAACAGTATTTAACGCACTGTCTAGGTTTCTTTCTTTCACTACCAACCTGATGTAAGTAGAACCGCTTGCTCATCAACCCGTCGTGCACTTTGTAAAAAAATACCACTTCGAACAAAACTATCTGTTTAAATACAGCTGAAAGTGAGATGGCTAGGGTTCTGGTAGCACAATGTCTCCTTGATGTTGAACCTTCAACTGATGCTGCTTCGTTTCGTGATGATTGGTTTTGTTGAGCTAGTCATCTTCAACGTCGAATGCTGTATTAGTGAGATTGGATCGGCTATCATGAGTGCCTAGACCAGGGATGGATTATTCGGTATCTAGGTGCTTGTCAATCTCTTCTGTATAACAGATTTGATCGCGCTTCCGTGATGGAAGTAGGATGGTTGGTTGATACGGATTTAGATTACTGAGCTTGGACCGAGAAGCTCATAACCAATTGACTCTTGGCTACAATTGGTCTCGTTGCTCATGTTCTGTTGTATCTGTTGTTAAGTGTTCTGTAATACAATAACTCTAGCTTCTCCTACTGTAACATTTTATCCAGTTTTGGGGGATAAGAGCCATTCCAAGGCTGCGTAACAAAACCATGTCGCATGCTGCTGTTGGAGCAGGTGACAATACCCCCACACCCAATGCAGACAATTAAGCTGCTATGAAGATAGCACATTAATTGTCGGCACTGTACGAAGAACAATGTTTCTGAGTAATAATTGTCCTCAGGTTGGTCACAAAAGGCATCCGAAATAATCAAGTTTTAAGTTTCTTTAGGTTAAAGCTAGTAAATCCCGCATAAATCAAGTTAGTTAAAAAAAAATACAATTGAGATCTGATTTCTGTTTATAAAGGCTTTATAGGCACGATCAATTTTTTTTTAGCAGAACTAACATAACCGTCTTTACGATTATTCAAAAGAGTTCAAATTACGATGCATAAATTTAATATCTTACTAAGTGTATGTTTCCATGCCCTTTATTATTTTATTTGAAAATGCTAAGATCTAATTGAACACTAACATTTCACGGCACCTTTAGTATCACTCACTCATTCATTCACTCATTCACAAAATTTTTCTTCAATCATCATTCCAAATTCAACACACAATAATTTTTTTCACCTTTTCATGCCGGGAGCAGATCTTGTGCTGCAAAAACACCTATATTTCTTCCTTCTTCATCTTCTAATTCATATGAACTTTGGCCACGTCGCGAAATCACTTTACACGGCACATAGACACGTCCCAACTTCATTGAGTAATTTTCACTAGCACTTGATAATTTGAAGTTCTTTTTGTACACTTTCTGCCCGACTTCAAACGGAGTCGGTCTTTTTTTATGCCTGCTGTCGTATGATCTTTTATATTTCTCATATTGTTTCTGGTTATTACTGATGACTTCTTCATAGAGTGGCCCTAGCATTCTTGTTCTTTTTTGAACGAAGTCTTCTGAGTCCGGGTTATCTCGAGAAATATTTCGAAAATCTTCTCCATCCACCATGGATTCAAAACCGTGTATTAGAAAAAAGGGTGTAAAACCAGTGGAACTGTGTTTGCTATTATTTAATGAGAACTCAATCTCAGGTAGTTTGGAATCCCAGGTCCTATGATCGTCTTGACAGTACGTTCTTATACATGCTAAAACGACACGATTCACTCTTTCGACAGGGTTGTTTTGACAATGCCTACGGCTATTCAAAAAATGGTTGACGTTGAATTTTTTAAACAATCTATCTATCGCGACCGAAGTGAATGTTACTGCGTTATCCGAGATTACTGTTTCCGGTGTCCCATATTTCAGAAACCATTCTTCATATAATATTTTTGCTGTCATTTCTGCATTCATTTTTCTTACTGGAAACAAACGGACAAATTTGGAAAAAATGTCCATGCAAACTAAAAGATCAAATTTTCCAGTTTTGCTCCTCACAAAGCCATTCAAATAATCTATTGCAATCATTTGAAATGGACGCTTCGCGCTTTTTTGTTCTCCCATTTCTGGAACCGTAGCTACCGTTGGATATTTCGACTGCTTACATGTTGTACATTTGGATACGATTCTCTGAACGTCCCTGTTCATTTTTGGCCAATAAAACCTGAGTTTGATTCTCTCTAGAGTTTTATCGGTGCCTAAGTGCATCAACTGCGCATGCTCTTCTTTGACTAAATTTTCTATTTCTTCCGGAGGGATTAGCTTTTTCCATTCAAAATGTCCGTCTTCTAATTCGGACCTCGTGGAAACAAATTTTAGAACAGAATCATTCTCGATTCTAAAATTAGGGTATTTATCGGGGTGGAGTTCAATTTTCTGTTTAAGATCCTTATACCAGTTTGATACAGCACTACTATCAATCACACAAACTGCTCTGCTAAGTGCGTCACAAACTAAGTTATCCCTCCCTTTACGATGTTTTAACGTTAAATTGTACTCTTGAAGTCTCATTGACCACCTAGATAAACGCGAACTTGGCCGCCACTTTGATCTGCAAATGAAAGTAATAGCTGAACAATCTGTCACCAACGTAAAATGAGAACCTTCTAAGTACGACCTAAAATGTTCAATGGACTCCAGAGCCGCTAATCCCTCTTTGTCTGTTGGACCATATTTTTTTTCACAAGCAGTTAATTTTCTTGAAAAATATGCAATAATGTGTTCCCCATCCTCTAACTCCTGTGTTAATATACCAGCAATTGCTAAGTCACTAGCATCAGTTTGAACAGAGAATTCCTTACTCCAGTTCGGGTTAGAGAGAATCGGCTCCGCTATAAGACGTCCTTTCAATTCCTGAAACGCCTGCTCTGCCTTTGACGACCAAATTATCTTTTTCGGCTTTCCTTTCAAAAGGTCTGAAATTGGTGCTGCAATTCCACTAAAATTAGGTATAAAATCTCTATAATATCCTGCCATTCCAAGAAATCGGCGAATTTCCTTCGGTGTATGCGGACGCGAGAATTTCGAGATGGCAGCAACTCGTTCTGGATTGGGCTGGTATCCTTCCTCTGACAAAATGAAACCTAAATATTTGATGCGCTTGACACAGAATTTGCACTTATTCAAATTAATGGACAGATTCGCCTCCGCAAGACATTTGGCTACAATCTTCAAATATTTCATGTGATCATCAAAAGAACTAGTGGCCACTATAATATCATCAAGATATGCAAATATAAATGGTTCAAATTTTCCTTCTTTGAGTACTTTATCCAGAATCCTAGACAAAGTTGCACTGCTGTTAACTAGGCCAAAACATAAACGCTTGTATTGGAAGAGACCCCTGCCGATTACTTTAAAGCTTGTATATTTTCTTGAATTTTCTGCAAGATTAACCTGAAGAAATGAATCTTTAAGATCGATAACCGAAAAATATTTGTTTCTCCTAAGGTTGCTCAAAATCCGCATTGAATTAGCTAGAGGGTACGCATCCTTAACGGTTCTAGCATTGAGTTTCCTAGCGTCTAAGCATAACCTAAGCTCACCACTTTCCTTTGTAACTGGCACCACATTCAATGCCCAATCAGAGCTTGATGGTTCGATTATTCCTAATCTAAGAAGACGATTCAATTCTAGATTTATTTTCTTTTGAATGGTTGGTGACCATGGATGTGGATTTAGATGAATGGGATTTGAATCTGTAAGGACAATTTCATGTTCCAAAACATTACAACAATCTAGTCTATTCTCTTGAAAACATTTAAAACTGCTTTTGATTTCATTAAGTTCTAAAGTCTCATCATACGTCAGTTCATGAGACAAACTTTGATTGCGCTTTCCTTGCTCATCCAATAATGTATTGAAGATGTCATTCGAACAATCCACCGAACACAACTGGATCTGATGGGAATCTGCTTCCTTATCGCCTGAATCTACTCTTATTTCAATGTTAAAAAGTTTGAAGAAATCCATACCTAAAAGACATCTATCATTCAGTTTGGGAACCACTAGGCAAGGTAGAATTTTAGTTATGCTATTCAAAGTAAAAGGTACATCTACATATCCTTCAATCCCTAGGTTTTCTCCACTGGCCGTCGATAATTTAATTGGTTTCTTGAGTTTCTGCAGTGTTAGAAAGTCAGTCAAGTTTCCAAAGTCCGAACCTACTAGCGAAACTTGGCTACCGCTGTCTAAAAGCCCACTGAGTTTCAAACCTAACACTGAAAATTTGATATGATATCTTTCATCTCCTTCCGAATAAATTAAAATTTCGTTTAGCTCTTTGAAATAGTAATGCTCCGTGTTCTGTTCATTTTTGTTTGATGTCACGCCATTGCTCCTTCCTTTACCTTCTAGCTGATTGATATAAACTTTGGAGGATTTAAAAAAACTAGGAAGAACTACCTCCTCAGGTTCCCCTTGTTCAGGTTTTTTTCTTCACAAAAAGGACATTCTTCGTAATGAAAATCTGGCAGTCCACAACTGTAACAGAATATCTGTCGTTTAAAAACACATGTCGAAAAATGATGTCCCATTTTACGGCAATTTAAACATACATCTTTGTTGGGAATTTTATAATATTGTAAAATCTCTGTTCTTGACAAATTCCTCCACGAATCTTGATGATTATGTGAGTATGAATAATTTCTTGATTGATAACTGTTACTACTTTTGTTGTTGCTGTATATGTTTTTGTTGGAAAACTGATTTCTAAAACTATTTTGATAAGTACTGGAGTTATTTTGATATCTATTGGGTTGGTCCCTATAATCCTTTCCATAATCGTTCGAATATTCGCGTTTTTTTATATCTCTACCTGAAAAGTCACTTCTCTCTCTCCTCACCTCATTAACCTGTTTATCAAAATCACCTTTGCTGCAGTAAAACTGTTTTTCTTGGTTACCCTTAACACTACAATCATCGTCTTCAATAGGGGAAAAATTCACTAAGTTCACTCTCCTATTTTCAAAGTTGTTTCCAAATCGAGTAATGAACGCTTCACTGTTGGCATCTATCCTACCACAGAGTTCTTCTAGACATTCTAGATCAGACACTCTAATCAACGCTAGCTTGTCTCTGTAAGCAGGGCGCATTGTATGCCAGATTATTTCAAATTTTTCCTCTTCTGTTAGAGGTTTGGTTCGGCACAAAAAAAATTGCTCCATTCTAACTAAGTAATTGGCAAACGTCTCATTCCGTCCTTGATACATCGACATCGCTTTCACTTTAATGTAATGATCAATATTTCCTGGTAAAAACTGCTTACGCAAAGCCTTTACAAAATAATCCCAATTTTTCAAACGAAGAATTGGCCATTTAGTTACAAACCAAATGTTCGCAGGTCCTACTAGTAACTGGTGAGCTGATCTGAATAGATCACTTTTCCTCAAACCCTCCGAAGCTGCAAAAAACTCAACTTGTCGAAGAAAAAGATTTAGGCTTACCCCATTGTCTTCTCCGGAATACCTGATTGGCCACTTTGATACTGGTAAGCGATGCATTCTGTTGTCATTGTTAGAACGAATTCCATAAAGCAGTGGGTTCGTTCCGTACTCCTCAAAACTATCATCCTGTATGTTGAAGCCAGGTGGATACAGATCTCGTTGATTTTGATGTTGATCACCCCGTACATCTATAGAAGCAGGGGCACACGAATTGCGATATCGTAACGGAGACAGCGGTTGATTTTGTCGCGGTAATAATATGCGGTTTAAATACCTTGCTTGGTCGTAAATTAGATCCGGAGATTGCGGCATCCTATCAAACACGTCACTATCTTCACAATAACGAGTAGCACCACGATTAAACACAAATTTAGCTGGATCAAATTTTGATAATTTGTTTCCAGTTCTGTTGTGCACATTATACCAATGATCTGTCAGATCTCGATCACTCACTCTCTCATTGTTTGGATTCATTTTATCACTCAAATAATTTATATGATTCACGGGCACATCTCCAACATAAGTCAACTCTATATTTTGATGCGGTCTTCTTTTCGGTGATTTCATTTCAAGGTTGTTTTTTATAGAAGTGTTTCTCACATCTGTGAAGTTGGTTTTCTGAACACTCTTTTTAATTGCACCTGTATTCTCCATCATTTTCGTATCACATTCATCAGACATCATGGGGTTGGGAGTAATTGGTTGAATTGACTTTTGTTTCTCACTTTTACTCAAATTATTCGACACATCCAAAGCTTTTTTGGCAAACACTGCGTTGAGTTTCTCACTAAATCTTGGGGAAATAGTGAGTCTTCTACGTTGATGTGCATTCATTTTGCTAATGCTCATCACAGGATTTTCATTTACTGAATCATTGAAAATATGTTCTTCATCACTATCCATCTTGTCACTTGATTTCAATTAAAACTAGTGAATACAAAATTATCTTTAATGTTAAATTTTAAATTGTCTTTGAATATTTATTTTTTTCACTCTTATTACCTCACTTAAATGTTCACTCTAGGAGTTTAGTTGAGAATCGGCCTATTTGTTAAAACATATGCATGATGTTATTGGAATACACTAGTAAGATAATTGAAAGTTTTGAATAGATGAGTAAAAACTATGATTAAACTTATTCAATGATGTAATCTAAAATGAATGTTTTTATTAATAAATTCTAAGTTATTCATATTAAAAAAAAGGAAAACTGGTCAATAACTTAGGAAAAATAAAGTCTGTTTAGAAAAACTTTGGTCATGTTTGTATCTATACATATCTTTCTCAGAAGCTAATGAATTAACGGGTAAAATCATGATCAAGTTTTAAAATCCGCTGAACACTAAAGCCCCACGTTGGGCGCCATTTGTAAACCGGCCAAAAGAAACTCAGCCAGAGGACAAAATATTTATCAGAAAGAAAGTCCTGCCGGAAGGGGCATCGGCCCGTCTTCGGCTTCACGGACAGGTTCGCGATTCAACATAGAAAAACTAAAACGATCATCTACCCGCGTCCCAAAAGATGGATACAATGCTTCAGCATCACAAAGAAATAAATCAGCAAAGTGGCTTTAAAAACTTATATTGACTAAATTTTCCCCCCCGATTTTCCCCAATTTTCCCACCCTCTCTTATAACTACCTTACCTTAGATCTGTGTGAGTGTCAGTGTAGTGTATGCTAGTGTATCCCTCGGCGAACGGCTTGATGTGCTGCATCCGGATGCATTCCTCAGCGTTTGTACCAGTTTCGACTGGTTCTGGTCCATCTGCGTTGGCCATCGTATGGCTGAGACACAGGCAGTCCCTAACTCAAGCCCCTGGGGGCGAGTGGGGATCGCTCACTGTGTCTCCTTTCTTGTAACCACCACTTCGGAGTTTGCGATGGCCGAGACTCCATTTATAATCCGCACCGCACCAACCACCTTCGTTCCATCACACTTATGTTCAAACATAATAGGCCTGGGTGATGAAACCACAATTTATATATTAGTTAATGTCCGACTGCGACTGGCTAGAACTTCTTACCGATCTCTCTCCTAGCAGCTTAATTTGATTATCTTGCCATTACACCGAATGTCAAGATGAGCAAATAATCCATACAGGGCTGTGGGTTGATTGGAAACAGTATTTAACGCACTGTCTAGGTTTCTTTCTTTCACTACCAACCTGATGTAAGTAGAACCGCTTGCTCATCAACCCGTCGTGCACTTTGTAAAAAAATACCACTTCGAACAAAACTATCTGTTTAAATACAGCTGAAAGTGAGATGGCTAGGGTTCTGGTAGCACAATGTCTCCTTGATGTTGAACCTTCAACTGATGCTGCTTCGTTTCGTGATGATTGGTTTTGTTGAGCTAGTCATCTTCAACGTCGAATGCTGTATTAGTGAGATTGGATCGGCTATCATGAGTGCCTAGACCAGGGATGGATTATTCGGTATCTAGGTGCTTGTCAATCTCTTCTGTATAACAGATTTGATCGCGCTTCCGTGATGGAAGTAGGATGGTTGGTTGATACGGATTTAGATTACTGAGCTTGGACCGAGAAGCTCATAACCAATTGACTCTTGGCTACAATTGGTCTCGTTGCTCATGTTCTGTTGTATCTGTTGTTAAGTGTTCTGTAATACAATAACTCTAGCTTCTCCTACTGTAACATTTTATCCAGTTTTGGGGGATAAGAGCCATTCCAAGGCTGCGTAACAAAACCATGTCGCATGCTGCTGTTGGAGCAGGTGACAAGGTCGCAATGGTATATGAACTCATAAATTAATAAACTTAAATACAGTAAGGTTTTTTTTACACTGATTAACGTACCGCGTGAAAAAACCGTGCAAAAAAACCGTGTTAATTCCCGAAAACCGTGTAAAAACACCGTGCTAATTCCCAAAAACCGTGTTAAAAAAGACCATTCAAATTCGGCAGCTCTGAAATTTGAAACACTAAGACATGTAACTTGACATTTAAGACCTGAGACCTGAGACTTGAGACTTCAGACATGACATCTGAGACCTGAGTTCAGGGACCTGAGATCTGAGACATGACACCTGAGACCTGAGACAGGGGACTTGAGACCTGAGACCTGAGATTTGAGACTTAAGACATGACACCTAACACCTGAGACATGAGACCTGAGACCTGAAGAATGAGACCAAAGACATGGGACATTAGACCTGAGACCTGAGACCTGAGACTAGATACCTAAGACAAAAAACACGAGACTTGAGACCTGAGACCTGAGACCTGAGACATGGGACATGAGACCTGAGACCTGAGATTTGAGATCTAAAACATGACACCTGATACCTGAGACCGGAAACATGAGACATGAGACCTGAGACAAGAGACATGAAACATTAAACATTAGAAATTCGACATGTGTCATGAGACCTGAGACTTGAGACCTGAGACATGAGACATAAGACATGAGACCTGAGGCATGAGACAAGAGCCATGAAACATTAGACCTGAGACATGAGACTTTAGACCTGACACAAGAGACATACGACCTGAGACATGAAACATGAGACGTAAGACATGAGACATGAGACATGAGACATGAAACATGAGACATGAAACATGAGACTTGAGACTTGAGACATGAGACATGAGACATGAGACATGAGACATGAGACATGAGACATGAGACATGAGACATGAGACATGAGACATGAGACATGAGACATGAGACATGAGACACGAGACATGAGACATGAGACATGAGACATGAGACATGAGACATGAGACATGAGACATGAGACATGAGACATGAGACATGAGACATGAGATATGAGACATGAGACATGAGACATGAGACATGAGACATGAGACATGAGACATGAGACATGAGATATGAGACATTGGACTTTAGACCTGAAACCGGAGACAAGAGACCTGTCACATAAGACCAGAGTCCTGAGAAATAACACATGATTCTTGAGACCTGAGACATGAGACATAAGACCTAAGACCTGAGACAAGAAACCTGAGACCTGATACCTGAGACATGAGACATGAGACATGAGACATGAGACATGAGACATGAGACATAAGACATAAGACATGAGACCTGAGGCATAAGACAAGAGCCATGAAACATGAGACCTGAGACCTGAGTCATGAGACGTTAGACCTGAGACCGGAAACAAGACTGAGTGTTAGTACCGCGAGAAATTAGTTTGGCTCCGATCTCAACTTGCGACCCCTCTAGCGAAAGGGTTTGACTTGAAGGTGACGAAAAATAATGCTGCGAGTTCGCTAGTACAAGCCACTAGTGTTAGTACCACAAGAAATTAGTTAAGCTCCGATTTCAACTTTCAACCGTTCAAGTGAAATGGTCTCAAGTCTAATATCTCTTGTCTCAGGTCCCAGATCTCAGGTCTCAGGTCTCAGGTTAAGATTTTCCCAACTTCAAAAAGATTCTTAGTGTTTTCCTTTGAAAAAGACTATTTTCTCTCAAAAACCGTGTTAATTCGCGAAATCGGTGTAAAAAAAACGTGTTAATTCACAAAAACCGTGTAAAAAAACGTGTAAAAAACCGTGTTGAATAAACCTTGGTGTACTTGAATACTTCAATGAGATGTTTTTTTTTGTAAAATCAGAATAACTTGAACTGAGGAAAATAAATAGCCAATTTCCTCACTACAGAGACAACCGAAATAACCAACAAATGTACAAACTCGAATAATAAAATTCCAGAAACCTGTATCAAATTTAAAGACAAAGTTCGACGGGAGTCATCTGATGGACGAACGATGAAACCTATGTCTAGGCAGGCTGACGTCGGGCAAATCTCAGGTCAAAAATTTCATTTGGCAACGGCTCCGGGAAGGGGGAGGGGTCTTGTTTCAGCTAATTTTATATTCGTTTTTGCAGACACTGAACCCAAATTCACTCAACACATGATTTTTCACTTAAAAACAAGGATCCAGTGATTTTCTTCCATTCAAGTGCGACATATACATTTTACTTGGCAGTCACTTAAATTTGAAGTGAATTCATCCACATTCACTTCAGTCGTCACTTGAATTTGAAGTGAGAAAAAATATTCACTTCCCCATCACTTGAATTTCAAGTGAATGTCGGGTTGTAATTGTGTTTATTTTCCGAGTTCAAAATGGCAAATTCTAAAAAGCAGCGTTTTAAGCTTATGCCGGATTTGGATTTTCCCAATTCTTTACTAGGCGATTTTGGCGGTAGTTTGTGTTAAACGTGATGTAAGAAAAAGTTATTTAAAAGTGTTATCATGTTTCAGCTTGTGGGTTAAACTGGACAGATTTTCTATTGAGAAATACTGGGTAATCATGAAGAAGAGACTCAATCTAAAGGAAAAGGTTGTCAAAGAAATCAATCAGATGAAGACTTGGTGGAATAAGATAGCTTAAACGATAGACGAAGAAGGTGTGCGCGGCCTAATGAGCCGTGTGCGAGAATACCTTCAAAACCGTGAAGAATGATTTTATCCGTATTTTTTCATAAAAGTATGAAGAAAACGCTACATTTGTATAAAAAGATCTTGCTTGAATTCAATGCTAAATAACGGAAGTTCAGGCAATAGTATTTGTTCTATTTCTATCTGAAGCCATAGTACATGGAAAATAACAGGTAGGCCATTGCGCTTAACCTCACTTGAAAGCTCCGTGTATGTACACAGCATGCTTGCATACCAACAAAAATAGTTATGAAAATTTGGCAATTTTATATAGAATGTCAATCAAAATTATCAATTTCTCCGTCGATAGCCATTCGATTCCTTTTAAAAGGGCCTCAGATGAAAGATTGATTCTTCAGGCTCATCGGAAACTATTTTTTGCTTTGGATTATTGGATCTGACCCACAAATAATGAGCATCCAAAAGAAATTTTTATCACTGTCCCTCTTTTTTGAGAGTAAATGATTAAATATTTTCTTCTTTCTATGTTCAAAATTCGATAAAGATGTAAAATACTTCATATTTCTGTGATAAAAAATCAATTTGTTTGAATTTCTGTTCATACTGCACAAGAAAAAGACCACACAAGGCAAAATAATCACCAAATTTTAGTTTTAAATCGACCAAAAGCCCGTTGCATATTACTTTTACCGATTTTGAAAAGCCGAATATTGTTCGTTGCATTAAAATGCATCAATGCATATTTTTGTCATAATTTTAATGATTGTCAATTTTAAGAAAAAAAAGATTTTCTGAAAAATTCCATACATTTGCCCGTTTTTTCCATAACTATTTTTTGGGGCCTCTACCAATACGTTGAAAGAGAGTGGAATAGCCTACCTTGTATATTTCAAATTACTATGATCTGAAGCAAGCTTTGCCGTTTTAACTCGCAAAATCGTTATTGTGAATTTGAGAGTTTAATTTTGTATTGTTACACATTTTCATGGCATCCTTGTTTATTAAAATGAAATGAAAGTTTTTAATTGAAATATTCACGGCATCACTTTGGTACAAATTGACTGTTGTACTAAAAAACTATATCTTGAACTATATACTATACTATATACTATATACTATATACTATATACTATATACGAACTATGTACGTCTCGGTGGTCGAGTGGTTAGCGTGGTAAGACGGTAATTGCTGGTCCACTGATGGCATGGGTTCGATTCCCATCTCGGTACTGGGTGTTAAATGTTAATCTTAAGTTGTCCACGTCATTTATTCAGTCTGTAAAGCCTAAATCGGCTAAGACGGTGTTTGTCTTTTTATATCATCACTTAATAACGAAAGGTTATTATACCCTAAGTAAATTGATATCGACAAAAACCATCATCTTGCCTACCTTGAATCGGTTCCGCAAACAGGCTCAGCAGCACAAACAAAATCAGCCCAACTAAAGCCACCGGTCGGTGAACCTTAGCAATGTTGACAAACTCCACCAGCCCAGGAAGCTGCATGTCTCAATTTAACACTTAAATCAGCGCACAACTTGGTCCGTGGTCCTCGGCCGGACGTTTCCTCAATTTTTTGCTTCACTGTTGCCCCAACTTAACTTAAACTATTCCACGCATCTGTCCAGGCGCGTTGGTTTTTTTTAATGTTGCGCTTTAGGCCTTTGACTCACATACACACTTTTTTGTAGGATTTCATTCAAGGAAGTCGTGTTTGAACTTGATTAAGCCTAGCTGCTGCTCCCTTGCTAAGCTCTTCAGGTTCTCCAATCTAAAGCACCATGCTCGGAAGTTTGCAAAACCACATTGACAGCGCCTCTACAGATTCAAGAGGAAAAATATGCAGCAATGCACTCGAATATAAACACAACACACAATCCATTCGTCGAAACTTGTCAATGTTGTTGATGATACAGTCTTTGGTTGGGCAATAAAAGGCTGGTGGTGGCAATTCAGGTGCTCAACCTACTTTTCAGTTCGTTTGTTGATACCTACTTTTAATCGCGATGTATTTCGATTCGTCATCTGCAGCTGATAGTGAAATTGAACGGGCAAAATGACGTCGAAAGGGGTCATGGTTAAAGGGGTTTTTATGGCAAACTGTTGACGAGGAGACAAATCATCTAATCATAGTTCATCCAAATAGCTTAATTAAGCCATCAAGCTCTGAGCTAGAACAATTTTTATACAAAACGGACTGACCCGGTAAACCATAAATTCAATAACTAATTTTGAGCTGTCCAGGCTGGATCAATTTGCGGTAATTTTTTAATTTCTCAAACCCTGGGGACTAAAAAGCTTCATTTTGGTCCAAAACTCGTCCATGATTTTTTGCAGAATTTTAAGTAACGTTGAGCCTAATGAGTAAACCTCATTGAATGAGTCATAAGTAAGCTGAAGTTAGAGGCTATATGTTGCGCACAAAAAAAAATATTTTGAGAACATGGCCACAAAATGAGGCTAGCGTACTTTTTAATCAATCAACAATCAACATTTTTACAGTAGGTAATAAAATCTAAAAAATGAATTGAGAAGTTGGCGTTCTTTAACACATTTTGTCATCAATAGATTCTTAAAATATGAAACACAGAATTATTGACGATGGCTTGTTTTTCTGTTTTAAAACTTTTTCTTGATCTACATTCTTAGAATTTTAAAGAAAATTCAAAATTAAATTTCACACAAGAGTTTGAGTAAATTAACGCAAAACTTTCGCCATGAAATTATTTCCACAAGAAAGTCAATTTTAGTAATCGGTTTTAGTGAAGTAATACCGCTTCAATGGCTTATAAAAACTTAATGATCACAGATAATCATACCGCTTAATTAAGGTTGATAGAACATCAAATTGACACAGTCAGAAAAATTAATAATTTCACCAATTATTTTTAAATTTACAAGAATATACGATTTCCACCCTACTAATATAGCTTTTTTAAGGGGGGGGGGGTGCTAGGGTCTAACACTTTCAAAAAATCGATTTTTTTATTTTCTTATTGTAAAACATTTCAAGAGTGTTGTGTCAAATTTTCCAGTCAATTGAAGCAAAACTGTAGAAATTATAGGCCTTTATCTCCTCCTATCTAATACTGCAAGAAAACAAGAGCAGAAACTTCAAACCCGTTTTTCTCGAAAGCACATTTTAAAGTCCGTGGACATCGTCATTTGAAAACTACTTATCCGATTCTTTTCAAATTTGGAACATATTTTCTACATATAAAATAGCAGACCCCAACGTTTTTCTTTTTTTACTTTGAGGAGATTCTACAGATAAAAATTGGCGGATTTTTTCCTGAAAAATCGTAGTTTTTACTCCAAACAACCACAAAAATTTCATAAATATTTTTTTAAGTTAAATAAAAACGTTGGGGTTCAGAAAAACATCTATTAAAAATATTTTGCTCTGATTTTTTGACTTCAGACGATTCTGTGCTGAGATACAGTATCCACCGCAAATCCTGTTTTCTAAAAGGCATCCTCGAAAGTGCTCCGTCACCGGCTCGTTTTCAATATTTTTCTACGAAAAAAATTACTAAATGTTCTTTTAACAATGCTTTGTATAATGCAAAAAAATTGAATACATTTGTTTGAACGATAGCTCTAGAAAAAAATCGTGAAAATGGTGTTTTTTTTTACCCGTTAGACCCTACCCCCCCTTAATGAAAAATCAAATGAAAACGTATGCTAATTTATAGTTTTTGATGTAGGTATTTGTTATTCCATATCGCATAAAGCAGCAATTACCGTATTTTTTGGCTTTGTTCGAATTGAACTTTACATTTTTTCTGTGATTTTTTTAATACATTTAGGGGTAAAAAATACTTCTAAATATTCCAGTTAAAATCATAAAAATTTGGATCCCGTTTGGATGGAAGAAATTTTCAATTTAACAAACGCGTGATGCAAAACAATCATATTCCAGCATATGGGAACAAGTTTTAAAAGGTGAATCTTTGATTTGCGTTTTGATGCATTTTAGCCCGGACTGGTAACTGAATTATAAAAACATTTATTTAAAAAAATTGATGACTGTCCGAAAAATATTTTAACACCAGGATAGTAAAGGATAAAAAAAAACCATAGGTATAAAGTTTGTAGTTAAAGTTTGTATCATCAAGACAATCCGTCATATTGGGTAAAGTTTTACGGAATTGGAAAATGTTAAAATTTGTACATCTATTGCTCGATTTTTAAAATTTTCTATGAGAATCAAAAACTTCAAAAAACTATCTCACGATGTGAGAAAAAAAATATAATTCGGTTGAAGCTTCATCCAACCATCACGGGATTGGCAGTACATTCACAATGTTTAAATCTGATATGATAAACAGTCCACCATGTTTGCAGATTTTTAAGTCGATCTCTTTCCTTTTTTTCTCCCGCGGGGGTTTGGTGAGAGAACAGCTTCTATCAATTGCTAAAAAATTCATTCGTACTTTTTTTCGAAAGACAATATGTTTCAACAGGGTTCAAAATAAGAAGAACAGAGTTTCAGAAATGACCTGCTAATTATACCGATAAACAAATTTGATCCACCATTAAAGCGAATATTCTATTCGCTCTTGTGTTTCAATACCAGCTCTGTTGGAACAATTTCTATTTCTAAAAAAAGCAAAAATGAAGTTCCTATCAATTTACAACATTTTTTGTAATAAATTTTGGTGTTGTGAAAGAAAAAACCAAGAATACAATGTTTTCCATAGAAACATCCGTCCAAAAAAGAATGAAATCGTCTGCTGGGCGATAATGAACCTCAACTTCAACCCGGCACAATTTTCGATCACGTACATCGATTTTGACGAAACTTGACCTGGTATTAGATCAAACATTTTTACATCTATGGACCAAATTTCAAGATTTTACAATGAAAATTGTCAAAGATACAGCAAATTTAGTGCAGCAACTCCAAATTTCCCTTTTTTCGGGAATAGCTGTATCTTTGTTTCACGTCATTGTAAAGACTTCAAAATTCGTGGAGTGTTAGTTGGATAGTTGAACTAGATTGTGTGAAATTTTCATGAAAAAAAAATAAACCGGGAGAGAAATGGCAGCTTGTCAAAGTTGGAAGTGGGTGCGCAGTTTCATGCGATTTCATTCTTTTTTGAACGCAACTGTATATTGCCTCCACTTTGGTAGGTAAATGCAATTTTTTCGAGTTTCATACGATCATTCTATAATGTTTATGAAACGAAGTTTTTGAGAATTATATCTACAAAAACGTTTGCTGGGTAGGTTATCTTTCCGACTCATCAAAAACGTAGCCAAATAATGCGTAGTTTCGAAGAAAAAATTTTTTTCACGATTTTTCCATTACTTGCGTAATCACAGGGGTTAAAACTTACTTTACAGTACTACCAATATGATAAAGTTTTGGTTGAAACAACATCTCTACAATTTCGCCAAAATTTCCGTATTTAATGAAAGGGAAAACCAAAAAAAGAAAAGTCAAAATTATTGCGGCCTTCGAGAAAGTCGATCATTGGTTTAAAACCTTAATTTTCTATACCTTGGTAATATTTTTCAGTTTTGTCAAAATAGTGCACACATTTTTTAAATTCAATTCAACTTTTTTTTATTTTTACTTTGAATCTTAAAACCGAGAGCTGATAAAAAGAAATTAAGAACATTTAAAATAAATTAAAACTACCTACTCTAAAACTCATAGCACATCGAAAAAATGTAAACATTGTTTCCTTGTCTCAATCACTGCTTAATGGATGTGTGCTAATGGACAGAGAAATTAAAGTTAAAATCGAATTTAGGAGGTCGAACTCTTCGAGGTTACTTAAACTTAAAATACGTTTAACCTATCTGTAAAGTTTTCTCATGCCAAATGAAGAGTTATGATAAATATTTTGTCCATCCTATATAAGAAATTTTGCCAAAACGTTCGCGAGCCAGGTTTTGGAATCTATGTGATCATACACAGCTCTCTTTTTTATTTCATCATCTGAAATTGCTTTAAAATAACGAAATGAATTAGGAAATCACAGTTTTGGGTCAACTCATAAACTTTGCATGTTATTTGGTCAATTTGGATTTGGTGGCCCACTATTTTTCAAAATCCAAAAAATATTGCTTTTTTTCAAACAGTCAGAATTCGGGGGAAATAACTTATTAAAAATAAAAAAAAAACCTTATGATACCTTGAAAGTGTACCATTTTTTTATTTTCATTTTATCTTTTATAATAAAGAAGTTATAAAAAAAACGAAAAAAAAGTGACCCATGATTCCCCACTCTCCCATACAAAGAAACATGCACCGAATAACTATGAATGATGAAAGAATCAAAGTTTATTCAATCGTTGTTTTACAATTTCTTTATTTCTTCACGACAGTTGATAATTTTTTGTCGTCGTTAAATTTAACATTCCCATTCCATCTTATAAACTGAAAGCTTCCAATAGGAACTAATACCTACTTGTTATAGGAAGAAAAATAATTTTTATGGTTTACTGTAACACTAGTCAAAAGTGTCTCCCAATCGATCCCTCCCAACAAAAATATTTTGCTAGGACGCAGACGTAATCTCGGTCCTAAAGCATAAAATAAATTTTTCATCTCTTTCTCTTTTTTCCAATTCATCTATTAACTACTAGGACGTGGTCGGCGCCGTTATTGACGTTCCAAGAAAGAGCATCAGTTTTGTGCAGTGTGAATGAGATGCTTATTCCAAGCAACATTCAGTGACCTCAAAACAAAATTGATGACCTCGGGTAATCACGGAGTAGCAACCAATGGTGACGAGGAACTTGTTCTACAGAACCATATCAACGAACGTATTAGGGGCCGTTCACATACCACGTGGACAACTTAGGGGGGAGGGGGGTATGGAAATGTCCACGCTTGTCCACGGAGAGGGGGGTAGGGGTTTGGGTCATGTCCACGTGGACAGACTTACTTTCAAAATATTTACTAAAGGTGAATAAATATTACATTTATATTTATATCAGGAAATTCTTATTCGTTTTTTTTTCAAAATCAGCCATCTCAATAACCAGAAGGCAAAAATTGATGTTTTCTTACTGTCAAATTATAGGTAGTTACAAGGGGGGTATATAGGATTTGAATAAGCTTGGTTAAGTTTTAAAAAATAACTATTTCAAATTTGTTCACATGGACATCCGGCGAGGGGGGTAGGGGTTTGCCAAATGTCCACGCTTGTCCACGGTGGGGGAGGAGGGGGTCAAAAATCTATTTTTTCTGTCCACGTGGTATCTGAACGGCCCCTTAAAATAACTGGTGAAACCAATAATTTTTCTGACTACGTCAATATGATGTACCATCAACCTTAAAACTTTTGATGTACAAGCGGTATGATTTTCTCTGGACATTAAGTTTTTAGAAGTCATTGAAAATGAAAAGTGTTGCATGATGCACCGGTTGACGGTACCAAATTTCATGAATACCGTATGAAAATTCTACGCAGTACGTAGTTTTTCCCATATTTTTGGATAGAACCCCCCTGTTTCAAAAGTGGAAGCAGTCTTTCAATTTATTAAACAACTAGCTAATCCCATACGAACTCCGTTTCGCTTTCAACTTGGAATAAGTCATGAACAGTTTGCATGAAAGTCAATTGCCAAGCATTTTCCTGATGCACTTCCATTGTTAAGTAATAATTGCAGAAATATTAGACGATCATTTTTTCTGTCGTCTGCTACAAAATTTGATATCAGGAATCAATTGACCGTGTAAAAAAAACCCCCGTGTATAAATTCCGACTCGATCGTTACATAACAACACAACCCTTTTAAACCCCTTTCGGTTGCCTGTTGTACAATTTTTGATATCTGAAATTGATTGCCCTTCCCTCAAAACTCCCGTGTGCAAATGTTTAATGCAATCCATGGCATAATAACGTCAATATTGCTAAAAACAGTAAAAAATTTATAAAAAAAAAAAGGACGACCCCTTTCGTCGACCCCTGACAAAACATTTGTCATCTGAAATCGATTGCCCGTCCTCGAAAACTACCGTTTGCAAATTTTCATCCCAATCCGATGTCAAATACCGAAGATATTGCAAAAATTTTGAAAGGTTAATATGGACGACCCCCTTTGCCGGCCCCTTGCACTAAATTTATTACCTGAAATCCATTTCTCGTTCCTCAAAATTCTCGTGTACCAATTTTCATCTGAATCCGATGTATAATAACGACAATATCGCATCAATTGTGAATAGTTAACATGGACGACCCCTTTGGCCGACTCCTGATTTTAGTTTTGATAAGTGAAATAAGTTGTTTGTCGCTAATAACTTCTATGTGCAAATTTTCATCCCAATCCGATGAAACGTCAATATCACTAAGATACTGAAAATTTAATATGGACGACCCCTTTTGCCGGCCCCTTACACTGAATTTGATACCTCAAATCGATTGCACGTCACTCAAAACTATCGTGTACCAATTTTTATCTGAATACGATGTATAATAACGTTAATATCGCAAAAACTGCGAACAGTTAATATAGACGACCCCTTTGGCTGACCCCTTACACAAAATTTGACACCTGAAATCGCTCGGCTTTCAAAACACTCATGAGCAAATTTTCGGCATGATCCGACGGAAAGTAACGTCAATATCGCGAAAACCATATTTGTCTTCTATAGACGACCCCCTTCAGAAGAGATCATCCGAAAACCTAAAAACATTTTTCATCATTCCTGGTCTTAATGAGCATCCATGCCAAATTTCAGCTTTCTAGCCCTGAAGGCGGCTGACTCTATAGAGGACAAACAAACAAACAAACAAACAAACAAACAAACAAACAAACAGAAATTGCTTTTTATATATCTAATATATAGATATTGCTGTTCCGAAATGTGAATCAAGTTTTTCGTATGAAAAATACCAGGAAGTAATTTATTTTGTATGGGATCCCTTTTTTGCTAAAGTTTGATGGTCTTTAACCCTCATCCGCATTAGATTTCGTTGCCCTAATCAGTACTATTTAGTGTCAATTTGACACTATAAGCTCAAATCGTTATAACTTTTGGCGTGTTCAACCGATCTAAACAAAACATAACAATTCATGCTGTGAGATTTCACAAAAATATGAAAATTATAAACGTAAAATCCTTCCTGAATTTCTAGAACCACAACCAACACGTCCAGCAAAACGTGTTTGTTTGCTCTCCGAGTAGGTACGGTGGGTGGTGATATGGGCAGAGAGCCAAGCCGAAAGACGAAATAATGATGCGTCCAAAATTCTATAGAAATCGCATTTCCAGGTTCATGCCTAAAATATTGCACCTCGCGTAGCTTTTGATGTCATCGATAGAACTTTAGGAAAATTTCAGATATGCTAGTTTTATATTTCAACAATCACTATGCAAAATTTCAATAAAAAATGTAGCGTAGTTTCAGAGATATTGCAGTTTAAATGAGAAAAGTCCAAAAAGTCCGATTTTCGTAGAATTACTGTATCTCAGGCCACACAAACTCCAGAAAAATTTTGTGATATAATAGTGTTATAGTTGATCTATCTAACGCAAAAAAATTTGATCAAAAAATATCATCAGAGTAAAAAGCTATGGAAGTTCAAAGTCAAAGTGACAGTGCGCGTGCTTCCAATTTCTATACAATTATGTACTGTATTTTACGGACATTACAAGGTTTCTATTGATATAAGATTTATATGAAATCAAATATAATTTTTAAATTGCGACCCAGAGATGGGTCTTGACTCAAACATTCAGTCAGCGAAACTTTTTTTGTAGAGAAATGAATCCAACTTAGATGAAATCTCAGGGACTAGATAAGAGAAAATCGATGTTGAAAAACATGCGAAAAAAATTCGCCTTGTCTCCCGGTGAGACTTGAACCCACATCTTGCGCCTCTCCGGGGCCCATGTATTAACATTCTACAATAGGAGACCAACCTGGCGTATGAATATTATACTGGTTGAGTGTCGATGTCTATCGGAATGAAGGGAATAGTTCTCCCATGTGATCATAATCATTTTTCTTGGTCTATTTCTATTCCCATCATTTCATCTTACAGTAGTTGGAATCAAGTTTGGACATTTTTAAGCACGGCAAGATTTGCATTGCCTTCTCATATCCTGCACGGGTTGTCAGTTATGATGAGAAATGATGCGTTTGCCGTATTTGTATATCCAGCCAATTTCGGTCGCAATTTAAAAATAGAAATAAGGCGGTGCCAAACACCGAAATTGGCTGGATATCCAAATACGGCAAACGCATCATTTCTCATCATAACTGACAACCCGTGCAGGATATGAGAAGGCAATGCAAATCTTGCCGTGCTTAAAAATGTCCAAACTTGATTCCAACTACTGTAAGATGAAATGATGGGAATAGAAATAGACCAAGAAAAATGATTATGATCACATGGGAGAACTATTCCCTTCATTCCGATAGACATCGACACTCAACCAGTATAATATTCATACGCCAGGTTGGTCTCCTATTGTAGAATGTTAATACATGGGCCCCGGAGAGGCGCAAGATGTGGGTTCAAGTCTCACCGGGAGACAAGGCGAATTTTTTTCGCATGTTTTTCAACATCGATTTTCTCTTATCTAGTCCCTGAAATTTTATCTAAGTTGGATTCATTTCTCTACATTAAATATAATTCAAACGACTTAGATAGATTTTACTTTTGGAATGTCAAATTGACACTCTAAGTCGGAAAAGGGAGTTTTTTTGTCCAGGCTTCCAGGGTTCGTCCATAAAAAAAAGTAAAGATGCAATACTAAAGAACTTTTGAATTCATTTAAGGTCCCCGAAGATTTTTTTGTTTTTTAGAGCTTCCGAAAAAAGTTACAAGCCCAATAGTTTCAAAATGACACTCTAATGCGGATGAGGGTTAAAGTATAATGCAAACTTTGACACATTAACATTCTGGTTTCAAATTTCACGTCATTCACGGGTCACGGGTACATAGTTTTTGTCAATTCAATCAAAGCTATAAACATAAAGGTGGTATAAATTATACAATATTTGCAATTTTGCTTAAACCACATGTGTCTAAATTACTTTACTCATAATAAACATTGCCACATTAATCAATTTCCTTGGTGAAATTACACACATGTTTCATTAAGATGGTGCGATAAAAGCACGATCAGTTAGCTCTAAGTGCAACAATCAACATTAGGTCTGTACGACCCAATTTGCTCATAAACGAATAACCAACGAAATCGCCATCTACCGGTTTGGTCCAAAACGAGCAAAACGAAACGCAACCGGCGGCGCAGCGGATACCCAGACTAGTTTATTGTACCCGCAGAAAAAAGCAATTGCAGACAGACCAACCTCTACGCCATCCGTTGAGCAAAAAAGCCGAAAACAAAACAAAACAAACCTCCCTTATGCCAAACTTTGGGACAGATACCTACTCATGTAGTTTGATAGGAATAGCTACTGTCACGCAACTCATGAGATTTGTGCATTTGCAGCTTCCTGATGCGTTAATTTCCCTTTTTCCATCTCGACGCTTCATCTTAAGCCTTGGATTCATCATTAAATTATGGGTATTTCCCGCATAGGAAGATGAGTCGGATTGCTCCACTTAGATGCCGGTGGTTTCTAATTTCTTTGGCTTTGGTACCTTCTATTTTGAAGGTGGCTGCAGCAGTCGGCTCACAGCTGATTCATATATGAGTAGCGTCATGCAAGGCAAAGGAACGTTCGTCACTTATTACTTCATAGCAATCACTGCAGCCCAGGCCCAGTCTTCAGGTGGGTAGCCGATTCTGTTTGTGGAGCGCGCGCATTTTTGATTCCCAACATGAAAGTATCCAGGGAGGTACCTACTTTCTTTGGTACCTGAATGGAATGATTGCATTTCCCATGACAATTCAGATTGAATTGCGGTAATAATCAGATTAAAACATGACAGTGGCGTAATAGTGGCCAAAGACACTAATCCGGATATGTTATGGCACGCAATGGTGTGTACCCACATGCATATATGAGGAGGCATCGAGCGGATAAAAAGATTTAGATGTATATATAAAAATTTCCCAATTAAAAATACCAAAATATGTTTTAAAATTCGTCAGTTTCAGGCTGAATTGACTTTCAGGGAAGAGAAGCATGATAAAATATTTCTATCAAATTGGATTTAAATAATATTTATGATTTTCAAATGAATCATTTAATAAAATCCTGTGAATTCAGTCAATCATTCAGACCGCTGCAAACTTTGTATGGAAATTTAAAATTCCAAAATATTTTACACCTCCCATAACTTTTTTTGATTGTTTTTGCTACCAGAAACAGCAATAAAAATTTAGGAAGCGATCCAATCAGTTCTGAATTAGCGCACAGGTTTCAATTTTGTATAAAAATTTGAATGGGGAAAACAAAATTTTTCATTCAAAAATCGCAATAGATGTACTGAAAGTTCCAAAAAATATAATTTTGGATGAATAATTCCCTTGATTTTTGCAGAACAATTCATGTGAACAAAGCCTTAACTTAACTTGTACCCCAGAAAAAATACTCGATGTTAAACGACTTTTTTTTTAATTTAAGCGTTTTTGACTGCTTTTTTGAAAGCTATGTACAAACGATGAGAATCAAAAATCTCAAAAAACTGTTTTGCATAGCCAGGAAATTTATTCATTTATATAGACCATTGCAAAAACATTTCATCAAATTATTAAAATCACAGAGAACAGACGTACAAGCTAGCCCACGAAACTTGTGTAAAATTTCCAACAATCGTTTTGAACCAATTTTTGTTTTTTGGCTGGGCCACCAGATGTCTCCAAACACACCTAAGAGAACTGTCAAAAAGTAACTGAGAAAAAAAAACAAAATTTTGGTCAGTTTTGAACAGGTCGCATGAACTCTTCGGCCTGTTTCAAGGAAATTGCTCGTTGAGTTTCGTAACATTTTAGTCCAGTTGCAAAATGGAAAAATATTTTAAAAGTTAATCGCTATTTCTTTCAAACAAGAAGTTCCAAATTTTAGACAATGGGATTCCCAAGTGATACTTGAAAGTCTTTATGATGTCTAGAGTCAGTTCTGATGAGTAAGACTGATCGTCAAAAATTTTCTTAATTGGCTGGATATAGCCGTTCGTCCTCTAATAACAACCGTTCAAGAAGTGCAAAATCTTATTGTAAAATTGTTAGTTATTTCGACTGCCTCAGTAGTACAAAAATAAAGGAATGAATAAAAGTTTATCACCGGCACTTTTTATACGGTATTACTTATTGAGTTTTTTCGGTGAATGAAACAATTTTTTTTTTAATTTACGTTACGTTTTGGGTTACTCTAGAAGACATCTGATGATGGGTGAAGAAAAGTAACCCGTATCATCACGTAAATTAAAAAAAAAAGTTGTTTCACTCACCGAAAAAGTCAATAAATAAAAACCGTATTAAATAAAGGAAGCAAAACCAGTCAAAAGTAACTATTATTGCATTTATCTAGCAATAAATTGAACCCGTCTATTTTAAAGCGAGATGAGTTTAATTACACTAGTTTACAGCATTTTTGAACTCAGAAAACTGAAGGTCATTTCCAATGTAAAATCGGGCACTGAATTTGAAAATGAAATTCAAAAAAATCTCAGTAGAACCGTTTTTGAGCTATGCTCCAAATATGAAATTTGGAAAAAATTAAAAAAGTTCTTGTACTTAGATTAAAATATCTCAGACGGCATAACATTAACTTGAAATCCCTTTTTTGCATATTGAAGGTGATTAAGTTTTCTATCGATCATCTGAACACTATTTTAGCGTTTGACCAACAGTATTGTTGATATTAGTGACTTTATGAGAAAAAAAATTATAAAAAACGCATTTTTTTAGAGAAAATTTTGTTTCAACGAAGGTTTTAGACTCGATGGTAGCATTTAAAAAATCTGATTTTCTTTTGCGCTTAAATGTCAATTTAAAACAAAGATTTCAAGTGGTAATTTATCAAAATCGGTTGAAAGTTGAAGAAGTTATGGCTACTTTACCATAACTGAAAATTTTGGAGTTTTTAATATTTTAACGAACCGCAGTACACTTATCATAGTATAGGAAGAATGAAACATGATAAATCTCACTCGCTCCAAGTCAAAATTACTTATTAGCTTACCAGAAGGTCACATGCCAAGTTTCAGGAAGATCTGACCATAGGGAGGGGTTGCTTAAGTCTAAAACGTGAATTAAATTTTGAGGTATTTTGCCCGGAAGGAACGAAAAATACTGGTTTTTCATCAATAACTTTTTTCATCCCTAGCTGATTGTTTTTTATGGTTGATTTTCTTAAAGCCTAAGTTGAGACAAATATTTCACCTGAAGACTGTAACTCGATTGGATTTGAAACAGAAAAGTTATTGCGGTGCAAAGATTGTATTTTGGTCAAAAATTGTCGTATAAAACGCAATGGGTAAAAAGTACTCATTGCGTGTTGGACAAAATTTGCGGCCTTTGAACCGCAATAACTTTTCTGTTTCAAATCCAATCGAGTTACAGTCTTCGGGTAAAATATTTGTCTCAATTTAGGCTTTAAGAAAATCAACCATAAAAAACAATCAGCTTGGGACGAAAAAAGTTATTGATGAAAAACCAGTATTTTTCGTTCCTTCCGGGCAAAATACCTCAAAATTTAATTCACGTTTGAGACTTAAGCAACCCCTTCCTATGGTCAGATCTTCCTGAAACTTGGCATGTGACCTTCTGATAAACTAATAAATAATTTTGACTTGGAGCGAGTGAGATTTATCATGTTTCATTCTTCCTATACTATGATAAGTGTACTGCGGTTTGTTAAATTATTAAAAACTCCAAAATTTTCAGTTATGGTAAAGTAGCCATAACTTCTTCAATTTTCAACCAATTTTGATAAATTACCACTTGAAATCGTTGTTTTAAATTGACATTCAAGCGCAAAAGAAAATCAGATTTTTTAAATGCTACCATCGAGTCTAAAACCTGCGTTAAAACAAAATTTTCTCTAAAAAAATGCGTTTTTTATAATTTTTTTTCTCATAAAGTCACTAATATCAACAATGCTAATGGTCAAACGCTTAAACAGTGTTCAGATGATCGATAGAAAACTTAATCACCTTCAATATGCAAAAGAGGGATTTCAAATTACTGTTATGCCGTCCGAGATATTTTAATCTAAGTACAAGAACTTTTTTAATTTTTTCGAAATTTCATATTTGGAGCAAAGCTCAAAAATGGTTCTACTGAGATTTTTTTGAATTTCATTTTCAAATTCAGCGCCCGATTTTACATTAAAAATGTTGGTCAGTTAATCAAGTTCACGATTTTTTTTAAATTTTGTAAACTAGTGTTATTAACGAGTTCATATGCGGTTACGCCTTTCCGAAGACCGAGCACTTGAAAATCTGATTTGTAACTTTTGAACGGCGCAATAAATGGCACTGTTTCAAGTCAATTTTCAACGTATTTTTTTGATGTCAACATTTGAAATTTTACACACTTTTTTGAAGATTTTTTGTTCGAGCTTGTACGTCTGTTCTCTGTGTTAAAAGCTCAAACAAGCAAAGTCTGCCAGTTTTAAATAATTTTCAATGGATTAAGATTTTTTATTTTCAAATGATTATAACTTTTTTTATGAAACGCTTAGCTGCTTGTCATGTTAGCAAAAATGAAGTGTTTAGGCAAGTGAACTGTATTTTTGGATCGGTGCATTGAAGGATGACACAACACTTCACTTAAAGGTTTTATCATTATTTTCTACTCTTAGATTACACCATTCAACTTAAAATTACTTGGAAGGTTAACTTTAAGATTACAGACGATATAACGCGCGCAGTTTTTGAATGGAACTGACTGGCATCGCAACGCGAAGCTCTTTTTATAAGCTTATCGAATATTTTGGAATATTCTTGGTAAGCTAGCTAGTACATTAGAAGGAAGATTCTGGAACCTTCCAAAAGAATAATTGAATCAAATGGAATGGAAATTCCAGAATATTCGATAGCACGTGGGTTATAAAACGATGGAAATTTCTAGAACGTTCTATTGTGAAGCTTTCTACAACATTCTTCAAGCTGATGATAATTGGCTTGAGCATGAAGCTTAAGAATATTTAGTAAAAACTCAAAATCAAAGACCAACATCAAGCTTATTTGAATTTTCTGGATGATTTAGTGTGCACTAAATTCTTTTTCCATACAAATTACCATACAAAATTAAAAACGTTGCGCTGAATCAGGAATCAACCAAATCATTCTAAATGGTGGTGACACAAAAGACATCGAAAAAACGTCTGGGCACAAAAATTTTTTTTCTGCAGCGGCCGAAGTACATATAGAAAAATAGGAAAAGAAATTTTGGCAAGATTGATAATAAGCCTTATACGGTAAGAAGGAAGTAATTAATCCATTTTCGAATTCCCTTTAATCCTTGCACCAATAGCAAGCAAGTTTACTGGGAAAAAAAATCGGTAAATCCAGCTGAATTTAAATTTAACTATCAGTAGTATGCTTTAAATGAGGTATTAAGAGTGAATTTTCAAATTTGTTTGTTTTTTTTTTTTTATTTTTGCCATGAAGGAAAAATCAACAATTTTGTTCAATCAGAGAATTGGAAATATATGCTACAATATTGTGATCTAGAATAAAATAAAATATTTAAAATCTCCCTACGCAAAGAAAAATATTCAGGAACTATAATTTATATAAGAAAAGGGGCCCAATGGGCATGATGGCCCGTAAGCCATACATACGTTAAAACTTTGTACAATTTTCAGATATCTTAAAAAAAGTGCTGACATTTTTTTACAGAAAAAAGACAACCCTATAAAAAACAAAAATTAGACTTACTTCTACCTAAATTATGCAATTTTAAATAAAAACTTCATTTTAAAGTAAAATTCTTAAGTAATTTTTCATTCATGTTTTGTACAATTAAAACCCTTTAAAATTCATGGGGGTTTTAAAATTTGATGAAAATCCTAATTTATCCCACTATTTTGTACATTGGGTCGAAATATGATTCTAGCTGTTCTTGTTTGTAATGAGAACGCGAAACCTACGGTTGAAGAAAATAATGTTCAGAGTTGCATTGCATCAGTTTAAAAAAACGAACAGAAACACATACACATGCTTGAAATTCCCTTCTAGTCAGAACTTTCCCCCGGGGGTTGTGCTGATGTGAATGTCCTTACTGAAGATTATGAAGCATGCTGAGAGCTACCCAGCAAAAAAAAGTATTGTGAAATTACATCAAATTCCTGCACATAACTTGAGTCGCAAATGTTACTTAATATTACATCGTCAGCATGTATCCGGCTGTTTGAAACCATCTGATATTTATTGTACCGCTGATGTAAAATGGGCCAAATTTCCTAAAAATGAAAAATTAGGAAATTATATTCAAAGCTATAGGTTTGCTTACATTTTTATTTAATTTTGGTAGTACTTACACGACAAACAAATACAGCTGAGGTCCGTAATCCGTTTTTAACTTTTTGAAATGAAGAAATTTGAACGTCAATTGAAGAAAACATTGACTACTTGATGCGATATCACACAGAAAGTTGTGATATTACACCACACGACGTATTCACATTGTGTACATCGTGTAGATGTTTTAATTCAACAGAAATCCCTAATACTACAACGTCTCCAAAAATTACATCGTCCATCGTTACATTTTTTTTTTTTTTTTTGCTGTGTACCAATGTTGTTTTTATTTAATATGTTTGCATTTCTCCAGGAAACTGAAAATGATTTTTATTCCAAATTGAGTCTCTTGAAAATAGGCTTAGTGAATTATGACTTAAAAGACCTTTTTTCAATGCAATCAACAATGGAAAATATCATCAAAAAAATTTATTTTCTGTTGGTTGATTTTTTTTAAATGTCTCTAAGCTACAGATCAAAAACCAAAATTCAAAAAATAAATATTATTTGTAATTTCAGTGAAAAAAGTTCGAATTTCAAATTTCCTATGTATTTATTGAACATATATTTTGAATGTGTAATGAAAATGGAGCCTAAAGTAAAAAATTATAATCTATATATATAAAAAGCAATTATCTATATATATATATATATTTTTTTTTGTTTGTTTGTCCTCTATAGACTCAGCCGTCTTAAGAGATAGAGATCTGAAATTTGGCATGGATACTCATTAGGACCAGGAATGATGAAAAATGTTATAGATTTTTGGATGACCCCCTCCGAAGGGGGTCGTCCATACAAAACAAATATTGTTTTCGCGTTATTGACGTTATTTTCCGTCGGATTGTGTTGAAAATTTGCACATGAGTGTTTTGAGAGACGAACAATCGATTACAGTTATCAAATTCAGGGTCAGGGGTCGGCCAAAGGGGTCGTCCATATCCACTGATTAATGTTTATGGGATATTGGATTTATTTTACATCGGATTGTTATGAAAATTTGCACATGAGTGTTTTGGGAGACGAGCAATCGGTTCCAGTTATCAAATTTAGGGTCAAGGGTCGGCCAAAGGGGTCGTCCATATTCACTGATTAATGTTTTTGCGATATTGGCGTTATTATACACCGGATTGTGTTTTGATGAAAATTAGCACATGAGTGTTTTGAGGGACGAACAATCGAAATCAAGTTTCGAATTGCGGATCAGAAGTCGGCTGAAGGAGTCGTCCATACCCAACTTTAATGTTTTTTCGATTTTGACGTTATTCTACATTGGATTGAGATGAAAATTTCCGCATAGGAGTTTTGAGGGACGCTCTTTTGCTTTCAGGTTTCAAATCTTGCCTCAGGGGTCGGCAAAAGGGGTTATTATCTGTTCACTATTTTTACGAAATTCTCTTGATTGAGCATAGAATTGTAATGGAAATTGGCACATGGGAGTTTAACAGAAAAGATAATTGATTTCAGGTGTCAAGTTTTGAATCGTGGTCAAAAAAAAGGCCGTCCATGTTAGTTGCTCACTGTTTTCGCGATATTGTCGTGATCATGCATCGGATTGAGATGAAAATGTTCAGATGAGGGTTATAAACTATGAGCAATTGACTCCAGGTAGCATGTTCCTTGTCAAGGGTCGGCGAAAGGGGCGTCTATATTCACTGATCACTGTTTTCAAGTTCCTGACGTAATTTTACATATAATTTGAAAAGAAAAAATGGCACAAGGGAGTTTTGAGGAACGTAAAATTGGTTTCAGTTATCGAATTTCGGGCCATGGGACAGAAAAAGAGGGTTTCATTGAAAGTTCAGTGTTTTGTGCAATAATTTTGCTGGAGGCAGTTAATTGTGAAGGTCAAGCAAAAGAGTCGTGCACATAAACAAATAGTAGGGGAGAGTGGGGTATCGTGGGCCATGGGGAAACGTGGGTCACTTTTAATATCTCAGATGTGTGTTGAGATAAAAATCTCAAACCAACTGTCATCGTCGTCGCTTTGCGTGAGCATATATTCCTATATGTTGTTGACTGAAATACGCATCATATGCTTCTTTTATTTATCAAGCTAAAAAAAGTTAGAAAAATTTACTTACATAATTAAAAAACACCCGCTAATTTCATCGATGGGGAAACTAAAGGGCATAACAAAAATATGCTCATACGCTTATGATCTTAGTTTTATCATGATCTTTCACGTGGAAAAGGAATTTTTGATGAAACATCAATAAGTCACACAAACGCAACCAATTTGCAAATTATAGCTTGTGGGGAATCGTGGGCCACACATCTTGAATCACCTATATTTTTATGTTTTTATACACATTTAGAACTTAAAATACGTTTTTCCTATCTGTAAAGTTTTCTTATGCCAAATGAAGAGTTTTGAAAAATATTTTGTCCATCCTATATAAGAAATTTTGCCAAAACGTTCGCGATCCAGGTTTTGGAATCTATGCGATCATACACAGCTCTCTTTTTTATTTCATCATCTGAAATTACTTTCGAATAACGAAATTAATTAGGAAATCACAGTTTTGGGTCAACTCATAAAATTTGCATGTTATTTGGTAAATTTGGATTTGGTGGCCCACGATTCCCCACCATTTTTCAAAATCCAAAAAATATTGCTTTTTTTAAAACAGTCAGAATTTGGGGGAAATAACTTATTAAAAATTTTAAAAAAATATCTTATGATACCTTGAAAATGTAGAAAACCATACCATTTTTTATTTTCATTTTATCTTTTATATTAAAGAAATTATGGAACAACGAAAAAAAGTGGCCTATGATTCCCCACTCTCCCATACATGTTTCTGCCATAATGTCTAGATTTTGCAATCGATCGAGAAGAAAACACTCTCACATAAATTTTAATAAAAAGCCAATCTACCGTTTAATTTGAATTTCAAGAAATAGTAATAGTAGCGACTTTAAACACTGTTTAATTTTTTCCCCAAAATTGTCGAAAGAATGTTTCGAATTCATTTTCTAAACTCATTTTGACGTACCAATGATTTAAAGCGAAACGAAGTTCGTACGGGTAGTAGGTAATAAAAACTATTTATTGTTAAAATCTATGCATATAAAAATGAATTTATGTCTGTTTATATGACTAAAGGGCAAACACAAAATTATTGCGACACATTCAACAGGGCATAACTTTTTTTACCATTGGGTAAAAATCAACCAAATTTTGCACACTTTCTCATTACATGCTGTCAAACTCGAAGTCGTGTTTTTCGAGTACTGGGCAATAATATAGCGGGAAAAGAGCAAGAATACATTCAAAGACGGGAAGAACATGTTAAGAAAATGGAAAAAAAACTGAGAAACTGGTACCGGATGACAATGTAAATACTTTGGTGGAGGACATCGAGCGAAAATGCGTTTAATTTTTCTTTTGATTTTTGAAGTAAAACTACCCTGAAATTTTGGTTTGATTCTAAACATTATAAGAAAATTGGCATGATATTTTCGGTGTCGCAATAATGTCGAGTTCGTCCTTTATCTGTCTGTCTTTCTGTTTCAAATAGAGTCGGGAATCACTGAACCGAATTGTGTGAAACTTGGTAGATGGGGATATTGAAAGCCAGGGAAGGTTTATCGTTTGAGACTCCTCCCTCTTACAGAGAGGAATAAGGAAGTGTCCCAAACAAAAAACAAATGTTTGCATAGCTCGAGAACCGATCAAGAAAATGGGGCACCAATTAGATATGAGAGGGTATTTGAGTAGATCGAACATTTCTGAGGTGGCTCTCTCCTTCCAGTGAGGAAATTGAAAGGGGGGGGGGGGGGGGGGGAAGGAGGCTTCCATAGAGATTTCTAAACAACTCTGGAATCAGTGGAAAAAGCCGAATCAAACTCGTCATCGGAGGATATTCAATGAATTGTAAAAAAATTGAATTGGAAAAAAAACATTGATTGTTTGAGATCTCTCCCTCCTTCCATTGGGAGGATGGGTAGAGGTGAGGAGCCTTCCATACAATTTTTTTTGACAGTTCGCGTACGAAGATATTTTGGTGAACTAAACGTTCCAAAGTTGGATTGAAGGCCTAACATTGGGGCTACAGAAAGCGGGAGGGGGCTCCCGGGGGCATTTTTGAATTTTTGAAGAAAAAATCGAGCAGATTGAACTGAATTTTTGACATGGGAGAATATTACATTACGAGAAAAGACTCTATGAATGTTTGCGACCCCTTCTTGATCCCTCATTGAGTGGAAAAATAGTAAGAGGGGAGGGGGAGCACAAAACTTTTTTTTTAATTCTCGAGAATTTAGTGATCTATTAGGGAGGAGGCTCTATACAATTTTTTGCATAAAGCTTGCTTCATTTAGAATTGGGATAAGCTTTAACTTATATTGTGGCGGTTCTATGAGCTCAACGTATGTATTTTTGACATTCCACAAATCAACTGTTGATTGTGAACAATCAACATGGAAGTCGAAAAAAGGGAAAAAGAATGTGTGCTCACTTATTTGGAAAATCCATTGTGGTCTGCATATAGGCTAGTTAAACAGCTGAAATTTTCCAGGGGTCCAGTGTGTTCCAAAAAATCTTAAGCAACCCAACTGCCCCCAGTTCCACCCTATTGAGAAATACTGGGCAATCATGAAGAGGAGAATCAAGGTAAAGAGAAAGGCTGTCAAATACATCAATCAGATGAAGACGTGGTGGAATAAAATAGCTAAAACGATGGACGAAGAAGGTATTCGTCGCCTATTGAGCCGTAATACTGGAAAAAATCGAGAATCCCTTCGAAACCGTGGCAAATTATTTTATCCATATTTTCCCTTAAAAGTATTAAGAAAACGCTCCATTTGTATGAAAAATGATCTTGAATTCTATAACAAATAACTGAAATACGAGTAATTGTTTTGTTCCAATCCAATCTAGAGCAGTGGATTTCAGGGGTTCTAGGGGGCGGTGAGCGCAACACTTTGATTTTTGGGGGGCGTTGGATGGTCTCAGGGGGGTGGTGGGTTAATTTTAAAATTCACATTTTCTCGAATTGCGAAACAACTCAGAATTGAAATGACAACGAGTACGTGTAACGCCCAATAATGAAACGACATTGAAGAACTCTGAAAACCAAATTATAGCCAGGTTAATTACAAAAAAATATATATAAGTTCACAGAGCTATGTGATTTAGCCTCTGCCGGCCCCAACACAGACAGATTTTATTTTGTTATGATAGATTTCGTATGAGATTTGTATATTAATCTTGTTTTGTAAGTTATTTTGGGCTATACAAAAAGCATAAATTTTGGATGGGAATGTTTGAAAGTAATGATTTGTTGAACTTTAATTCAATTTAATAAAAATTTAAACTCTGAAATTTCTTCTTGATTAAACATCAATAGTTATTCGATTTTTACCAAAATTGCCCGAATCCATTATTTGGGACCTGCGTAAAATTTTTAGACCCGTGAATACTGCTAAACTTAAAACAGTTTTCAAGTGAAGTCAACATTTTTAATAAGTAAAAGTTTGAAATCTTTTTTATCTTTAATTTTATTAAGACTTATCACATTTAGTGTTCATTTGAAGTTTTGGTCATAAAAACTTACTTTATCGAGAAAAAAACTATATGTACATCATACTTTTTATGCTATTTCATCGAGTTAACAGTAATTATTATGCGAACAATAATGGCAAATTTAATTGGAAAAGAATGCTTACCAAAGTTCAGATAGGAGTTAAATTATTGATCTTTTTTTTCAAATCGATGAATGTGTCCTGGGAATTTAATTTTTTTTTTAATTTCTTTCTCGAGGGTTAAAGCAATTCATTATTCTCGAAAATGAAGTTAATAATAAAAAATTTAATGTTCTGGCATCACGGAAATTACGTAACCAATGAACTGGGGTATTATTAACGCGCCAGCACTTAATTTTACTTCGAAAGTCCGGACTCCCGACTTTCGAAAGACTTGCGACAAAGAAAAGTGAAGTACTAGATTGTCGGAAGTCTGTGATTGTTGCCTTTGTAAAAAAATTATTAAAATTCACAATATTTTGCTGGAGTTTTGTTTCGATCCTCTGAAGTTAATTATAACACTGTTTATATGTGCTTCATCAAACCTTTCAAAATTATAATACAATACACTATCAAAAACTTACGGGTTTTCAGCAATCTCAATAAGCTTTAAAAAAAGATTTTTTTAATTAGCTCAGGAGGACGTTGATTTCGAAAATTTAGCAAAAGGGGCGGTGAGGGAAAAAAGTTTTAAAAACACTGATCTAGAGCAAGCTTATTCGATAGCTTTTTGAGCTAATGAAGCGAAATTTGGCATGGGAGAATATTTGGAAACAAGAAATTATTATTAACTTTAACTCCTCACTTAATTCAATTCGAAACTCAAGTTGCAGTATTCATGTAAAAGAGTTGATTTTTAATTTTACCGAAATTTAAATATGGCACAATTCACATAAACATTTAAATCATTATTGAAATATCCATAAGTTTAACAAAGTGTAGCAAAACACTTCGGGTCGGCTATAGTCCTCTATAAACGAGAAAAAATTTTAGCTTCAAAACTATTGTTGTGTATTTTTTCTTTTGATAATGATAAAAGTAGTGCCCTTTCACCATCGCGCAAGAATTACTTGTCATGGGTTTCATGTGAAAAATGCAGCTTTCCCCATTTGGGATTTGGAAAATGCTCAACTGCTAAACGTCCACCAAATGTATTGTGAAAATAAAAGGCTTCTTGAAGCAGCCTCAATGAAAAACTCTAGCGCAGGAAAGCACATTTTAGCATTGAAATCGTTCAAATTGTTTGCCAAAGAATTTAACCCTTACTGTGACCTTAAACGAATCGATTCATTTACCACTTTTGATTTGAATTGATGTTCGGTCGATTTCTGATTCCGTTAAATAACTATGATGTCTTACTAACTGGTCTCCTCAAAGCAACTTTTCAGGTTTTATTGATATTGGAGCTGAAAACATGTTATCTCAATTTACAACCTTGTGAAATAGAACCAAACGCTAGATGTTTTTCATTTTGGTAGAAGAAATCCTCGCTGCAGTCTTGAGGACAATTGTTGATGGATTAATCTCGGTTCCAATTGATTAGAATGAATCCATGAACCAAACGTCAACCGAAAGAAACGTTCCATTCAATTTTTGTTTTCTTCACCAAACAAACAACAGCCCAAAGATTCCGACCTTCCTCAACCGAGATCGATCCACGCGTGGACCTTGTCATTAACATTTATTTAGTCGTTCGAATGCACACACTAATCCAGCCTCCCGCGCCCTGAGAAGGTGGTCCACTTTAGATCTGAAACTCGTTATCACTGAACCATATTTGCTGTTGATTTTACCCGGTCAGGGCACAACCGTAAACAGTTGAAGATCGTTGTTGCCGCAAAAGCTGTCTGGGTCTATTACGCGATCACCTTCCTTCACACGCCTCGTCAATGAGCAATGTGTAAAAATATGCTTTCGAATGACGAAGAGCGAAAAAAAAACTAAACCGAACTGATATTGCAACACTTGACAGTTTGCGGCGATCGCGTGCACCTTTTACATTCGATTGCTCGAGAGTGGAGTAGCCGCGCCAAAATCTCCAACTTACTACCGTATATTTCCCGCGTCCAAACCGATTCGTGGTCGAGGCAAAACTGGCTGGCTGGTCCGGCTTCTCAAAACAAACTTGTGCCGCACCCGGGGAGTTGACTTGGGGTTCGTTGTTTATGGTGAGCGAGAGTAGCGAGTTGTGTTTAGTAACTCCGACAACCAACATGGATAGGTACTCCACAACAAATTTCTTCACCTATAATCGAGTGATCGCGAAGGTTCTTTGATGGGTTTAGCTAACCCATCAATGAAAAAAAAAACTGAATGCCGGTGAGAGACGTCTGTTGTTTTCATTGACTCCGACAGCTGTTCGGCGATCTGCATAGAGCCTTGCAGAAATAACTTCCTCATTCTCAATTTTTCAGAATGCACCGAATGCAACGGACTGCAGCTTGCTAGCGAAGAGTTCATTTCTCTGTTGGGGCGACCTTACATAAGACACAGAGTCGACGATATCGAAGATTTGAATACCAAATTGATAACGTGAATTGGTAATGATTTTATCTTTAGCTAAGTATCCAAAAACTAAAGTTTTATAAAACCACATTTTTATCTTTAAATAAAATAACTACCTTATAATTTAAATTTAAACGAAAAGAAATAGCACAGGAAAAAGCAATTCGGTGCTTTTTTTTTGTATCATGAATTCAAAACTTTCGTTAGATATGGTCTGTCATGGCTAGTTGAAATTTTAAAATTGAGCTTAGCGTTGAGAAAAGAAAATTTCTTCTAAGAAACATGAAGTTTCGCTTAGATCCAATGTTGGGGCTTCGTATGAAAAAATGTATCGTCAAACTGTGGATCATAAAATTGCGGGGTTAGATGCAACGCTTTTATGTCACAGTGCATTTGCTATTTTTAATTTAATATGATGTAATCTAGTTAAAATATAATGATTGCAAAATTTCAATTGTAGGAGAGAATAGGGAAAACTTGATCCCCTTTTCTTATTTTCATCATAACTTTTTGGGAAAATTTTGGTACTTACCGTCTTTTGCATTTTCTGACAGCGTGTAATTTCAAATTTATATGCTCCAAAAAAAAGAACGATAAATGAACTGATAGATAAACTAGAAGCATTTTCGTGAGACTAAAAAAATAGTGATATTTTTAAGTTGCAGGAGACTTGATCCTTTACTAAAGGAGACATTTTTGGGTCCCCTTACGGTTTTGCTTAACTACCGGTTTTGCCGTCAAATACTTTTCGATTAGGCGAAGTTCTGGTGTGTTGGGAGGGTTTTTATCCTTGGGCACAACCTGAATGTTGTTAGCGGTATACCTAATCCGGCCAAAACAGCACATGACATGTTCCTTCAGGAAAGACAGCAAACGCTTTTGAAGACACTCTTTTACGTAAATTACCTGGTTGACGGCCCCGGCTTCAACAAAAATGTCACTTTACAAGCCTCAGGTACAGAAAGCTTTCCAAACGAGATATTTTGTTGGCAAACTTTAAATGTTTAATATGCTTGAACATGTCTGCCACCTTTCCCCTACCGGTTGCTGTATAAAACTCTTGCCCCCGAAGCTGTTTGGAGTCTGCTTTGGCGTAGGTTTCGTCGTCCATTACCACGCAATCAAAATTTGTCAACAATGTCGTATACAGCTTCCGAAATCTTATTTTGCCGTAAAGTTTTGCTTTTCATTGCGATAAGCAGTGGTACTACCTTCTTATTAATCGATAGTCCGGACTCCGGATCGTTTTTAAGCTTTATGCGCGATTTTAGACGATATTCCCAACTTATTGGCGACATCTTCATCTGTGGTCGGCATCTATTCTAGCTAAACAGATGAAATTGCCCAGAATCACCGTATATTCCTATTTGTCGCTTATAGTGTTCGTGATATTATGCTGTTTGTTTCAACTAAACTTTTCAGTTTCGCGACAATTAACCTCAAAAACGACCTTGTGTGTCGACCTCGACCCTGCCTGCTCGTTTTTTTTGTACTGAGAGTTTTTGAAGTTAATTGTCCCGTTGCATCTGTACACGCTCAGTAAGTGTGCGTAAGAAATGTCATATGGCGCGTTATCAAACGGTATAAGGAAACATTGATGACTATTCGCCTCAAGTCAATCATCCAAATGGAATTGTCGACCGGAAACTGCGTGGTAAGATTTTGAACACGATTAAGAGGAATTCCAATCTGTCGGATCGTGATTTGGCCCCAAAATTTGGTGCTGCTCATAGTACCATGAGGAGAATTCGACTCCGGGAAGAAATCAAGCCGTATCATGCTAGCAAACAGCCAAATCGGACCCTAAAACAGAAAAGTGTGACCAAAATGCGTGCTCGGAAGCTAAACCACCAACAGGAGCTGATCAAGTTCAACTGGTGTCTTCTGATGGACGGTGAAACCTATGTCAAGGCTGACTTCGGACAAATCCCAGGTCAAAAATTTTACTTGGCAACGGCTTGAGGGAATGCTTCTGTTACTTCAAAAACTAATTTTGCCATTCATTCGATCTCACGACCATCCCGTAATGTTTTGGCTAGATTTGGCAACTAGTCATTGCAGCAAAGTCGTTCAAGAATGGTATTTAGAGAAAAGGGCCAAGTTTGTTGCGAAAAACCTTAACCCACCTAACTGCCCCCAGTCCCGCCATATTGAGAAATATTAGACAAGCAGGAAGAGAAGAGTCAAGGCAAAGGGAAAGGATGTCAAAGACATGAACAAACGATGAACGAAGAAGGTGTGCGCCGCCAAATAAAGGGTGTCCACGATGAAATTGCCACCCTATGAAATTGCTTTTTTCACACCGTTGGGTAGAATTAAATGAAAGTTGAGTGGATTAAATTCATAGTGCATTGTTTACATCCTGCAAGTTTTTTAATCCTGTGATCAAAGCTCGCGGAAATGGAGTCGAAAGAACAGCTCATACGTGATAAAATCTTCATCACGAGAACAATGATCTCTCGCATCGTTCTATCGCTAAAATGTTGGGAATCGCGAATTCCACGGTGTCGCGAGTGATTAAGCGGTTCCTCGGAACGACTGACCACCACCGATCGGAAGCCCAAAAGTGAAGGAAAGTGTTCCGTACAACACCAAAAATCACAACCGCGTAGTTGGGGCCTTCAACCGAAACCCGAACGCCTCCGCGATGTGGCTAAGAAGCTGCACCTAAGCCGAAGTATTGTCCAGAAGGAAAAAAAAAACTAAGGCTGGGCTTCGAACGTTTAAGGTACAAAGGCCCCTAATCGCAACGAGAAACAGAACAAGTCCGCCAAAAGCCGTGCCAGGAAGTTGTAACTCAACATGCTGACGAAAGTTGAATGATGCATCATGGACGACGAAACATATGTGGAAGCCGGCTTTAAACAGATCCCCGGCAACCTGTTTTTGACGGCCAAGGATAAGTTCAGCGTTCCTGAGCATGTCCGTACTCAGAAGATGTCCAAATTTGCGAATAAATTCCTGGTTTGGCAAGCCATCTGTACGTGCGGGAAGCGGAGTGCACAAGGGATTGAAATCAAGAGAGAATTCTTTGCATTTGGAGTAGTAATGATCAAAATTCCACAACTGCTTCACAAATTGCAACAATTTGCAACAACCCAGTAAGTGCGTCCTCTCACAAATCGACAGAGAATGCACAAAATTGAGCACTGGGTATCCCGATTCAGGATAAAACGGTTATATTTCGGCGACACTCGCGCGCGCCGAGGCCGATATTTCTTCTTATTCAACTTAGAAGCATTTTTCTGAAGAACTTAACTGGGCCGACATACGACGGCCAGGGTTGCCAATATTTTGTTTTTCAAAAATCAGGGAACTGGTAAAACAAAAATCAGGGAACGATAAAGTAACGGAAATTTCGCTAAAAGTGATGACCTTTTTTTGTCACCGATCCTCATTTTCTCTCTCATATGTGTTGTGAGCCTACTTGGTTGAATAATTGTACTGAATCAAAGCATCAAAGCAATCGAAAGATTCCCTTTAATTCTTTTTTTTTAAATAAGAATTCAAGAGATCGATCTTTCGATTGCTTTGATTCGGCCACATTTCCACTTTTTCACTTTAGCAATTGTACCTAATCCAGTTCTTTACTACCCATTTGCATCACATTCGCAAAAATCAGGCATATTTTCAAAAACCAGGGAAATTCATTGGCTATCAGGTTGTCAGGTAGAGCCTCCCTCGAAAAATAAGGCAATACCTAAAAAATCAGGCACATTGGCATCTCTGGCGACGGCTGCTTGTTTGATATTATTTATATTATTTCCTCACCGGGTTACTCGTTTCGAATAAACTATGTGCAAGCAAAGCATTGTCAGTTCCAGACGTACCCTCGTGTGGTGCGTTGTGGTTTTCTGAAAACTTCGGATTAGATCAGTAAATACAAATTTAGTTGTTTTTCTATATGTATTTATTTTTGTACGCTGCGGGAAAAAAACTATGAATCATACAAACGTAAGAACGGTAACGGTTTCTGAAAGAGTTTATCCAGTAAAGCATTAATTTGGAAAATTGCGTTTTTTATGCCCTTAATCAAATCAACACCACTGTAACGGAAATCATTCGGCAAGCGTCGGCAGATCTGAGCCTAACATACACACGTCACGATAGAAACATACGAGCACAATTCGGATCGTGCTCTCTTGGGGTGGGTCTAAGCATTTCTACTCAGATTTCGTAGCACTCACCCGAGACAAGCATATGGTATGTTCCTCTCTACCGATAAGATGATGCAAAATTGCTAAAGAAATCGATACGATTTCTCTGGCGATTTGAGTTTTCTCTCTGCCGATTAATGTTTACTGGGAATTAGCACATTTTCACTCTCTCTGAGCACTGGTTTCTTACATTTTTCTCGAATTTTCTACCTTCATTTAAGTTCCCCGGGAGTGCATCTTTCGTGACCCAGGACACGATGGACGGAGAGGTGTACAAGAAAGAGTGCCTCCAGAAGCGGCTGCGAAGTAGTTCCACCTCCCCGTGGTGCAGAGTGGAAACGTGTCTGCAAGTCCGGCGTATTGCAGATGTACGGCCAAGAGAACTACACCAAACCCACTAGAGGCTGTCGACGGGTCTGCCAAACCCGCGCGGAAGAAGTGGTGCACCCGGGTACATAGGTACCAGTACTTGGGTGTGTGCGTGATGGTCCAACACGCTTTCGGGGGGTCATGGCCCTGATATGCGGGCGTGACCGGAGGGAGAGCGGTCGCCAACTCGTTTTGCGCTTCGGTTGGTATAGACCCGATTCGCAAAATGAGTAGATGCGCAAAGTGGTGGGCTAATGGTGTGTTTACACGTCAGTGTCCGAGAGGCACATTTTGCCGGAGGTGTCAGGGTTCGACACGCGTTTCGGGAATTGATGCGCCTGAACCGCGAGTGTAACCTGATGAGGGCGTTCTATAGCTCGATCTGCGCTTCGGGTGATCAAGCGCCCGACTTGAAGATCGGGTAGTTGCGCTGAGTGGTGACTTAAGTCAACACTATTTGAGAGTTCGGAGGAGTCTGAGTCCTACACGTGGCTTAGGGGGCTTACCCCTCCTACCCGCGTGTTTGAACAGAGAAAGTGCCGTCGACAACCCGCTTTGTGTTTCTGGATCTTGACTGGATTCACAAAGTTAGTAGTTGTGCTGCGTGGGGACCTCATTCACACGATGAGATGTCGGGTCCTAACTCGTCAGAGGAGGAGTTGCGCATCGAGTTGTGTTAGAATGAGGTTTTGCTGATAGAGGATTCGGAAACGAGTATTGCCTTGGAGCGCACTAGCGCGAATTGACCTCCCACTATTGAAGTAAAGTGTGTCAAACAGTTCGAGGTGGGAACAAAGGTCACTGGCCCCAGGTGGACTTTATGGCGTAGGGGGTACAGTGTTCCTTAGCATTGTATCATGAGTCGTCCAATTGCACCCATGGACCCAGAGTAGTAAACTGGGGGGACGCGGTGGCTCTCCGCGCCTTGGAATGCAATCCGTAAAATGGATTTACCACCTGGGTTAACAACTAATAAAAAAAAAAGAAGCGGCTGCTTCCTCTACAACGTCCCAACAATCTTCTGATCGAATTTGGCCTCAAGCCACTACTCCAAGGATGTGCTGAAGTGGTAGGGGAGGAGCGGGCTATATGCGCCTATTAAGCAGAACACTGATTTAATCTAATATCACATGGAATATGTGTACAAAAACTATATACACGTGTGTAGGCATCTGTTTTCTATACATTGGAGTAATTTTTATGATAAAATTTTCTGCTGTTTCCAAGAAAATGATTTTATTATAAGTGTTTTCTAAAATGCCGAACCTCAAACCGTGCGGGCTAAATGCGCCTATTTATGTTTTGAACAAAATTTCCGTTTTTGGGCAATATTTTCGTATAATTTAATTGAAACTGCAAGAAAGTAATAATTTCCGTACGACAAAGCTGGAGTTTCATGAAAATCTATGTATATTATAATTTTTTTTCCTCCTCAAAAAACTTGATCGGTATGGTATAAGGGGTGTTGCTAATACCATCATTAAAAGCTACCTTACAGGTCGGGAACAATTCGTTTCTATCGACCAAACAGAAAGCTCTTTGGAACCACTTGATGTGGGTGTACCACAAGGCAGTAATATTGGGCCATTGTTATTCTTATTATACATCAATGATTTAAGCAATCTACCTTTACACGGCATTCCCAGACTGTTTGCGGATGACACTGCTTTGTTTTATCCTGGAATTTGCCCAAAGATTATAGTTGAACAAATGGAAAAAGACTTAGAAATTCTTCACAAATACTTCAACAGCAACCTTCTAACTCTTAACTTATCGAAAACCAAGTACATGATCTTTCGCTCGTCCAGAAGAGTTATCACCAGCAGTTATCACCTTTTTTTCGCAAATTCTACAATTGAAAAAGTTGACAACTTTAAATACTTGGGTTTGACACTGGATGAAACACTTTCCTGGAGTCCTCATATAAACAACATAATCACAAAAACATCGTCCTTGAGTGGCATTCTTTGGAGAGTCAGGAATTTTGTACCGCGCCATGTTCTAATGAAATTTTACTTTGCATTCATTCATTCCCAGTTTAACTACCTTATAGCAGTGTGGGGGAGGGCATCTTTGTCCCTTCTTGCCCGGTTGCAGACGTTACAGAATCGTTGTATGAAAACTATCTTCAAACTACCTTTCCTCTATCCAACTTCATTACTTTATTCAAGTACATCTCATAATGTTTTGCCATTATCTAAACTGTGCAGCTTGCAAACATTAATGTACGTGTTCGATAATTTTAACTCCACAGATAATAACCGTAATTTATTGTTTAGCTCAGGTACTCGCTCTCGAATTACTCGTCAGTCTAATCATTTGCTTCAAAGTCGCTGTTCAACATCTTTCGGTCAACGCAGAATCTCCTACATTGGACCATTATCTTACAACAGTCTTCCAGAAGTCTTTAAAAGCACTAACAACCGTAACTCTTTCAAAACCCAACTCATTCGTCACCTCAAAGGAATGCTCTAGTCAATAACCAAATCACCTTGCCAGTTTTTTTTTTTGTGTATTAGTCAATAATTTTATTTTTAATCTGTTAATTTTAATTTAGTAGTAAAACATTTAGTAGTAAAACTTTTTTTTTTTTTTCTTTTGTAAAGCATTAGTTTAATAGATTCTTGTTTAATTTTTGTTGTTTTGTTAAATAAAATGGATCTCTTAAAAGGAAATCATTTTCCACTGAGATTCATGTTAAATTTAGTTTATCGTATCGTACCCTTTCCCCGCATAATGTAAATATTTTTTTTAAGTTCTCAGCATGAGTAAATTTTGCTCGCGTTAAGTTGTTGTTGATAATTGTTTTTTGCTGTCAGGCATGCTGAGAACAGAAAGCGTCCATTACCAGGGAGCTCAAACGAGCCTCTTGGTATGGGGGAGTGTGGTGGGCCGCTTTACAAAATTTAAAAAAAAAAAAAAAAAACAAAAGTTAGGGTTGCCATACTATGGAGGCAGTTCATCCATTAGAAAAACTTTATCAAATCTGTTTTAAGATCGTCAATTCTCTCTTAAGATGTTATTCAGAGCTTAGATTTGAAGGTTCAATGATAAAAATCATTTATTTATTCTATTTAACCTGTTATTTTACGATGGAGGCATTTTACAAACATGATGGGGGCAATCAAAAACACTCTATTATTCCACTATATAATTATTATTAAACCCCCACAAAAGCTGAAATATGTTTAATTCCTTAAGTTCATTTGAGTAAGAAACAAAAACCATCCTAGTTTTTGATTTAAGCTTCTTTACGTATAATTTTTAAAAGTCGAAATATTACATCAAAATGTATCAAAACCTTGTATGATTTTTAAAAAATTTTTGAGTTGGTAAATTCATAAAATTCTTTCTTGCCTTATGTTCTAAGGATATCACCCTCAAAATGCATAAGTCAGATAAGCTGTCTAGTCAGCCATTTCATCAAACAACCGTAGGGTCATTTAACCCGATAGGCCCATTTAGGAAACCTTTCCCCTATGCGGACAATAAGGTCAATTTCGTGCTGAAAATGTACAACCCTCCCAACACTCCGGAGCTCCGTCCCATCGAGAAGTACTGGGCGATTATGAAGCAGCACCTTCTTAAACGACGGTAGTGAAGACAGTCGAGAAACTGAAGAAAGTATGGGTTTACATGCAAAAAACGGTCGATTCACAGGTTGTGCAGAATCTTATGGCCGAGGTTAAGGCCAAGGTGCGGGCATTTGCCTATGGACTGTAAATAAAGTACGAGTAAAGTGGTATAATTAAATGTAATAGTTACATTTTCGTAGGTGATGGAAAGAATTAGAGAAACATGAGCTATCAAAGAACGAAAGAACATAAGCCGTAAATATCATGAATTTTTCGAAAAAGATACAACGGCTCACCGGCAGGACAGTTGTATCTTTTTCGAAACGTTTCACCGAATTTATTTTTTATTTCAAACTGCCACAAAATTGTAATGATATTTGAAATCGTTTTGTTGTTTTGTGTTAGTGGTTTATAATTATGCATTTGCCTAAAAGTGATAAATATTAATCCTAATTTCTTTAGCTTGTTCCCTCATGTTCTCTTTACTTAAATAATTTACATTGTAGATCTCTTATGGTGTGAGATTTAATGATTTCAAAACTATATATTTGCATTTCAATCCGCTGTTCAATTAGTCAGTGTTTAAAAGTTAATTGAGTACGGAATAAAATTATTAAAATTAGGTGTCTGGTCCTTTTTGAATGATATAGCTATTCCACCAAAAACAATAATAATCTTATTCTTATCAAACGATTCAAAGTGAAACTATTCTAATGCATTCGTGTTTTAATTCTCTGATAATTCGAACAATGTGAAACGGTTAACGTGTGGATTGCTAACAAATTGCACCTTAATAACTACTCTCAACTCAAACGATTTACAAGGTAGGTTGGTACGGTAACTCGCGTTTCGATGAGAATCGTGATGACCGTTACAAGTGATGTTCCAAGCTTTCAATGAAGATGAATGAAACCGAATTGCGCGATAATCCGACGATCTCACCTATGCGTATGGATGCTATGGATGTGGGCAGCTCGAACGGTATTGTTCATTGAATTATGCATAGATTTCACTGTTCGCAATCGTAAACATTCCCCAAGATAACCGTTTTTTCGTGGGAACCGAACCCTTCAACCTTTTTCGTTATTCATTCAAACTTCCGAGTTGCGATTCAATAACACTAGTTCATGTTTTCGTTTGGCGAACATTTAATAACAACTGGGCTCGATAAGAAACCTCCAATAATTGTAAATCATTTTTGCCTTGATCTCTATCGCTTTGGTTGACGGGTGGCTTTAAACATGACACTACACTACTACCCAGGAGGTTTTCACTTGAGCAGTTAAATAGTGTCATACTCGACTGCATACTTGTAGCTCTACCTTCTCGTACTTGAACCTTAAAGTGGGCATTGGGTATCTGTAATTTGCATACTTACTGTTGGCGCCATACTAGTGGCTATTTAAATGGAATTCTTTGAAGCAATTCAAATGGATTGGAAAACTTAGTTCAAAAAATGAAATAGGTTTTATTGAAAATAGGATTAAAAAATTAGCTAAAAGTATGGAACAGGGAGCTGATCCTTCAGGGTATAGTCTTGTCCTTGGGCGAATGGCGATTCACTGTTGCAATTTAAGAAGTACAATCCACGAGTCCTGGAATTTCAAAGATGAAAAAAAAAACAACAGAAATATTTAAAAATATTTTGGAATATTTTAATAGTTTTTTAATAGTAATAATAAGATTCCAAATATGTGGTATAAGTTAGATACATAGCTCCCAGTTATGTTATCACGACAGAAATGATCTTACAGGAATATTTGTTCAAATTTGAATTATTTGGATATGATGCATTTTTTTCTCTTCCTGCACTTGCAGGAAGATGTGAAGCTAGATAGAGATTATCGTTTCGCAATGACGGTCCACAACCCACCTATTGGGAGAGATTTCATAGGTGATCACATCAAAGCGCTATCATAAAATGGATCACCGCAAAATGATGTCTTACATAACTCTGCGAACTTGACGTCTTGAAAGCTTATTAATAATAATAATATAACCTGGGTAACCAAGCCTCAATCAACTGCAACAGCAGGAAGCAAATTGCATTTTCTTCTGATTTTGCAAGGTATAACGCTCCCATACTGCAGATGGAATTGCACCTTGCGCAAGGCCACTCACGCAACTCTGCTAAGCGGCTCACCCATTTTCCAGCAGTGGAAGATTGATTTCTCTAACAGGTAGGCAGTAGGTGAGCAACACATTTCATAGATAAACCTGAACTAAGGCTATGATCATTTAGTATCCGGGCAGTTTATTTCGGTGATAGCTACGTTATTAGAGCTCGGATATGCAAAACTTTAGCAGCGTTGTGTTGGTTATGAAAAGGACTATCTTTCCTAATTTTTCCAGATTTTAAAGTTGATGTGTGTCTGAGATATTTACGATGCAAAAAGACATAATAAAAATAATTGTGCACAAATTTGCGCCTTTGGCGCATTTTGCGCCTCAAAAATTCTTCATTGTCGACTTGAAAACTCATAAACTGTTGATTTTTTTCTGATTCTTTTTTGGACCGAATGGTTAAGAAGTAGAAGAAGCCACTCTAGAATCCACACGAAGTTCAAATCAAGCATCGGAATGGAACCCTTGATCTTAAATATGGTAAAAAGTCTATGGTTATTGGGGATAACTCAATGCAGACCCTTTAAATAATGCAATTAATCCATTTCCGTCAGTCAAAAAGTGTAGTAGACACCAAGTAGTCTAGTAGACACCAAGTAAATAACTAATAGTGAACAGTTCCTTAGATTGCAATATGTGCAACAGGTTTTTACGCAACGTGACAGATGTGTCCTGATGGAAGAAGAAATTTATGTTAAAACCGGATTTAAGCGATCAAATTTTTCGAGATGACTACTCATGAAAAGGTTCCAACCAGATTCCAATTGCTTTTTCCAGGTGAGTTTGTGTAAAATATCATGATTTTGCAAAGGTTTTACTTCTGTGGTAAAAATAATAGATCAATAAATGACTGACACAAGAGTGCAAAGATAAAAAAGAGATTTTATGAATAAGTAAGATTATTTCTTGAAATCATTGATAAATAATTTTTTTTTTATATTTTTATATTAAATGTCATATTAACACCTTCATTTCTTCCATAGAAAGTTTTTCGATCAAATGAATAGTTTTTAAAATACAATCGTTTGTAACTGCCCGGATACTAAATGATCATAGCCTTAGGCCTTCGATTTATTCCTTTGAGACATGTTTCGAAAGGATCGTGATTAACTAATGAAAGTTTGATGAGTCAATGTGATATTATTCATTCTGAATTTTCTGTTAAAACATTCCGTCAAATTTGAAACTTACTGAAATAAATAAATCAGTTTTTTGTGTTTTAAATAAAAAATGGTATTTAAACTCCAACATAAGTTAAATCGTGATTGGAAAATTAATGGCTGCAGTCGTTCATTTTTTCTTCCCAGTCAACACAAACAAGCAAACTTGCAGTGGTTCTGGCCTATACCAGAAACCTATTGAAAATGTATGATGTTGCATCAACTGAACTGATTTAATTCACATGGACTCACCATGTGAATTAATTTATGAAATACTAGGTGAGAGTGGCCCAAACACTGTTTCTCCAATTGGACTGCAACTAGACAAAACAAATAACAATTTGTCTTCAAACAAAATCAAATGGTTTATAATTTTTTCATATTGATTTATTTTGATAAATAAAATTTTTAAAACTATAAACAATCAATTAAACAACAGAAACATTAACAAACAGAAACTAAGTACCGTAAACTGGGGGAACTTTGATCACTTTTTTCATTCATTTTTGAATATTTTGAAAGGGGTTGCTTTTTCGTAATACCTAAAAGCTTTAAAACCCTTACTGAGGTGAGGAGTATTAAACATGATCATTGATTGCAGTCAATTCAAACGACATTGGTGGTTATAACTAAATGTTTGTTACAAAACCAGATTTCGAGTTTCGGGGTAACTTTGATCACTAAGGTTTTTACGTTTCTCAACATCTTCAAATTTATTGTTTTGATGCCATTCAGCACAGGAGGCTCAAAGCATCGATAAAAGTAATTTTTTGTTTGGACTCAATTGAAGTTTTTAACGTCTTCTTTCAAAAACAAATATTCCCGAAAGATGGACAATGTTGCTGCATACATTTAGGGGCAAAAATTATAAACATTTCCTAATATCCCAAATTTTACCTTCATGCAATTCTCTAAGTCCTCGTACTGTTCTCATGTTCTTTTTTTTAAACTTAACCATTTGATAGGGTTTTAAGCCATTTTTTCTATGCGGGCTTTTTCATGGAAAATGACCGTTTTTTTTAATATCCAGAAATTATCATCAAATGACCATAAAAATAACACTTAAGCTTAAGCTTAACCAAGAAAAAAGTTGAACTTTCACATAAAACAACCCATTTGCTCCTAAATGCTTAAATTTGATCAGAAGAGATGTTTGTTTATGAGCCTTCAAAAAACCAGATATATTATGATTTTGAAATTATATTTTGAGTAATGTTAAAAATATCTTATTAAAAACCAAATTTAGCTTATTTGTAGCTATATTTACAGGCTTTCAAACGTAGTTAACAGTTTTCAGATATTTCAACTTTATGCATAGATAATGATGATTATCTGAAAGAAATTCATGATGGTCAAAGTTACCCCGCTGATCAAAGTTCCCCCAGTTTAGGGTACTATCATATTAATTTAATACAGAGACCGAAATAAGAATAGTACCACTATGTGTTTTGCTTGTAAAAACATGAATGATTGTAAATCAATAAAAATTTCTTCTACAATTTGTTTTGAATTGTTTAACGGATAAATCAAGCATAAGTTTTTTTTCGGACGTAGCAATTGGCGTTAAGGACCAAAAATATTAAAAACAGGGTGCGAAATAAGAATAGTACCACTTGTATTTTTCAGCAAAAACAAGACCTATTTCTAAAAATTTTCTGTGTAAAAATGATTAGGCATGCATCTACAAATAATTTGAATAGATAACTGCATTTGAAGTTTTTTCTAGAATTCCAAAGGTTTTCAAAGGTTTGAAAAGGAGGTTTTAAGAGATGCTCCTCTAGCGTTGAGGAATTTGATATTTGAGCTATGATACTTTATCAAATTGCTTGATTTCTTCATTAACATTCATTGGAATGATGCAAAATAATGAAACATAGATTTGAGTCTTGATTTGAATCCAAAAAACAGGCTTCAAATTGAAAAATGCTAATATTTTTAAATAATCAAACACTGTATCTCTAGTTTTAAATCATAGATGGCAGCACTGTCTTGCAATTAAACCGAATTGATGCCCATTTTCGAATATCTGGATTAATTTAGGTGTGATTTTGGTCAAGAAAATCACCGACACCACCGATTCCAGGAGAAAAAGCACCGCCTGGAGGAGGAGGAGCTCGAGGTGCTGGAGCAGCTGCATCGTTCCCAAGAAACACGAAAGTTCTATCAGAAACCCAACGCATCCCGCAAAGGCTTCGTGCCGCAAGTTGAAATGTGCCGGGATAAGGACGGAGGCATCCTGACGGACAATCGTGAGGTGATCAAAAGGTGGAAGCAGCACTTCGATGAACACCTGAACGGCGCACATGCAGGAGATCAAGACGGTGGGGGAAGGTACATCGCCGGCGTAGCCAACGACGAAGAGGAGCCACTCCCAACGATGAGTGAAGTTAAGGAAGCCATTCGCCAGCTGAACAGAAACAAGTCAGCTGGGAAGGATGGCATCGCAGCTGAACTCATCAAAATGGGCCCGGACAAGTTTGCCGATTGCCTACATCGATTGATAGTCCGGATCTGGGACATAGAACAGCTACCGGAGGAGTGAAAGGAGGGGGTGATATGCCCCATCTACAAGAAGGGCGACAAATTGGACTGTGAGAACTACCGAGCGATCACTGTCCTCAATGCCGCCTACAAAGTGCTGTCCCGAATCCTACTCCGCCGCCTAACGCCACAAGCAAACAGATTCGTGGGAAGTCATCAGGCCGGCTTCATGGAGGGACGGTCAACGACGGACCAGATATTCACATTACGGCAAATCCTCCAAAAATGCCGGGAACACCAAGTCCCTACGCACCATCTATTCATCTCTTCATACTACAAAGTCGCATACGACACGATCGACCGTAACGAGCTATGGAAAATCATGGACGAGAACGGCTTTTCCGGGAAGCTGATCAGACTGATCAAGGCGACGATGGATGGAACGCAGTGCTGTGTACGGATCTCGGGTGAGTTGTCGAGTTCATCCGAATCGCGCAGGGGGCTTCGACAAGGTGATGGTCTATCCTGCATGATGTTCAACGTGGCGCTAGAAGGTGTTATACGACGAGCGGTGGGCGAAACGCGGGGCACGATTTTCAACAGATCCAGTCAACTTATCTGCTTTGCCGATGACATTGATATAGTCGGCAGATCATCTGCGGCGGTGGAGGAGATCTACCGCAAACTGAAACGCGAAGCAGGAAGGATTGGGTTGATGATTAATACGTCCAAGACGAAGTACATGCTGGCCTGCGGATCCGAGACCGACCGAACCCGCTTGTCCAGTAATAACAAGATCACGATCGACGGCGACGAGCTGGAGATAGTCGAAGACTTTGTCTATCTCGGCTCACTGGTGACCGCAGACAATGACACCAGCCGTGAGATCCGGAGGCAAATTATCAGCGGAAGTCGTGCCTACTATGGACTTCAAAAGCAACTGCGGTCGAGAAGACTTAGCCCTCGCACTAAGTGTAACCTGTATATGACGCTCATTAGACCGGTTGTTCTCTACGGGCACGAGACATGGATATTGCTCGAGAAGGACCTGCGTACACTCGGAGTATTCGAGCAACGAGTGTTAAGAACAATCTTTGGCGGCGTACAGGAGAACGGAGTGTGGAGGCGAAGGATGAACCACGAGCTCGCGTGACTCTACGGCGAACCCAGTATCCAGAAGGTGGTGAAGGCTGGCCGGATACGCTGGGCGGGACATGTTGTGAGAATGCCGGACGACTGTCCTGCAAAACAGGCGTTCGCTAGGAATCCGGTATGAACAAGACGAGCGAGGGCGCAACGAGCGAGGTGGTTAGACCAAGTGGAGCGTGATCTGGCGAACGTGGGGTGTCCGAGAAATTGGAGAACGGTTGCCATGGACCGAGTGAATTTTAGGAATTATGTTCGTCAAGTTATGTCGTGAGACGGAATACTATGTAAATAAAAAAAATTAAATAATTTCGTCAAGAAATAAGTACTTGGTACCTTGTGAACGCCTTGAATACTCTAAGATCATTAAATTTAAAAAATTGAATTGCATCAAGGTCACTAAAAGTGAAATTCTTGTACCGATAATCAGAGTAATGTTGTATTTTCCGATGAATCATGATGAACCAGCCGGCTACACAGCAAAAAATTTCTAAAAGTATACGGAATCTAAAACACGAGTGATTTATTTTTTTACGAGTGTAATTCACAAAAGATGTAATTTTCAACTCCTTTTGATGTAATTTTAGTCTTTAGAATAGAAATAAATTGTTTTGAAATAATTTTACATTCTGTGATGTAAAAACCAAGCGATCAATGAAATTTATATCACAAACAGTGTAAAATTATATCTGTATGTTTAAAATTGAATGGAAATTCTCAACTTGTGGCATTTGTGTTTATTTTTGTCCGAGCAGCCATAAAAGTTCCAATCAGTTCGGCAAGAAAATTTACTATGAAAAAAGCCAAGGAAAACAAATAAGTCCACGGAATTCAGATGAAGATAAGGTAAATGACATTATGTAAGTGAAAGATGTGGAACCTTATTATTATTTTTGTTTCAGCAGTTTTACGCAGTGAAGTGGAACCACGATTGGAGAATACTGATGACGACGCTGACCGGTAAAAATAGGCAGAATGAAGTCCATCATCCAAACCTGGCACTGCTCATGATGGTGGATGAACTTTTTTTTATTTTTATGCTTCGATTTGAAAATAAATTCCTTCAGTAAAAGATATAAGTGTGTTTCAATTATTTATTATTTATACCTTCAAAAGCGGCAAACAATAAAAAAAAATCATAATTTACACCGTTGTGTATTTTTACACGGCAAAAGGCGGTTCCATTGGAGTGCATCGTTATTGATCTAAATTTACACGCCCCAAAAATTACATTCTTGTTAAAAATACACAGTGATAGAATTTTAGATCAAAAACGATGTTCCGATTTCGTGCATCGTTTTCGATCTAAAATTACACGATTTTTTCTTGCTGTGTAGCAGTATTATTGATATGATTTGCAATTGAATTGGAAGTTGAAATGAGCAGGAATTTTGGCGGTGGTATATTCTTGTGCTGGTGATTTTTTGCAAATCCGGAAAAGCTTTGTGCAGCGTGAATTCCAACAAAACTGTGTTTGAAAACTACCTCGAAATGATGAATATGGGCCTAAATAAAAATGAAAAATCAATATTGAGACTTAATTAGGTTTTAACTGCAAGACAGTGCTGCCATCTACGGCTTGAAACTTGAAAAAAGTGTAGTTTACTGAAAAAAAAATCTAAGTTTTTGAATTCCAACCTGTTTTTTCTGATATAAAATAAACCCAGAATGCTTGTTTCATCATTCCATATCATTTAAAAGAAGTGAGTAAGCAGTTTGGTAAAGAATTACAGCCAAAATATCAAATTTCTTAGTTCTAGAAGTGCATAACTTAAAACACCCTTTTAAAATCTTCGAAAACCTTTGGAGTTCTAGAAAATTACTCAAAATACAATTGTCTATTCAAATAATTCGTAGACCCATTATTATTCACTTTTACACACTAAATTTTTAGAAATAATCTTGTTTTGTTGAAAAACACAAGTGGTACTATTCTTATTTCGCACTCTTTTTTTCATATTTTTGGTCCTCAACGCCAATTGCTACGTCCAAAAAAGTACTTATGCTTGATTCATTCGTTAAGTAAAACAAATTGTAGAAGATAATGTTGGTGATTTTCAATCATTCATATTTTAACACGCAAAACACATAATGGTACTATTATTGTTTCGCACACTGTTTAAACATTGATCAAATATTCACATACTTTGGATACAGAGCCATTCACATACTTTGAATACATTAGTCAGGTCAGGCTCGGAATTTTATTTCCTACCATTTGTGAGTTTGTGGAAACAAACAAGGATGAATAAATTAAACATTTTCAACCATGAATAGACCCACGAGCCATCGGATGAATATAAAAATGTCTTTCAATCCTTAAGTTTAATAAAAAATGTTTTTAAAGAGTTTGTAGAGCATAAAGTCTTAGCCAATGGCTCTTACACCCCTTGGAATCGGTCCGAAAACAGACCAGAAAACGAACACAATTCAGACCAATGCAATGCCCTGGTGAGTGGTGACACAACTTTCCTGACGACGATAAGTTTTTGCAAGTGAGCTGTCAAAACAACTGGTCCGTTTCCAGACCAAAATCGGTCAGTTTTCCAACCAAAATCTGACAGTTTTGAGACCAAAATCAGACAAAAAACGGTATGGATCTGTTGATTTGTTTGTTAGTTTTCGTTGGATGCGGTCATGCATTTTATTTCCATTTCACCGTACATTATTCAACCAGTGGCCAGACGACGATTTTTGTTTAAATATGTCATTTCGAAGCTGTTTCTTAGCAACAGAGGATTGATTCGATAAAACGGACAAAATCCGAACCAAAATCGGACGAGTTTTAACTATCAAGTTTACTTATGACAGTAGTCGATCCGTTTGCGAGACTCGCTCTTATCCGGGAGGCAGTCCAGCAGTAGAAAGGAGAAGAAGCATAGTTAGTAAATCGTGAATCGTTTCTTGTTTTGTCTAACTTTCTTCGATTACGATGTAGATAGCATTAAGGAATAACCGTTCAAAAACACTTAGACCTACACAATATAGTCATTAAATGATAAATTTTCAATATATAAAATGTTAGAACACTTTCCAAGAGTAAGTCCTTATTGGACAAATTTATAGGAATCCTATCAAATGATTAACTTTAAAGAAAAAATGAAAATGGAAATAGTGGGCGGGCTTCGGGGAATGTGTGAAGGTAAATTTCCATTTGTAACTTGAAGATTAAACTATTTAACAATTATCAATATTTTTGCCCCTACATGTATGCAGCATCTTTGCCCCTAGATGTATGCAAACAACTCGTTAAAACCGTCAAAATGGAGGCTGATCATTGTAACCCCAAAGCATCGATTCCTCAACAGCGACGAAATCGATTTTTTAATCAAATTTAAAGTAGTCCAGATAATTTATGCAACCATGTTTTACATAGATGCTGCATACATCAAGGGGCAAAAATTAAAATAACTGCTAAATAGTTTTAGCTTCAAAATACAAATGAAATTTTACCTTCATACATTCCCTAGGCCCTCCCACTATTTCCATTTTCATTTTTTCTCCAAAGTTATTCATTTGATAGGAATCCTATCCATTTGTCCAATAAGGGCTTACTCTTGGAAAATGTCCTTACTTTTTGAAAATAAAAATTTATCATTAAATTACTGAAAAAATAGCACTATAACTATTCATATACAAAGAATGAAAGTTGTTCCTTCAAATTCAACCACCCGTTTGCTTCTAAATGCTTTTTGGTATCATCAGGAGAGCTGTTTGTTTGCGAGCCTTGGAAAAATAGATATTTTAAGATGTTGGAATTACATTTTTACTAACAGAAAACAATTTCGAATACAAACCATTTTTTTTTATTTGATACTCAATTAATAGGCTTTCAAACGTAGAAAACAGTTTTCGAAAATTCAAACTATAGACTAAGTTATTGATGATAATGTGGAAAAATTTTTTGATGGTCAAAATTACTCCGGTGATCAATGTTACCTCGTTTTACGGTACACACGCAATCCTACTGATGTACCGTCAAACGGGGCATCATGCAATAGCGTTTTACATCACGCATTTGTCAACATTGAAATTTCATTCACCCAAACATTTATTTTTATGAATTCAGCAAGTAGAATTGTTTGTAGTAATTTTTTACCCCTAAATGAACTCTACTTACTCTTTGGGTGTATACGCTCCCATTATTGCCAGCTGACTGTTGCTCGTCTTTGCACATAATCCCAACATGTAGAGATACCAGTGGGCACATCGGTAGCCCCAAAAGCCTTTCGTGGAAGCAATCGATTCTGCGTAATATTCCGGTGCTCGATTGTGGTTGCACTCGCCAGGAGTCATCGCCGTTTGGGAGCTACATCCCGGTTGTTCGTATCCACCGTTCACGTAGAAATCCACATGTCCACTCGGATGTAGAATTCCACGGGCAAACACGTCCGTATGAATCACCTGAACGAACTCGGCATCCGATTGATCCAGCTTGTACTCGTTGGGGGCCGTCACGAATAATGGTTTAGCCGGATCCAGCCCGGTTATCCGACGCAACTTGCCCGCCTTGATGTAGTTGGCAATCATGCCGGATGTTTGTCCTCCTAAACTGAATCCTATCACGTGGATGTCATCTAAAGTGAACATTTTTCTGGCGATCATGAAATCCAGCAACTGAGCCGTGCAATTGGCAACGACGGCCAAATTTCGGACCGCCTGGTAGTAACATGGTTCCAATACCAAAGGGTTGTAATCTAGCGTGACGATATTGTAATCATCATGGGCCAAATAAGCCGGTCGGATGGAAGTATTTGGGGCGTAGTCTTTGTGACCTGTGTAGCCATGAATCAGCACAATCAGGGGACGATTCGCGACAAACGGGGCACTGGCTATCGTTTCTGGTTCGAACATGTTCAACTGGGTAGGGTTTTTGGCAGTGGCTCTGAAACGATTATTGATTAATGAACTTAATGATTCATTGAACGACTTTGATTTTATGATGATTTTAAATTTCATTTCAATTTAATTTATGATAAGGTACGTTTAGCATCTTGGTCGCAGTTTACAAAAACGCCCGATACTGTACTTGATTCAGTCTACAGCAGTGGTTTTCAAAGTTGTCCATACCGCCCCCCTGGAGCCTTCCATGGAGGCGGTGAAAGCAACTTTGAACTTTGAGGGGCGTTAGAAGGGTTCAGGGGGCGATGAGGTCATTTTAAAGTTCACACTTTCACAGATAACGAAACAACGTGTAATAGAAATTACATAATTTTGAAAGGAAATCTTGATAATCTTTAAAATGTACTGTCTTAAAAAGTTTGTTACGCTTACAAATAGAACGTGTTTTAAAACGGCATCACATATTTGATCATAGTTTTTTGGTATGACAGAGTTTTAACAAACCAAGGGAAACGTATTCGAATTCATAATTTGTTCATTTTTGGTTCAATCAATTCCAAAACTAAATTAGGCAATTTTCTATTGTCAAACTTTACTTTTTAAAGTTAATCGGTTTTTACTAATATTTTCGGAATTAATGTTACTATGTTAAAGTTTAAAACCTGTTAACCTGTGCTTGAAATCTAATAGAATCCTGAGAAAATTGACTTTTTTTTTATCTATATTCTATACATATAAAAATGAATTTCTGTCTGTCTGTCTGCCTGTCTGTTCCCTATAAAGGATGTCCACGACGAAATTGCCACACGCAAAATTGATTCGCAAAGTTCGAGTTTTCATCCGATTGCCATAAAATTTTCAGGGATTGAATTATAACTATTAAACTTCATTATTTTAAATTATTTACAGTCATACGCAAATGCCCGAACCTGGCCTTAACCCCGACCATAAGATTCTGCACAACCTGTTAATCAACTTTTTTTTTTAAATAAGTCTTTATTAGCCTTTTAATCATTACATTCAAGTTATATTATTACAGTATATTAAGTGTTCAGATCAATTATGATCAGTTCAACTCTTTAATTAAGTAAATATTAAATATTGTTTATTTGATTTAAATTTGCTAGAGCAATAAATTATTTGATTTATAGGAGAATACCCTGTATAGAAAAAAAAATATTTATATATAAACTTAAGCCTAAACTATATCCTAAAAACTAACTTAATTGTAAAGAGAACGAATCTCTGCGATGGAAGACTGCATCGATTTGCCTCTGAAGTTGGAGATGATTTTATTGGCCATCTCTTCGATCGATTCAATGCCCGCAATCCGATGAAGATCTTCGGTGCTGTGCCAAGGTGGAAGCCGCAAAATCATTTTCAGAACCTTGTTCTGAATCCTCTGGATGGCTTTCTTCCTCGTCGCGCAGCAGCTAGACCAAATCGGAACTGCGTACATTATCGCTGGTCGGAAGACTTGCTTATAAATAAGCATCTTATTTCGCAGACACAACTTGGATTTCCTGTTGATGAGAGAATAAAGAGATTTAGTGTATTTATTACATTTAGATTGAATATCTTCAATGTGATTTTTAAAAGTAAGATTCCGATCAAGTGTAAGTCCCAAGTACTTCACGTGATCAGACCATTCTAAAGAAACCCCATTGAAAGTTATGGAATGATTTTCATTAGGTTTTAAAAAATTTGCTCTTGGCTTATGGGGAAATAAAATAAGTGGAGTTTTGGAAGCGTTAGGAGAAATTTTCCACATTTTCAAGGAATTCAAAAAAGAATTTAAATTTTGTTGCAATCTACTGCGTACCACCCGTAAATTTCGACCTTTGGCTGAAAGCAAAGTATCATCAGCAAATAATCTTCTACCCTTTCCTTCTGGTACATCAGGAAGATCAGAAGTAAAAATATTGTATAAAATTGGCCCAAGTATACTGCCCTGAGGGACACCAGCTCTAATGGGTGTCCTTTCAGAGTATGAATTTTGATAGCTTACTTGTAAGGTTCGGCTAGTCAATTATTTTGAATAATTTTGGTGAGATATACAGGAAAATCAAATCGAGCTAATTTAGCTACTAAACCCTTCCCGATCAGGAGAGCATATCAAAATAATAACTCAAACGTATCTCACCAAGATATTTACATCTGATTCAGTTTCAATTAAGTACTCCAAATTTTCGATTTTGAGTTTCTCCAATCTGAATTATATCTTATTCTGATTGACAAACTTGAATGGGGTTGAGCTCATATTCAATGATCAAGATTTTTTTAGGATTGTCCTAAAATAAAATGATTATATCTTATTTTGATAAACGTACAACTTTTTTTGAAACACGGACATCGAAGTCAACGGCTCAAACCTTACATTAACGAGTTTCGCTCAACAGATTCATAAACTTGAATCAAATTTTTGGGAAACCAAAAATGGGGCATGGTTTCATCAAATAATGTGGTTTATTGACCTTCCACTAGAAAATTTTCTCGAAGCACTCATATCTTGATAAGTTATAATTTTGATATAATTTGTTCTGTCCAATATCAAACTATGCTATCTGAACGAGATATAATCTTGATAGGAACATATCAAAAACTGATATAATTTAGCTATCCTACGAGTACTGAATTATAACTCATTTAGATAGAAAAAAATAAGTATCAAAATATCTCATTTTGACATAATTTTGTTTTTCCCTCCTGATCGGGTTGTGCCATACACTGTCAAAAGCTTTTTCAATATCTAGAAGAGCAACACCAGTTGAATAACCTTCAGATTTGCTAGCGTTAATTATATTAGTTACACTCAAAAGTTGATGTGTAGTAGAATGCCCATGACGAAAACCAAATTGTTCATCAGGGAAAATAGAATTCTGATTAATGTGAATCATCATTCTATTCAAAATAACTCTCTCAAATAGTTTACTTAAAGAAGGGAGCAAACTAATTGGTCGATAACTTGAAGGCTCTGAAGCACTTTTTCCAGGTTTTAAAATTGGAGTTACTTTGGTCCTGTTAATCAACTCATTTTTACTTGTAAACCCATACTTTCTTCAGTTCCTCGACTGGCTTCACTACCATAGGTCGTTTTAGAAGGTGCTGCTTCATAATCGCCCAGTACTCCTCGATAGGGCGAAGCTCCGGACTGTTGGGAGGGTTGAACATTTTCGGCACGAAATAAACCTTATTAGCCGCATAGCACTTCAGAACGTCCTTGGAGTAGTGGCATGAGGCAAAATCCGGCCAGAAGATTGTTGGGACGTTGTGGGCCTTCAGAAGAGAAAGCAGCCGCTTCTGGAGGCACTCATTCATGTACACCTGTCCATTCATCGTGTTCTGGGTAACAAAAGGTGCACTCTGCTTCCCCCACGTGCAGATGGCTTGCCAAACCATTTCAACAACAAATTTGGACATCTTCTTAGTACGGGCATACTCCGGAACACTGAACCTATCCTTGGCCGTGAAAAAGAGGTTGCCGGGATCTGTTTGAATTCACATATGTTTCGTCGTCCATGATGCAGCATTCAACTTTCGTCAGCATATTGAGGTACAACTTTCTGGAACGAGTTTTGGCGGACTTGTTCTGCTTCTCGTCGCGATTAGGGGCCTTTTGTACCTTGAACGTTCGAAGCCCAGCCTTATTTTTGGCCTTCTGGACAAAACTTCGGCTTAGGTGCAGCTTCTTAGCCACATCCCATTCGGTCGAAGATCCCAACTACGCGGTTATGATTTTGGGTGCTGTACGGAATCCTTTTTCCTTCGCTTCTGGGCTTCCGATTAGTGGTCAATCGTTCCTCGAACAGTGTTAGTGTTCGGTAGTTGAGCACCACTGGATGCATCCATCCAAAATCCAATCCTCCACCAACAGATTAAGTTTTTTACCATTGCCTTTGTGGAGCGTCGATTGTCGTATGGTGAACAATTGTTTACCTACATGCACTCTCCCACCGAGAATACGATTGTCCACAACCGACCGGGAGAAATCATCATCACCCATCAGTAATGATCAGTTACTGATAAGTTATCATCGCTGCCCGACCAGTGGGAGAGGTTTCTCCAATCGGATTGTGCCTGGACGTGTTAGTCGCACACCATTCCTCGATTAAACCACACGAACCATTTTAATCGTTGTTGCTTGTTGTTTTTTAAGTTAAGCCTAAGCTGTTAGTTGTTAAGCGAAAATATAAAGTTAAGTTCCGAAACTAGTGCGTTTTAACACTTGAAGTGCTATCAGGAAAACCCAACTTTAGTTCGGTTGTGAAACCGTTGGTGATCGTCTCTGCATGATATTGCATGTGAGAAAGCCTGCTGCTGATGTGGTGATTGAAGTTATAGTTGCCATTGGATCGATTACCGTTTATGGTTGCTGGTTGGTGAAAAGTGTTCTGCCACTCGTGCTGATTACTTTACTGCCACGGTACTGGCCTATTTAGCACACAAGGGACTCTGCAAGCCGACATTCTAAGGCAGCTTGTGGTTTGGCGAAACCAGAACTATCGCACGGTTGGTCATCTCTTGGTAACCGCGCATACTGTTGTTCGTGGTGAATTCAACGGTGGCTCAGGGCAACCTAGCTCAGTTTGCGGACATCGAAGGCTGAAATTTCTATCCGGATAAGGTAACTTTGCTCTGACCCATCATATGGTCCTTCGAACCGGATAAGTGGCCAACGGAATCGGTAACCAGCGGAACGGTTTACGGCAGCAAGCGACGCTAGTATATTCGCCATTTGCTGCATGAGGCTATTATCCTGGCGCCATTTCACTGCGATCACAAAGGTGTGATCGTAGTTTTCGCCATCGCTGTGGACTGTTACTGGCTTGGCTTGGGTTAAGCAGCCGATATTGGCGCGATCGACAAGGCATCAATTGATTATACCCAGGTGAGCTCTGTATCGGGTATATGTTCAGCCCTTAATTGAACGGTGAATAGGTTTAATTCCTTCCGTTTCTTTTTCTTTGATTTTGGCAATTATTTGCGATATCGGAAGGTGACTTGTCTGGTGAATGGTCACACAGCAACGGTTCAACGGAACAGCTATTGGTTGCGACTCTGGTTGGCGATTGAATTACCAAGGTGTGGACTTGGGAGTTACGGAACAACTTTATCAACTTGGTTGCGGTTTGGGCGACCTGGAGTGCTGCGTTTGCGTTCGAAGGGTTCGAACAGTGAAGCAAGGGCTTCGGTATACGAGCTTGGCGGTGGTCTATCTACAACGCCGGAAGTTATCCGGTAATTTTGGAAGCGACCAGCAACGGTGCTGGTGGAAAGGCAACACTCTTCGGAAGGCAAGGTGGTGATCTGGTATGTCTCTGTAACTCTTTAAGGCCATTGATTTTGAACATTCTTTGAGTTTATTGGTTTGATGCAACTGTGGTGTTGCATGTTTACAACAAAATAATTTTGAGTAATTAAAATTGGAACAATTGGTTCGTTTTCAACAGTTTGCGATTTTGGTTTCTGGATTAAGTCGTGGTTCTGAAATTTAATGCAGTTTAGCTTGCGTTGGTTGGATTTTGGAAAATCCTGTTGATTTATTGGAATTTATTGGAAGTATATTGCGTTGGTTGGATGTAAGGAAATCCTGTCAGTTCATAACTGAATTATATTGCGCTTGGTTGGAGAGAGAAAAATCTCATCTGATTTTGAATCAAATTTGTTGTGTTTTTAAAAACATATCTTGACTCAAGGAGTTTGAGTTGGCTTCGACATAGCTTGTAGCTGATTGCGTTGGGGGAATTTGAAATAAAACTTGGATAAGTGTAAATTTCTCTTCACTTATTTTGGGAACAAAGTGTTCCATTGAATAACCTACCGCATTTTGGAAACCTGTCAGCAACGGCCGGCTGAAGTGAGTGCTACAATAAGTTATTTTGAGAAACTCCTTGAGGTAACAACGTTCTTGAGATTCTGATCGGGTTGGTTGATATAGTTTCAACATTTTGGTGTGATACAGCTTTGATCTGTGGAGATCAATTTGATTCCTGTATCATTCAGTATCGCTGGTTTGAGCCAGTGTTGGCTTCTGAGATTCGAATATATTTCAGACAGGATATTCGATTTGCTTTTGAAGTTATCAGGCGTTGGTTGAGGCAGATCTTTGTCAGTGAATTTTAATTCATTGATCATGCCTGTGACAAAATCTTCAAAGGAACCCAAGGCGGCGCCAACACTTAGATATTGGATTGTTAAACTAAAAGAAATCCAGTCATCGTTTGGAGATATTTGGGAATTTGTCGAAACATTCCAAGAAGATGTAAGCTCGACACAAATTTCGGTACGATTAAATGCCATCGATGATTTGTGGGAAAGGTTTGGAGATGTTTTGATAGAAATTAAATCTCATGAGGACTTTACTGCGGGTGATGAAATCTACGATAAAGAGCGAAAGGAATTTAGTGATAGGTTTTATCATGCGAAATCGTTTCTGATTGAGAAGGCCAAGGAGCGTCAGGATTCTGCTGAGGTGAACCTGACTATTAGGTCTGAACCTGGACACATGGCAAACGTAGATCATGTTCGACTCCCACAAATCAAGCTTCAATCTTTTGATGGAAACATTGATGAATGGCTCGGTTTTCGTGATTTGTACCTCTCTTTGATCCACTGGAAGCAGGAACTTCCAGAGGTGGAAAAGTTCCACTATTTGAAGGGGTGTTTACAAGGCGAACCAAAGGCGTTGATCGATCCGCTACAAATCACGAAAACAAATTATACTGTTGCATGGGAGATGCTATTGAAACGGTACAATAATAGCAAACAGCTGAAAAAACGGCAGGTGCAAGCACTTTTCAAGCTGTCAGGAATGGTAAGGGAATCCAAGAGTGAACTACAAACGTTGCTGGAGGGGTTTGAGAGAATTGTGAACACTCTTGATCAAGTTTTGGAAACCGACGAATACAAAGACTTACTGTTGGTGAACTTTCTCGTTTCTCGGTTGGATTCAGTAACACGTAGGAGCTGGGAGGAAGAGTCTGCTATCAAGGAGCAAGATTCTCTGGCAGAACTCACAGAATTTCTTCATCGTCGAGTTCGGGTTTTAGAAGCTCTCCCTCCACGGTTTACGGACAACAGACCAATGCAGCCTCAAGGTTCGATGAAACAGAAGACGGTCAGTGTCAGAACTTACCATAACAACGTGAAGTCTTCCGGGCTTAGATGTCCTGCATGCAAGGAAAGCCATTTGCTTCACCAGTGTCAGAAGTTTTTGAGAATGGGTGTCAATGAAAGGGATTCTCTGTTGAAGGTTCAGTCGTTATGCCGAAACTGTTTCAGGTCTGGGCACATGGCTAAGGATTGCCAGTCTAAATTCTGGTGCAGGACCTGTAAAGGTAGACATCATACGTTGGTGTGTTTCAAGGTGAAGGAAGACAGTCAGTCAGCCGAACTTCGATCAAGTGTTCCTTCAACATCAAGTGGTGGTGCTTCGAAAGAGAGTTCTACTTTTCAAACATCGCATTCGTCATCAGCCTGCCTAACATCTAGTGATCAGAGGAGGCCTCGATCACAGGTTCTGCTAGCAACAGCGGTAGTTTTCATCGAAGATGAGATGGGCGCCCGGATTCCAGCTCGTGCATTGTTAGACTCCGGATCAGAAAGCAACTTTATCTCTGAGCGGTTGTGCCAGTTGATGAAGATAAGTCGGAAGAAGGTGGACATCTCAATCTTGGGTATCGGTCAAGTACAAACAAGAGTCAAGCATAAGATTGAGGCGGTGGTTCATTCCAGGGTAACCAAATTCTCCAAAGAAATGAATGTCTTGGTTTTACCGAAGGTAACGGTTGATCTTCCTACATCATCGGTTGATACGGATGGGTGGAGAATTCCGGACGGTATTAGTCTTGCTGATCCGTCATTTTTTGTGTCCACAAAGGTGGATTTAGTTCTCGGAATTGAGTTCTTTTTTGAGTTTTTCCAAACGGGAAAAAATATGTGTATTGGCGACAACTTACCAACGCTCACGGATTCGGTTTTCGGATGGGTGGTATCCGGAGGTCTTTCGGAACAAACAGTGACAAGGGTCAACTGTAACACGTCTACTACAGAGTCGTTGGAATCGTTGGTTTCCCGTTTTTGGGCGTGCGAGGAGATCGGTTTGGAAAAACTGTACACAGAGGAGGAACAAATGTGCGAAGACCATTTTCAGAAAACGGTTCTGAGAAATTCCGATGGAAGGTACACAGTAGCCTTGCCCAAAAACCCGCAGTCTTTCTCAACTCTGGGTGAATCAAAGGAAATAGCATTTCGTCGGCTGCAGGCTACGGAACGAAGGCTGAACAGGGATTCTGACCTTCGAAACCAATACACCGCTTTTATGGAGGAATACCTTGAACTGGGACACATGCAGAAGGTTAAGGAGGATCTACTTGTGAAACGTTGCTTCCTACCACATCATCCCGTCCTGAAAGAAAGCAGTACCACCACAAAACTTCGGGTGGTGTTTGATGCGTCCTGTAAAACGTCTTCGGGGACCTCGTTGAATGATGGGTTGTTAGCTGGGCCGGTGATTCAGGAGGATTTGAGGTCGATCATTCTTCGCTGCCGTACAAAACAAGTCATGGTTGTTGCGGATGTAGAAAAGATGTTCCGCCAAATCTTCATAACTCCTGAGGATCGTCCTTTGCAATCGATACTTTGGCGAAAATCACTGTCGGATGAGGTCGCAGTATACGAGCTGAACACAGTTACGTACGGTACAAAACCCGCACCATTCTTGGCAACCAGGACTTTGAAACAGTTGGCTATTGACGAAGAGGAGCGCTATCCCCTTGCGGCTAAGGCTTTTACCGAGGATACCTACATGGACGATGTGATAACCGGAGCAGAAGATGTGGAAGCAGCACTCAAGCTGAGGCTTCAGCTCGAAAATGCTGCGATAGCGGGTGGATTTCGGTTACGAAAGTTTGCTTCTAACTGTCCAAGGATTTTAGAAGGCATGACTGAGGAAAACGTGGCGATTAAAGACTTCTCGGAGGATGCTGAATCAGATCCGTCGATGAAGATTCTTGGACTCACATGGCTGCCGAAATCAGACATCTTCAAATATCAGTTTAGTTTACCGGAGTTATCGACATCAGGTGACCTTACGAAACGACAGGTTCTTTCGGTGATTGCAACATTGTTCGATCCGCTCGGCTTATTGGGAGCAGCGATTACAACAGCTAAGGTTTTCATGCAACAACTTTGGCTACTGCAGGATAGCAATCAAGAGCGTTTGGGTTGGGATCAACCACTACCTCCAACGGTGGGTGAGGTTTGGCGGAATTATTTCGAGCAACTACCGTTGTTGAACGAAATCAGTATCGCACGTTGTGTCAGGATCCAAGGAGCTGCAGAGCTAGAAATTCACTGCTTTTCAGATGCCTCTGAAAAGGCATATGGAGGATGCGTGTATCTGAAAAGCGTAGATTCGGAAGGAAGAGTAAAGAGTCATTTACTGTCAGCGAAATCCAAGGTGGCTCCGTTGAAATGCCAATCGATCCCTCGTCTAGAGTTGTGTGGGGCACTTTTCACTGTGCAGCTGTTTGAAATGGTTCAGAAATCGATTAAAATCGACTGTCCGGTTTATTTTTGGACGGATTCCACTTGCGTCTTGCGTTGGATCCAAGCGGTGCCTACAACATGGACCACCTATGTGGCTAACAGGGTTGCTAAAATTCAATCGTGTAGCAAGGGATGTAAATGGAGACATGTCCCTGGAGCAGATAATCCTGCGGATTTAATTTCACGGGGAATTTCACCTAGCGAAATAGGTCAAAATCAGCTATGGTGGCACGGGCCAGATTGGCTGATGAGCGAAAAGGAGAAATGGCCAACTTTGCCGGAAGGATTTCAACAAGGAAATGTCGACGCTGAACGACGTCGTCAGACCGTGTCAGTGTTGACAGCGAATGAGTCAGATTTTTGGTCAGATTTTGTCGGATGGTATTTGAGTCGGTTCTCAAATTACGATAAGTTGATTCGGGCGACTGCATACATCCTGAGATTCATGAAACTGTTGCGGTCCAGACTTAAGTCACGGTTTGAGCATTTTTTGCAAGCTTCTGAATTGGCAGAGGCTGAAATTTTACTTGTAAGTCGTGTGCAACGCGTAGAATTTAATGAAGAGTGGAAATGCTTGTCGAAAAAGGATTACGTATCTCGTCAGTCGAGATTGAAATGGTTCAATCCGTTTATCTCCGAAGAACAAGTTATCAGAATCGGAGGTAGGATAGGCAAATCAAACGAACCTGACAGCGCAAAACATCCGATGGTACTACCGGCGAGACATCAGCTAACGCGGCTCATTATTGAGCATTACCATTTGCGTTTACTTCACGCGGGCCCTCAATTACTGTTGGCAACTGTCAGGTTAAAGTTCTGGCCTTTGGGTGGCAGAAATGTTGTGAGACAAGTCGTGCAAAGGTGTCACACTTGTTTCAAGACACGACCAAAATTAATACAACAATTTATGGGTGAATTGCCAGAATCGCGAGTAACTAGTTCGCGCGCATTCAAGCGTACAGGCGTTGACTATTTTGGGCCTGTTTATGTTCGCACAGCACCGAGGAGAGTTGCTGTCAAGGCCTATGTCGCAGTCTTTGTCTGTATGGTTACAAAGGCTGTTCACTTGGAACTTGTGTCTAATCTTTCGACAGAGAAGTTCATACAAGCCTTGAGAAGATTTGTCGGCAGACGCGGGAAATGCTCTGATTTGTTTTCTGATAATGGCACAAATTTTGTGGGTGCAAAAAATCAGCTGAAGGAGTTTTTCAGTCTGTTCAAGGACCAGAATCATCGTGAAATGGTAGAACGAGAATGTTGTAACGAAGGTATTCGTTGGCATTTTAATCCTCCGAGTGCCCCTCATTTTGGTGGGTTATGGGAGGCAGCCGTTCGTTCAGCGAAGCAGCACATACTTAAGGTTATTGGTGAAAACCCAGTATCGGCAGAAGACTTCACAACATTGCTCGTTCAGGTGGAAGCTTGCTTGAACTCGAGACCTCTTACACCTCTGTCAGATAACCCAGAGGATCTCGAGCCGTTAACTCCTGGACATTTCCTTATTGGGGAATCATTACAAGCTTTGCCAGATTTGAATTTTGAAGATACACCAGATAATAGATTAAATCAACTTCAACAAATGCAGAAAAATCTAAGGATTATTTGGAATCGTTGGCGACGTGAGTACTTGGCGCAACTTCAGGCGCGTACTAAACGTTGGAAGCCAGCTGTTTCCATAAAACCAGATAGCATGGTTATAATCAAGGACGAAAGACTCCCACCATGTCGCTGGAAAATGGGTCGAATAATGGAACTTCACCCTGGTACTGACGGAGTCGTCAGAGTTGTAACTTTACGCACTGATTCCGGAATGAAAACTCGTCCTGTCGAAAAGCTATGTTTACTGCCCTGTATTGAAAAAGAACCAACTTCAGATTAATGTTTGAAATATTGTAAGAGTAAAAGTTCCCAAAGTAAAAAAAACTGTTTGAAAATCATCGCATTACTCATGTAAGAAACCATTTAAAAACTGTGAATAAACTCGTTCAAAACTAATCATATTTGTTAAAAATGGCAAGAGTTCAGAAATTAACATTTCAGGGTGGGTGAGGATGTTCGGTAGTTGAGCACCACTGGATGCATCCATCCAAAATCCAATCCTCCACCAACAGATTAAGTTTTTTACCATTGCCTTTGTGGAGCGTCGATTGTCGTATGGTGAACAATTGTTTACCTACATGCACTCTCCCACCGAGAATACGATTGTCCACAACCGACCGGGAGAAATCATCATCACCCATCAGTAATGATCAGTTACTGATAAGTTATCATCGCTGCCCGACCAGTGGGAGAGGTTTCTCCAATCGGATTGTGCCTGGACGTGTTAGTCGCACACCATTCCTCGATTAAACCACACGAACCATTTTAATCGTTGTTGCTTGTTGTTTTTTAAGTTAAGCCTAAGCTGTTAGTTGTTAAGCGAAAATATAAAGTTAAGTTCCGAAACTAGTGCGTTTTAACACTTGAAGTGCTATCAGGAAAACCCAACTTTAGTTCGGTTGTGAAACCGTTGGTGATCGTCTCTGCATGATATTGCATGTGAGAAAGCCTGCTGCTGATGTGGTGATTGAAGTTATAGTTGCCATTGGATCGATTACCGTTTATGGTTGCTGGTTGGTGAAAAGTGTTCTGCCACTCGTGCTGATTACTTTACTGCCACGGTACTGGCCTATTTAGCACACAAGGGACTCTGCAAGCCGACATTCTAAGGCAGCTTGTGGTTTGGCGAAACCAGAACTATCGCACGGTTGGTCATCTCTTGGTAACCGCGCATACTGTTGTTCGTGGTGAATTCAACGGTGGCTCAGGGCAACCTAGCTCAGTTTGCGGACATCGAAGGCTGAAATTTCTATCCGGATAAGGTAACTTTGCTCTGACCCATCAGTTAGCGATGATATCCTTGTTCTCGTGATGAATGCCCAAGATTTTATCACTATCAAGCTGTTCTTTCGACTCCATTTCCACGAGTTTTGATCACAGGACTTAAAAACTTGCAGGATGTAAACAATGCACTATGAACTAAATCCAACCAAATTTTAATTAAATTCTACACAAACGGTTAAAAAGTTAGAGCAATTTTATAGTGTGGCAATTTCATCGTGGACACCCTTTATCTATATACATCCCAAGTAACACAGATCAAGCTAACTAGCATTTCGATGTTTTATGATGGTTTTATTATGGTCATGCAAAATGCTTATATTCTTGAATCGACCATCTGTTTTTAGATAGTTTTGACAACGCTCATAAATCTTCCATTAAACATACTGTTTTAGTTATTTAGAAAGAGTTAGGAATGCTATGTTTAAACTATAATAAAACACAAACTTTGAAGTTTGCTCCAAGCTTTCTTTTGCATGTTCTATAATAGCCCTCAGTGCCTGATTATTAAACCGCCATAAAACTTAGTGACAGTTCTCGATCAAGATGTCAAATTAGGACACGCTCAGATTAGATAGCACATATTTGAATTAGAATTCCCATTTTTACACATTTTTGATAAGTTCTGTGTGTTGATTTTGAGTTAAAATAATAAAAAATTATAAAAATCTATGAAAACTTCGAATTACCGGAAGTGGAATGAATAACTCTACAATATGAGTATTGAGTGAAAGAGTTCAAATAGGAGGAACAAAATTTGTTGCTTGACGCCATCATTAATACAAGATGGCGGCTTCCGCTTTTATTTTCAAAGTTGTAAATAACTGAAAATATCATGAAACCTTATTAAAATTGTTATTAGGTGAAAGTAATAAACGAGTAGAAGTCGAATTTCGTTGTCCGTCGCCATCTTAAATTCCAAGATGGCGGCTACCACTCAACTTGAAAATACTGTAAATGACTGAAAATCGCCTCAAACCCTTACAATATGGGTATTAGTTGAAAGAAATGAATCAGTAATAATCGTATGAAACCTCAACAATATTGGTGTTGGGTAAAAGGGCTAAACGAGTAGTAGTCGATTTTCTCTTTCCGCTTTACTCTGAAATGCTGTAAGTGACCCAAAATCGCACAAAGCAACCACAATACAGACCCCGAGCGTTTTTGGCAACATTCGATTTTGGAAACATCCGATTTTTGCACATGTCCCTAAATCAAACAAATAACAGAAACAACATAACCTTATAGTTTTCGCTTTAATAGGACCAATACAATTTAGACATATTAGCATGATAGACATAATACAATGACATAAATAGCAAATGGCAAAAAACAAAAACTATCGACAAAACACGACAAGTGCTAAATGCATCAAAAACATGATAAAAAATGTAGTACAAAGTAAAAACAAAGTTGGGGAAAAAATCGTTCGATTTGAACAACACAAAATGTTCGAGCGGGTTTCCAAAAACAATCAGGGTCTGGTTCTTCTAGTTTATCCCTTTCAAAGAATACCAATATTGTAAAGCTTTCGTGCGGTTTTTAGTCATTTGCAGAATTTTAAAGCTCAGTGGAAGCCGCCATCTTAGATTTCAAAATGTCGTTTGATAGAAAACTTCTACTCGTTTGGTCCTTTCACACAACGCCTATATTGTGGGAGTTTCATGCGATTTTCAGTGTTTAACAGCATTTTAAAGTTCAATGAAAGCCGCCATCTTGGATTTCGAGATGCACCTGATAACAAAATTTGACTTCTTCTAGGTTAGCCCTTTTAGCCAATACCCATATTGTGGGTGTTTCATGCGATTTTTTAGTTATTTACAGCATTTTAAGGTTCAGCGAAAGTCGCCATCTTGGATTTCAAGAGGATCTGATAGAGAAATTCCACTTAAACTGATTAAGCCATTTTACCCAATGACCGTATTGTGGGAATTTCTAGTGACTTTCAACGATTTCAATCATTTTATAGTTCAGTGGAAGCCGCAATCTTGGATTTCAAGATGACGCCTAATTGCGAAATTTGTATTCTACTCGTTGATCCTTTTCAACTTATACCCATATTGTGGAAGTTTCATGTGATTTTCAGTGATAAACAGCATTTTAAAGTGGAAGCTGCCATCTTGGATTTCAAGTTGACGTCCGATAGCGAAATTCGACTTCTTATAGTTTAGGCCTTTCACCAAATACCAATATTGTGGGCCTTTCATGCGATTCTCAGTAACTAACAGCATTTCAAAGTTCAGCGGAAGACGCCATCTTGGATTTCAAGATGGCGTCGAAAAGAAAAAAATCGGCTTCTTCTAGTTTAGCCCTTTCAACCAATACCCATATAGTGGTTGTTTAATGCGACTTTTTGTCATTTACAGCATTACAAGTTCAGCGGATGCCGCCATCTTGGATTTCAAGATGGCGTCTGATAGCGAAATTCGACTTCTAATCGTTTAGCCCTTTCACACAATACCAATATTGATGGGGTTTCATGCGATTTTAGGTCATTTACAACATTTGAAAGATCAGCGAAAGCCGCCATTTTGGATTTCAAGATGGCGTCAGACAACGAAATTTGACTTCAACTCATGATTTATTCCACGGGTGATTAACAACCAATCCGTTTTTATTTAAAATGTATGTCCTCATTTACTGTACTAAGGATTAACAACTCAGAAATTAGGAACTCATTCTAAGCGTGTAATTGATTGGCTTGCGAGAGAAACGTCAAATCGTAGCTTTTTTTAGGGTCATCATTAAACCATAATAAAACTATGAATTGACTCACGCCATGTTGGTTGCAAAATCGAAAGGCACAAAATGACGCCATGTTGATGGATTCACAATGAAAGCATTGGAAAATATTTTTTCAGGCCTATTTTCCATCAATTCCATCATGATTGACCATCAGATTTGACGAGGCGCATTTATTTTAAGATACTTTTTCATACACATTTTACCTAAAATCTTGACTGGCAGTACAAAAGAGGCTCATAATATGGTTAAAACATTGGTATTTTGGCTATTAATTTTACCAGATCATAAATATCTCAATAATGCAATCATCATTCATCAACCATTATGGTTGCTGGAAAAAAAAATAAAACTCCGAGAACTCACAGAATCGAAAAAAAACAAAAATTCTTAGCATGTTTTATAATAGCTTTTTAAAAGCTTTGGTGACCAATATTGATGACCAACAATAATATGTCATGATGACGTTTCTAGGGTAGGGCCAAATAGCCTAATTTTGGCTTTATTAGAGTCCAGGTGATGTTATAGAATGCGCTTTAGCTTTTTTATGAAAATTAATGCTATAGTCCAAACGAAGTTTCGCTGACCATAATAAAGCTAAAATTGTTACTTGGGATAGGATATATAAAACGCAATTTCTGTATGTTTGTTTGTTTGTCCTCTATAGACTCAGCCGACTTAAGAGCTAGAGAGCTGAAATTTGGCATGGATGCTCATTAGGACCAGGAATCATGACCAGGAAAAAATGCTTTCAGATTCTCGGATGACCCCTTCTGAAGGGGGTCGTCCATACTGGACAAATATTGTTTTCATGGTATTGACGTTACTTTTCGTCGGATTGTGTTGAAAATTTGTACATGAGTGATTTGAGGGACAAGAAATTGATTCTAGGTATCAAATTTTGTGTAAGGGGTCAGCTATAGGGGTCTTCCATATTAACTCGATATTCATTGAAAATTGGTACACGAGAGCTTTGAGGGACGGGCAATCGATCTCAGATATTAAATTCAGTGTAAGGGACCGACAAAAGGGGTCGTCCATATTATCCTTGCAATATAATAGCGCCAGCACTAAAACTAACTACTTCGGAAGTCCAGACTTCCGACTTCCGACAAGGAAAAATGAAGTACTAGATTGTCGGAAGTCTGTGTTTTGTTGTCAGTTCACCAGCGACGTTTCTAAAAATTTTATTTAAATCGATTGAACGAAGCAAATATACAGTTATGAAAAGAAAGCCGAAGTCGCCATCTTGGATTTTAAGTTGGCGTCAGTATACCAGATTCGACTTCTGCTCGTTCATTCTTTTCACCCAATATGCATATTGTGGGGATTTCATTTGATTTTCAGTAATTTATCGCATTTCAATCTTAATCAGAAACCGCCAATTCTACTGTTTACTTGTTTAGCCCTTTCATTTAATACTCATATTATCCTGGATTCAAGCGATCACCATTAATATACAGGTTTGAAAAGGAAAGCCCAGACAACTAGAAGTCGTACATTATTTTAAAGATTATATCGTATAGAATGTTATTTAAACTCATTTTCATATATCTGCACTTACAATGTGCGGCCTATGCATATTCTTTATCGTATTTAAATACATTGCATGATTTTATTACGACAATACAATCCAAATCAAGAATAGGTGTGCCAATGTACCTATATGGCCTCCAAAATTATATGTATATACTGGTTTTGCTGCATTATATACGATATGTGCTTCTTGGTAGCCAGATAACACCTGATGGTGGTACCAGAGAAGACATCAAAACCCGGATCAGAAAAGCCCGATTTGAATTTGTGAGTCCCCGGAACATCTGGCGCTCGCGTCAGATATCTCTATGAACGAAAATTTGATTTTTTTTTTCTTATGATAATACTATAATCGAAAAGGTGGATAACTTTAAATATTTGGGGCTCACGCTTGATGAAACACTTTCGTGGAGTTTTCATGTCAACAACCTTATAAAGAAAACATCGTCCTTTAGTGGTATTCTTTGGCGAATTAGAAGTTTTTTGCCGCGTCATGTCTTAATTAAATTTTATTCTGCTTTCATTCACTCTCAGTTGAACTATCTTATCGCAGTATGGGGCAGGGCTTCCCTGTCTATCCTCGGGTGATTACAGACATTACAAAATCGTTGCATAAAAACCATATTAAAACTTCCTTATCTCTACCCTACGTCTTTACTGTACTCGAATACAACTCACAATATTTTACCTCTAACCCACTTGTGTAGTCTGCAAACATTATTGTATGTCTTCGACAATTTGAACTCATTAGACAACACAAGAAATTTATTGTTTAACTCAGGCACTCGTTCTCGCCTTACTCGTCAATCACATCATTTGCTTCGAAGCCGTTGCTTAACATCTTTTGGTCAACGCAGAATTTCTTATATTGGACCTGCTTCTAACAATTGTCTTCCAGAAGTTGTCAAAAATGCTAACAACCGCAACATATTCAAATCGAAAGTGATACGTCACCTCAAGGAACTTCAGTCATTAACCTAATCATCATGCCAGTATTTTTTATTTTTTATTTTTTGTTACACATATATTTTAACTATTTTTTTTCTAAAGTAACGTTAACATTTCCTTTGTAAATATTTTTTCCTAGTTAGTATATTAGCTAGCTTTATCAATTAATTTTTAATTTGTTTCTTTTGTATTAATTATTTATAAAATATGGATCTCTTCAAAGGAATACTCTTTCCACTGAGATTCATTCTTAGTTTAGTTTAGTTTACTTGTCTAGCTTCATTCCCTTGCATTAAGTAAAAAAACATTTTTGTTAAGGGTCTCAGCATGAATAAATTTTGCTCGCGTTTTTGTTTTTTTTGTTTGCTGCCAGACATGCTGAGAACAGAAAGCGTCCATTACCAGGGGGCTCATATGAGCTTTTTGGTGTGGGGGAGTGCGATGGGCCGCTTTATATGTGTGTAAAAAAACTCAAACGTCAAATCCGTATTGCTGTACGGGTGCGAAACTTGGTGCAAATATGCGGTAACGACGCGAAAACTGCGAGTATTTGAGAATCGCTGCCTGCGGAATATCATCCACGCTTTTGGTGGCCTGGCAACTGGATCTCAAATGAGGAACTACATCGCCGGTGTCATTAAAGTAAGTGGAGATGCATTGGGCACACACTGCGAAGAGATGAGAACGAGATTTGCATAGAAGCGCTGGAATGGAATCCAGAAGGACATCGAAGAAGAGGCAGACCCAGAAACTCGTGGCGGAGAAGCCTAGCCGCTGAAATCCGAACTGTCGACGAAAGTCTTAACTGGGACCAAGTGAAGATCGTCAACAGTGGAGGTCTTTTACTAGGGCCCTATGCACCGGAGGATCGGCGCGGGAACATTAAGTAAGCTAAGTAAGTAACAGTATATTTATTAAAAGCTTTATAAGCGTTTTCAGAACTATTTGAAAATATACGGTTTAATAAAATCAATGCATTTTTCATGGCCATAATTATACAGTTATAAAACTAGCTGAATATATAATAAAACTTTCCAATGCTAGTTGGCTTAATCTGTGTTACTTGGGTACAGATTCCATTCGTTATTGGCAACACGCCCGAGCCTTTTGTGTAATCAAAATCAAAAAGTGCCAAAATCAAACGGTTTATTTTTCTCAATATCTTCTTTACAAAAATCATTCCATTGTTATTGACATTATCGAAGTTCTTCGTTAATTTTTGACAACCTTTAGTTATTTTTAATTTGTTTTATCATTTTAAAGCTGTTAACACTTTTATTGTTTTACTTACATTTTTTTTTATCATTTTCAACATTTTTGCATCTTTTTTGCATCTTTAAGTTATTTGTATTTGAAATTGAAATTTCGATTTTTTTCGATTTCCTCCTTCAGGTGATTTTTAAGGGTTAAACAATCGAAACAAGGGCTCTTTGAGGCACCCCTGAATAAAGTCCGATTAAGCTGAAGTTTTTCACAGGTGAGTTTTTTTTAGTAAATCTACAAAATGTATATGGTCGGTTTTCGCTGACCCTTTTCACTGTCACCCTCATGCTTGCCCAACACCTCGCAAACAGAACAGAGCAGAGAACGAATTACCTACACTTTTATCATTTCGGTTTCCGAGTGCACTGCTCAGCCGATCAACGTTCACAAATCTTTTTGCCGAGTGCGCCCGATTACGGTTGCTCTGACGGTCGAATGGACGTCGCTCGCTCTAAAGAAAAGAGAAGGAGCTGGCTAGAAAATTGTGCTCGAGCGACGCTGCTATGTCGCTAAGTGTATCAAGCCAGAAAGATTTCAATGCAGGAATGTTTTCTTTAAAAAAAGCCGCTATGCAGTGCGGAACAGTGCATCAGTCGAAGAGGTCCAATGTAGGTTTATGTATAAAATATTTTTGTACGTAGCCGGGCCGGACACTTCCTGGTAAATTATTTGAAAAACATGGTGAAAACCGGGTAAATAATCTGAAATTTTCTATTCCAAAAACCGAGCAATATCCGGCTAAATCTGACGAAATTCCAGACATTTATCTAGTGAAGAAAAACTACTTACATTTTTTTGTCGCAACACATAAGCAGTGTTACATTTATGTTTAAAGCATACGAAGGAAAGTTTTGGTTGATTTTGAATGAAACAAACTTTCACAAATCCAATTTTCGACAAACAATTTTAAACTGAATTCGATTTTCTTGTTTCATTTTCCAAATAATGTGGATAAAACTGGGCAAAATCCAAGTAGTTTTTTCACAATATCCGGGCATCCGCAAATTGCTGTATACTTAAGTTTATGTACTTTTAATATCGTACGTGGATAGCATTAATTTACAAAAGCAGCAATTCGCAAAGTAACATTTACTAAAATTATTCAAAAATCTTTGTCTATTAAAAAAACCGTAAAAATTACGCAGGGATCTGGGACAAATTTTAGTAATAAAACTGCAAAACTTTCACAATTTGTAAAATTTAGGATTTATCTTCCTTTACCGCTATGCTTTTGATATTTTTTGACCGAAGAAAGCTTTCGTAGCTAATCATTGGTCCTGGTGCAGAACATCAATCTAGAGGAACTCGCTCAGGAATGACCAGGTAGGTGTTTTGGGCAAAGTTGTTAATTCGCATGATTTGATATAAAATTTAAAGTGGAGAGATTAAAAAATAGCGCGATAATAACAATAACTTATTATAAAGTTTTTTTTTTAATTTAACCGTATCTCCTTGGGTTAAGATTGTAGAACTTTGACATGTTAAGCAAAGTTGTGTGTTTTATTGAGATACCGTCAAACGGGGCATCATGCAACAGCGGGGTTGGATGCAACATTTAGATAACACCACACTGATTCAATTTTTAATTTAATGAAATGAGATAAAGATATCATTTAGTGATAACAACATGATGATGACATAATTTCTAGCATCCTGAGACAGTTTTTTAAAGTTTTTAATTTTTATATAAAATTTAAAAAATCGAACAATAAATGTACAATTTTTAACATTTTTCGATGCCGTTAAAAACTATACCCAGTATGAGGAATTGGCTTGATAATATCACCTACAAACTTTATACTGGTTTCCTCATCCTATACCAACACTATTGATGTAAAAATAGTTTTCGAAAAATCACTCAATTTTTTTAAATAAATATTTTTATAATTCAGTTACCAGTGTGGGGTAAAATGCAACAAAATGCAACTCAAAGAAACACCTTGTTAATCTCATATCCAAATGCTGGAATATGATTGTTTAGCATTACGCGTTTGTCAACACAGGAATTTCTTTCATCCAAACATGTTTTTAAATGATTTCGGCTTTTTCAATTTTTAGTACTATTGTTTTACCCCTAAATGTATGCAACACCCTAGTTTTCAGAAAAAATGTGAAAATAAGTTTTCACAAAACAAAAAATCACTGCAAATGATGTTTTCATGCGTAATGATCTTGAATTCATCGTAAATTTCTCAAAAACTATACATTTTCATACGTTTTCATAAGATTTCTTATCAAAAACATAGTTTGTTGCAAGTTACCCCATTTTCCGAGGAGGATGAAAATCGCATGTTTTTTGAAAATTAAAAATAACTGAAGAAACCAATAATTTTTCTGACTACGCCAATTTTATGTCCCGTCAACCTTGAAACTTTTAATGCATAAGAGGTATGATTAACTGTGAACATAAAGTTTTTAGAAGCCAATGAAATTGAAAATTGTTGCATGTTACCCCAGTTGACGGTAAATGACTTTGTAGAAAAAACTTAAGCTCTAAAATGCTAAACAAGAAAGTTATGATTTATATCTTGCTATTGGTGGACCTCTAAACTTTATATTTCAAATCAAAATATGCGCTTTATTATACAGAGCAATATTGTCGAAGACACCAGCATTCTATCTTAACTACCTTTGGCGTTATTAATTTAGTTCCGTTAGATTTATTTTCTGCATGTTAATTTTGACGCACTTCGTAACATCGATCCAGACGCAACCGAAGAAGACAAACCGAGTTTTCTGTAAAGCTTCTCTTTCGCCCGAGTGCGAACGAATTTATCTGCACCGAGAACGCACTTCATCAGTTTGCTTGCTTCTCTTGCCCACACTTGGGTGGACGCTTGGTCGCTCTGGAGGTAACTGACCATTTTTTAAAGATTCTCCATTTGGGAAGAGCACAGCGAAAAAAATACACGCTCTTACTCTGAACCTGGGGGAGGAAGACTGAATAAAAAAAGAAAAAAATCTTTCAAACGTCAAATTGCTCTCATCAATCTACCGACCAGTGTGAAGGTTCAAAATTTTACTTTCTTATTTAGTGATTTTTAATAAAACTTGTTTGATGCTGAAAAGCACTTGTTTTGCATAAATCAATGATTCAATTAGGTTTGTTTTGCTCTGGCAAATTCTTGCATGATCAGGCGTATTGAGTCGCTCAAATTTCGTCAAAGTTTTGAAGCTGATAAATAAAAATGGTTTGATAATTAGTAGTTCTAAAAATATAGCTAAATCTAAATTTAGCACCGAAACAACTGAGTTACATGACTCGCTACAAGAAACTGATCATCTAAAGTTAAAATTTGAACGATTACAAATCTTTTCAACAATTGCTGACTTTTTGCCGAACAGTAAAAAAACGATACAGAAAACGATACAGCAAATTTCAGTCTTCCTCCCCCAGCTCTGAACGGGCAAATCTGAGGAGCGATGCCAAGCATGGTCACCCTTATGTACATACATACATACGTTAGCATTGCTAGCACAACTAACCTCTCCAAGATATAGGTTAATGTAGGCTTGCCAGATACTTTCAGAAAAAAGCGGGACATTTCACGACAAAAAAGCGGGACACAGCCGAAAAAAGCAGGACATTAAAGAAACTCTTAAAAAATCTAAATTGTATTGCCAAACTTATACGTATACCATCACCCAAAGTTACTCATAGAAAGTAATCTAAGGTTATTTTAACAAGAGTTGATTTTGCTCGCTTACATGACTTCTATTTATAAGTTTTTTTTTTTTGCATAAACAGGGTTATTTTCCACGGTTCTTGCAAAATAACACGTTATTTGAGAGAAATTATTCAAGTCCTACATGTAGACGGCGGATTTGATATCGCATGAAAAACCTTTATGTAACAACTAATATATTTCAATTTTGTTTTAAAAACTTTAAAACTCAAGAAAACTTCCATCATTGTATACTTTGGACAATTAAGTCGAAAATGGTGATGTATGATTGAAGGCATTTTAACTAAGATTCTGTCGAAAAATTAAGAACGAAAGATTAAGATCATTTGGAAGCAAACAATATTTTCTTCAAAGTCATTTACATTGCGTTGGTTGAACGTGCTCCAAGAACGCTTAACTAAATCAGAATCTTACTGCAACTTTAGAGATTTATTGTGATATTTTTTAATTTAAATTGAGCATAAAGTTGATTTTTTTCCAGTGGAAGTCAGTGAACATTGTAAAAGTTTTCCATGAAAAATGCGGGACATTTTGAGGAAAAAGCAGGACAGCGAGACATTTAACAAAAAAGCGGGACATGTCCCGCTTTTTCGGGACGGATGGCAACCCTTGGTTAATGATACGATAGGGATTCAGGAGAGGGAAAAAATTAAAAAAAAGATTCAGGATTTGAGTCCACAGTAGTTGATGAATTGAGCATCCAAAAGCTAATATAAGAGCAATCCATATCACGTTATTCATTGAAAAAATCTTACAAATTCACCTGAGAGTTTTTTCAATAATACACCCACCCGTGGTAATTCACCTCGTATACAGCCAAAACGTCACGTTCTCATTAGGACATCTCCTCGGAGTCTCGAAGCACTTGAAAAAGTTCCAATCGGCAATAACACCCACAAACATGCCGGCGCACAGTAATCCACAAATCCATCCTGCATTCATCATAATTTAGCTGCTCTAACGGTTTCCAATCTTCAGAGAAAGTCTTTCCACTTCTAAAAACTCTTCATTTTCACCGAGCACTTCATTGTTTACACCATCTGAAAGAATCTTGCCATGCCCGTTACCCCGGAAAATTGCAAAAACGTTCTGAAAATCCGTGTCCACCAGAGCTTCAGTTTTATTTATAACTGTCGCGAACAGCGCGTTTCCCCAAACAGGGACTTTTGAAAAAATACAATAACTCATTTCCTTATCAAAGCTGGTCCAAAGGAGGCCACAAGCCAGGTATGATACCGTATTTTTGCGGTATTTTTTTTTTTATTTTTGCATGTGTAGAACATATGTTCTGTGTCGGTACGTCGATTGGCTACCGGTTTCGGAAATTCTGGTAGCTTACGAGAGCTCCCGATTGAATGGGGTAATTAATGTCAAGCAAAATGTGAGAATTAAGATACGGCACCAATTTGCGATGGCACCGGGCGGATAAGTATTGAAATTTGTTGCAAAAAACATGTGAAATGTCAAAAATGATAAATTAAAGATGAGAGACAAACAAAAAATGTAAGAAAAGACATCGGAAGAAAAATTCAACCAAGGTAGAAAGGGAGCCTAATTTAATTTTGTTTTCTATAAAATTTGAAAAAGGTTTTAGGTATTTTATTGCATTTATGTGGAACGGCCTTTGAGATTTTAATTGAGTTGCTATGCAAATTAGCCATTAAGTCGATGATAGTTCGCCAATTTTCGACAACTCTTTGGCTTCCCTTCCTCCGATCGGAATTCAATGAAACATGAGTGATAGCTTTTAAAGTATATGTTGCGCACTGAATTAATAAGCCCTTATCTTATGTAAAATTTAGCGGTGATAAGAACTGATATATAAACAACGCTTTGGTGTTTATGTAATTAAGCTTGTTAACCTCTGCCTAGGCAACGGTTGTCGGGGCTTTGAACTTGACACTGACTCTGGAGTTACTGTCTCAAAGTCAACAATGGAAGCGCCAGTTTTCGACCAGGTTGACAAGTTGTGAAGCAAAAATCATAACCACATTTTTATTCTAAGACCACCTTTTACTAGACGCGCGTAAAAAGTTGATTTTGCATAAGGCTAGCTAGTCACGGTTAGTAGTCAAACAAACGCTTAAGTTTATCGAAAAGTTATTTTCCAATTAAAATTTATCACCGGAACCAACCGGGTGACAATGAGACAGCGCTAAGTGGGTGGTACATCCGGCGATATTTTGTTTAGGATTTTTCACTTAGTGAAATTAACTAGAGTAGAAATAACGATCCACTCAGGAGGCAACGATTAGTTTTACGATGGTTTTAACAATGATCAAAGGTTTAGGGTATAAATTAGACCGCTGCATGCTATGTATGGAAATTTCAAATTATTAAACTTTTACACTTCCCAAGGCAAGAAATGTCTGCTATTTTTAAATACTTTTCAATGGATTCAGATTTTTTATTTTGAAATGATTGTAACTTTCTTCATGAAATGTGATGTTAGCAACAAATTAAGCTAAGAATAGACAAAACTAATAATCAAAAACCAACTTCATCTAAGCTAAATTGAGTTTTCTGGATGATTTAATGTGCATAAATTTTTTTCTTCCATACAAAATTGAAACGCGTTGCGTTAACTCAGGATTCAATCAAATCATCTCAAATATAACATTGATGCTTGGTGACCCAAAAGGCATCGAAAAAACATATTGGAGCAAAAAATCATTTTTTGCAGCGGTCTATTTAGTATAAATCATGCTTTGGTTTTTATAGCTATTTCACTTTTCCAACGTAAAGTCCGGTTCACAGTTCGAGTGAAAATGAACGTGATGAATTTTATTTCGTCAATAACTCAACAACGCGACTTAACTAGATTTTAAAGCATGGTGGAATCTATGAGGAATGGTTGAAAGATGAAAATTCATCCTAGTCTTGTTGTTTAAAACCTTCTAGAACTGTTTTATTCCGATTTCACAGCGGAATTTTCATCATGGCGGTGGAATCGAAATAATAACAGTTAGAGGAGGTTTCAAAATCAAATAAATGTCCATTCTCAAGACTATGTTGGGCTAAACCTGTGCTTATTTGTTTTGTAGATACAGTTGTTTTATGTTGTTTTATACGTTTTTCTAAAAACTGGCTAGTTTCACCGATGTAGGATTTCCTACATTGTCCACATTTATTTTTATAAACAACGTTTAAGTTTTTGTTCATTGAAATTTTGTCAATACAACAGATTGAGTGTTTCTTGTAAAAATATGACCAACTTTGTAACCATTCCATACTGCGCTTGTCTGGAAGAAAAGTTATCAAGATACTTGAAGCAATTCGAAATCAATGTCGCTTTTCAACCGTTAGACAAGGTAAAGAACATGATTTTCACAAAAACCAAAGATAAAATTTCAAAGTAACCATTCCATACTGCGCTTGTCTGGAAGAAAAGTTATCAAGATACTTGAAGCAATTCGAAATCAATGTCGCTTTTCAACCGTTAGACAAGGTAAAGAACATGATTTTCACAAAAACCAAAGATAAAATTTCAAAGTAACCATTCCATACTGCGCTTGTCTGGAAGAAAAGTTATCAAGATACTTGAAGCAATTCGAAATCAATGTCGCTTTTCAACCGTTAGACAAGGTAAAGAACATGATTTTCACAAAAACCAAAGATAAAATTTCAAAGAACAAAAACTTAATCGTTGTTTATGAAATTAAATGTGGACAATATGTAGGAAATCATACATCGGTGAAACTAGCCAGTTTTTAGAAAAACGTATAAAACAACATAAAACAACTGTATCTACAAAACAAATAAGCACAGGTTTAGCGCAACATAGTCTTGAGAATGGACATTTATTTGATTTTGAAAACACCAAAATTTTGGAAAGAGTCGCTGGATACAACGCCAGGATAACAACCGAAACGTTTTATATTAAGTTAAGAGGCGACGACATTGTAGTCAATAGACAAAGGGATTCATTGAATTTGAAAACTGCCTACGACCCTGTCATTGTTAAATTAACACAGACACTGACAAACAAATGTAAACGAAAAACAAAACAAACTGTCCAAAATCAAAGTAGTTTAGACGATGGCCAGTAATTTGTAAGTTCCAATTAAAAATTAAAATTAAGATTGAATGTTTAAAGAAAAATATAATTTTAGTGTCCACTGAAGAGGAGGGAAAGCCAGAGTAGCTCGAAACGTCTGGACAACTGGTGAAAAAAGTCGATAAAATCCAAGAGCAAACATTCGCGGCGATAAATCCAAATTCAACTTTAAGTTACGAAAGCCTTCTTTCAATTTAAGCTCTCTTCATAGCTCATTGTTTTCAGGATTTGCCTGATTTTTTTAGATCCGTCCTGATAATCTTATGAGCCTTCGTTTTTTCCTGATTTTTGGAGTCTGATTTAGAAATTTTCATGGAAAACAATATGTCTGAATAATCAGAAATAATAAGTTAATTATGCCGCGTCTATTCTGCGGCGCATACTCGGCCTGACCTCGAGTCGTTAGAGGAGAGGTCCTTAGTCTTGAATCGTATCAAGAGGCAAGGTATATATGCTGGAGTTTTGACTCGAACTGGAGTTAACCGATGAGCGCTTAAGCGCGGACTTGGTCTCCCATCTCTGGTACAGCCGATGCAGGTCCGGATGGGAATTATGACCAGAGGCCCCAGATGGACTTTATCGCGAAGGGGAGTCGTCCAATTGCACCCATGGACCCAGAGTAGCATACTGGGGGGACTCGGTCGCTCGCCGTGCCCAGGCTTGTAAGTGGTCACCGTCGTTTGAATTTTTTCGGAGACATCCACAACACATCGTTCGTGACAATCATGGAGAGCGCAATCGTTTGATCGGAAAGCGAAAAAATGTCAAATGAAATTTTGATCTTTGTAGGGGTTAGTCGTTTGACTTTCATTTCATATGCGTAAATAATCATTCCACATTGTTCGACGAACACATCCAAACATCACCTGGCGCTGCAGAGCGACGGATTTATTTTTCACAGGAGAGAGTGAATAGAAAGGATTGCATTTGCTTATTGAGTCTGTAGGTTCTGCTGCGTGAAAGAGATAGGCGATGTCGTCAACTGTCGGGAATTCTGGTCGTTTGACCATCAAATCATCGCTCTTGTGAACCAAGACACGAAATTTCGTTCGACTATCACACATAGAAGAATGAATGTCGTTTCGTCTGATTGTCGTCGACTGTTCCGCAAGTGTTTGGTCGCGCTCGTTTGATGGCACGAACCATAGTACTTTGAAATATACAAGGTAGGCTATTCCGCTCTCTTTCAACGTATTGGTAAGAGGCCCCAAAAATAGTTCTGAAAAAAACTGGCAAATGCATGGAATTTTTCAGAAAATCATTTTTTTATTAAAATTGATAATCACTAAAATTATGAAAAAATATGCATTGATGCATTTTAATGCAACGAACAATATTTGGCTTTTCAAAATCGCTTGAAGTAATATGCAACGTGCTTTTGACCGATTTAAAACTAAAATTTGGTGATTATTTTGCCTTGTTTGGTCTTTTTCTTGTGCAGTTTGAACAAAAATTGAAACAAATTGATTTTTTATCACAGAAATATGAAGTATTTTACATCTTTATCATATTTTGAACATAGACAGAAAAAAATATTTAATTGTTTGTTCTCAAAAAAGAGGGACGGTGATGAAAATTTCTTTTGAATGCGCATTATTTATGGTTCAGATCCGAAAATCCAAAGCAAAAAATAGTTTCCGATAAGCCTGAAGAATCAATCTTTAATCTGAGGCCCTTTTCAAAAGAATCGAAAGGCTATTGACGGAGAAATTAATAATTTTGATTGCCATTCTGTATAAAACTGCCAAATTTTCATAACTATTTTTGTTGGTATGCAAGCATGCTGTGTACATACACGGAGCTTTCACGTGAGGTTAAGCGCAATGGCCTACCTTTTATTTTCCATGTACTATGGGCATGAACAATGAAACTGATAGAAGCAGGCTGTGCGACTGTCAGAGAAAATGTCGATGGTATTATACAAGCCTGTGATATTCCGCAGGCAGCGATTCACAAATACTTGCAGTTTGCGAGTCGTTACCGCAAATGTGCATCAAGTTTCAAATCCGTACTGCAATACGGATTTGACGTTTGAGTTAAAGATGCGAATTTTGATTCCTAGAGATATCGGACGTGAGCGCCAGATGTTCCGGAGACTCGCAAATGCAAATCGGGGTTTTCTGATCCGGGTTTCGATGTCTTTCCATCATCAGGCGTTATCTGGCTACCAAGATACTAAAAGCACTCCACTTCCTCAACTTGTTGCCCTGCTACCATGAAACTGGAGGGATTTTCTGTGTTGATCTCCATCAACTTGGTCTTTCCGACATTGACTTTGAGACCTGCTGCCTTGGAACTTTCGGTGAGGTCGTCGAGTTTGCTCTGCATATCCGTTTTGTTTGGGCGAGCAAAACAATATCGTCTGCCAGGTCTGTGGCATCTTGGAACCTATGTACACAGTAAACGAAAATTACCGAGTTCGGTAATTTTTTTACCGAAATCCTAACGTGTTTAAATCGTTAAACTGTTCGGTAATTTTTTCGGTAAAAAATAAACGAACATCGGGAAATGAGGAATCGATTTACCGATGTTCGTTTATTTTTTACCGAAAAAATTACCGAACAGTTTAACGATTACACACGTTAGGATTTCGGTAAAAAAATAACCGAACTCGGTAATTTTCATTTACTGTGTGGTATTTGCTCTCAAACCATGAGAGCCATGAATCTGGTACAATCTGAAATCTAAAGGCAGCCACACAATACAGCGTCGTACGTCGCGTCACGTCAGCTGTCAACGCCGTCGTTGTGTACAAAAACGCTGACGCGACGCACTCTACAATTTTCGCACCACAATATAGCGTCCACTGACAGGGCTGACAGGAAAATATTGAGACAAAACTCAGCAAACTCCAACGCAAAATGTTTCATTCATATTTATTTTTGAAAAACGGGGACATACAAATCAAATTAATATTTCTAATAAAACGTTTTATAATTTCACCATTATGTCAAATATGTTAAAAATAAATTTCCCTGACGTTTTTCAACAAATGTGTATCATCGAAGAGATAAAATGACGATGATATGATTTTTGAATCTGTTTGTGTCAATCTTTGACGAAAAATATCAAATACGAATAGTTCAAACCCATGCTGACGCGCTTAAATTTTGATATTTTTTAAAACCAAAACGTCGACGCCCGAAAACGCTGCCGTTTAGAACAAGTTTTGCGTTTTAGTACAATTCCTTCGCTGACGCGACGCACCATTGTGGCGACTCAAACGGAAAATGGCATCCTCAAAATTAAATGTCAACGCGACGCGACGATCGACGCTGTATTGTGTGGCAGCCTTAAATCTGAAGTCTGAATCTGAATCAGAAATCTGAATCTGAAATCTGAATCTGAAATCTGAACTTTTAAATCTGAATTTGAAATCTGAATCTGAAATCTGAATCTGAAATCTGAAATCTGAATCTGAAATCTGAATCTGAAATCTGAATCTGAAATCTGAATCTGAAGTCTGAATCTGAAATCTGAATCTGAAATCTGAATCTGAAATCTGAATCTGAATATGAAATCTGTATGTGAAATTTGAATCTGAAATCTGAATTTGAAATCTGAATGTGAAGTTTGAATCAGAAATCTGAATCTGAAATCTGAAATCGAAATCTGAAATCTGAATCTGAAATTTGAATCTGAATCTGGAATCTGAATCTGAATCTGAAATCTGAACTTGTAATATAAATCTCAAACTGAAATCCGAATCCAAAACTGAAATCTGAATCCCAAACTGAAATCTGAATCCCAAATTGAAATCTGAATCCCAAACTGAAATATTAATCTGAAAACTGAACTCTGAAATCTGAAAACAGATTTTTCAAATTTTTTACATTCATGTATACTTGAATACTGACCCTGAAATAAAATTCTGCGGCTATTGATGGTTTGTTTTAGTTTTGAACCTAAATGCCGAACACTGAATTTTAGCCATTTTTGTATCATAAGAGTCTCAAAATATAGCACTTAAAAGTAAACACAGTTAAACGTCTTTATTTTAGAACGATACTTATTTTTCAAAATCAAAGTTACAAACCTTAAATTTCGAGAAGACATCGAAATATCGTTTTTGGTAGCTTCAAAGCTTTACTTCAAAGTCTAAAAAAATCCACAACAGATGACAGCAGCTGCGAAAGCTCTCGATTCCTCCGAAAGCTGTCGGAAGCTTCAAATATAACAGTTTCGTTTATAACAGTATTATCAGTCGCAGCTGTTTTTGCTGCATGGGTTTTGTTTACATTTGAATGCTACCAGAAGTACCCGAGTAAACAGAGCTGTTATCATCTTGTTATCAGTTTCCTTGAAGTGCAATGGAAAAAACGCAGTAAATGATTTAAAAAATTGTCCCTTATATTTGATTCAAAAGTGGCCTTTCTTGTAAATTTATTTTTAGGAGAACTATCTTGTCGTAGAGCGTTAACATGGATCAAAGGATGGAGCTGCTAAGGAGTTTGTTTCTAAAATCCGTTGAATCGGTAAGACCGAGAGCCTTATTTACGAATTATTTGCTAAGAAATCCGAGCGTAAAGGAACATCTGAGCCATACAAACAAGCGATATCATGTGGTTGGATTCGGAAAAGCTGTCCTGGGTATCGCCGTTGAGATGGAACGGGTTCTGGGAGATCGATTGGTAGGCGGTTTTCTGAATGTACCAGTAGGTACACTGGACCGTTTTCAAGCTGATGAAGAGTTTCGGTTAAGCTCCTCTAGTAGGCTGAAGGTTTTCGAATGCGCTCGCAATAATCTACCGGATTCAGAGGCCGTTGAAGCGGCTAGAAAAATAAAATCATTGGCTGAGTCAATGACGGCTGATGACGTACTTTGTGTACTGGTTTCTGGAGGTGGATCGGCTTTGCTTCCATTGCCCATATCTCCTATTATGCTTGAAGAAAAGTTATCTGTGATAAAGATGCTAGTAACAGCCGGCGCTTCGATTGACGAGCTTAACACAATCCGAATCCAGCTGTCCGAGGTAAAAGGTGGGAAACTTGCTTTGGCCGCTAAAGAATCCCATAGGTTGATGAGCTTTATAATTTCCGACATCGTGGGAGATCCGATCCCACTGATAGCCAGTGGTCCTACAGTCAAAAGCAATGTTTCTAATCTCGATGCGCGAAAAATTCTAGAAAAGTATCAACTAGCGGATCAGATTCCAAAATCAGTTGAACAAGTCCTTTCAGAATCAGAAACCCCCATTGGCGATGTACCTGGGGACATTCACCTGATCGGAAATAATAAAGTAGCTTTCGAAAGCATACTTCAAAAAGCTAAAGAACTCAACATATTCACTATCCCTCTGACGACGACGGCTCAGGGAAATGTCCAAGACCTTTGTCAAACTTACATAAATCTAGTGCAACAAATAGTAGATTTCCAAAGTAGCTCGTTAAAAAAGTCGGTCCAACTCGATCAGTTCACTTTGGATCCGGGAGAAGATGTTCTGGTGATAGCCGCAGGAGAACCAACCGTAATCCTGCAAGGTTCTGGACTAGGAGGCAGAAACCAGGAGCTAGCGTTGCGCTTTAGCCACGAAGCCGATCGAGTTGGGCTGAAAGATGTTGTTTTCCTGTCCGCTGGAACTGACGGCATCGATGGCCCAACGGATGCTGCTGGGGCTTTTGGCGGTTCATTTGTTCTGCAGGATTTTCGAAAAACCAATCCCGGCAAGGATGCGTATGATTTTGTCCGAGATAATGATTCGTATCGATTTTATACAGCGTTACGTGATGGGAAATACCATATCATAACGGGGCATACTGGCACAAATGTTATGGATATTCACTTGATTTATGTGCCTCGTAGACATCAATGATTATTTACTGTAGCATAAATCTGAAAATAAATTCACATGAAAGCAAATAGGAGATAGTCATTAAATTTATAATAACCTATAACTTTGGGTTTGAAATTGTCTTTTTTTTACTCTCCATGAGTTTCATAATTGATTTGCCCCGGCATCCAATATTTTATTTTATTTTATTTTGATTCACCCCTTTAAATTTCTTTAAAATTTCAAAAAAAATATTTTTAGTATTAAATCTTAAAATTATTGGTATTTCAATTTCATTTCCAATACGAATTTTAATTCCGATTTTAATTTCAGCTGCAAATTTCAAACAAAGATAAGAGCTTCTCTACAATCAGATACGATTAACGAGATATCAAAACGGCTTCAAATTCGAATCTGTATTCGAATAATAAATGGTTCATTAGCACGGTGAACAATCAATACAATCGGTACAAAATTTACAATGATAGATGAAGCCGATTTGGTTTTTGCTCTTTCAATACGCATATTCATACCTAGTATTTTGAACGCACACAATGTGTTAATCTAAACGGTTCATCTACACACCTTAACAGCATGTTTAACACAATCCGCTAATGAAGATATGGTGCATATCGCTGCTTGCGTGATAAATTTGATTGTAGGCAATTTGTTCGCATCAATATCGTTTAGTTACTCGAATACCAAGAGGAGAGAAGTCTCAAATCGATAAGTAAGTAACTTTCGAAACAAATTTAAAGTCAATTAAAATTATTGTAGAACTTTTTTATAACTTAATACCAATTGCTTTGAAACGTTGACAATAATAACAAATATCTCGGCAATTTGTCCTTGATTGCATACTCATTTCAAAATTATTTTTTATGATTTTTTATCCCATTGTAATTGCGAAACGCGGTTTTTATTTTAAAAAAAATCGATAATTACGTTCATGCAATTACAGTAATAATGCTTAGTTCTTTAAAAAAAACCTTTAAAGAAAAATAACGATTAGGAACATATCAGTGTTTGTTTTAGAACATCGGAAAACTATAAAATTGATTTTGAATTCGATTTTTATAGGTTCCAGAAATGTGACGAGGCTCTATGTGGTGTCAATTTATTCCATAAAACTAATCTGGTTTGTTTTTGTAGTTAAAAGTTCTTTGGAAAAAATCATATTTTGTCACTCCTACATGAGCAGCATCATTTTGCTTTTTCAAATCTAAGCGTTGGTGGCTCAAAATGTGAAAATGTTGTAGTTGTGGGTATAATCCAACCGGATGAAAATCCCCATAAAAGTGAAAATGTTTGATTGATGATTACAACTGATATTACACAACCCATTGAGAAAATTTAAAAATGAATAAAAAAGTGATCGGGGTCCCCCAGTTTACGGAATCCAGTGTCCGGGGTCGCTAAATTGGAACTTAGCGCCGTTAATTAGAGCGCTAACTTAGTTTATGATAGCGAACGCTCATTTAAACTGCCAAATGTACTGAAAAAGTTATCGCTACTAGATAAAGCGCTAATCGCTGACCGCTTATTGATGACCAATTGAAGGGAAATGAAACTAAACAGTTACTTATATTTTTTTTCTAAAACTTCAGTACCCCATATTCCAAAATTAAATCGCTAATTAGCGCTTATATATGTACAAATCTCATCGTTATTTATTTAACAGATTTTGTTTCGAATAACAATGCTGAAGAGTTTAAAATGGTTTTCACCAGGGGGTACGACTCAATGCTGAAGAGTTGAAAATGAATGAATGATTTGGAAATTTTTTCATAAATATGAAAAATATATGAATATGACTCATTCCAGCGTGACGTCACGTTTGCCAAACAATATTTTGGTAAACCGTAAACTGGAGGTACTTTGATCAGCGGGGTAAGTTTATATCTATATAATTATCTGAAAACTGTTTACTACGTTTGAAAGCCTGTAAATTGAGCTACAAATAAGCTAAATTGGATTTTTGTTAGGAGCTTTTGTATATTACTTAAAATATAATATTGAAATCTTAAAATATCTAGTTTTTTTAAGGTTCTCAAACAAACATCTTTCGCTGATCAAATTTAAGCAATTAGGAGCTAATGGGTTGTTTAATGTGGAAGTTCAACTTTTTTCTTGGTTTAGGTTAAATTTAAGTGTTATTTTTATGATCATTTGATGATAATTTTTGGATATTGTGAAAAAACGGTCATTTTCCATGAAAAAGCCCGTATAGAAAAAATGGCTAAAAACTCTATCGAATGTTTAAGCTTGAAGAAAAAAAGAACATGGTAACAGTACCAGGATTTAGGGGATTGCATGAAGGTAAAATTTCAATTGTTTTTAAGGCCAAAAAATATTGAGAAATGTTTATTATTTTTGCCCTTAAATGTATGCAGCAACATTGTCCATCTTTCGAGAACATTTGTTTTTGAAAGAAAATGTTGAAAAATTCAATTGAGTCTAAACAAAAGTGGTATTTTATGTAAATTTTACAGTTCATATCGGACATTGAAAAAATATACCTCTAAGTTCAGAATTTAAATCGCTACAATATGAAATCAAAAGTATTTGTATTGAACATTTATCAAAATCAAAATATAAGCGAAAGAAATCGTGACGTCACAACGCGTCACTTTTTCCCCTTTTCTGTTTTTTTACAAACCCGTATTTTTCTGCTCTGATTTGATCAAATTTTATGAAAATTTCAGAAAAGTATCGATTCATTACAACCAACAAAACACTGTTTTTGATTTTGTTTCAAATGTTGATTTAAATTTATTTTAGAGCAATTCAGTTTCGTGACGTCACAACGCGCCATTTTTTTTAAACACGGTTTTGCAAAGCTTTGTGGCAACATGAAATTTTATGGTCAGCTACAAGAAATAAATCAAAGTAGGGGAGATGGGGGCATAATGGCCACCTTAAGGAAAACGCTTATTTAACCATAGAGAACAGCAGTAATATGTGAATTACATCATTGTTTCGTGTTCAGACACTAAAATAGTCTATTGCCTAATTGGATGAAACTTGAAAAAGTAGATAAAAACGTTTAAAAATGCATTTTAAAAATTTTTGCCGAAAGCTGAAAACCAGTCACTGTAGAGGCATAATGAGAAACCCCCCGAGGCAGTATGAGCACCATTAATGAAGGCATAATGAGCGTTTTATGCCGGGGATTCTAGCAGCAAATTCGACTCGATGAAGTCAACTGAGTAAAGAGCTACAGCTTAACTTGTATCGTCTGACGATTTGGCCTATTGGTAAGATGTCGGAGAGGTAATCAGTAGGCTCGAGTTCGATTCCTGGTCGAGGTGATTTTATTTCATTTATCATTCATGATCATGATTGCACTAAACGGTGAGGCGTAGATTCATCAAACAAAGCAATAACCAAATAATCTAGGTCTGTTTGTAAAATTCAAAGAATGAACACATGCTCATACATTATGTTTCTGGTGTTTTGTTCGACGGATGATGCTTTGATGCTATTAGCCGTATAATGTAACAATATAAAAAATCAATCATGAATGGTATGTGCAAAAAAAAATCTCCTCGAAAAGGAATCGAACTCGAGTCTACTGATTACCTTCCCGACACCTTACCAATAGGCCAAATCGACAGACGAAATAAGCTAAGCTGTAGCTCTATTACTCAGTTGACTACATCGTGTTGAATTCGCTGCTAGATTCCCCGGTAGAAAATGCTCATTAAGCGTTTTAAAATTGATTAAAGTGAAAAATAAAATAAATTTATGATGTTGAAAATTGAGAAACAATGTGTAGATCATGTTGCAGTGCGTACATTTCAGATCAAGATGATTTAAAGGTCATAAAAGCTTATTTGGTGGTGCTCAAAAATATAATATTTTCGTCACTTGAGAACCTAGCTGGTTTTTCTTTAATATTTCTGTAAAAATGAAAAGGATATTACTTTTTTGGTGAAAAATTAATTCAATGGGTAGTACGAAACAAGTCCTTATGAAAATTTGTTTATGAAAATACGTACTTATGTAGAAAAAAGGAGTGCTCATTATGCCCTGGGTGCTCGTTATGCCCTCATCTCCCCTAATTCTTTGAAAAAATAAACGGTTTTGTCAGCTATCAGTTTGACAATGACGGATTTATAAGGAAATTGTGCACTTCGAGACAAATGGTCTTGTGCGGCAAGAAGTTTTCTCAAATCATGCTCTTGGCTCATTTTCAACACCTTTCATGTTTCCTAATCTAATCTATCCGTCTGAAATTTTCATTAATTTCATTTGAAATTCTTCCTGTTAGAATGTATACTTCACCGAAATGCCATTAAACATTAAAATCAAAATCATAAACCAGCGGTGATAAACTGTTAACACAAATCTTTCACTATGACAAATGGTTTATCCCAAGGTCTCAATTCGATAAGGGTTATGGTAAAAAAAGATATTGAGTTTCAAATTTTATTTTTATAATTTTTGTTCATTTTAATTAATCAAATAATAATTTCCCATTTTAAACTTCCGTTTCACATCAATCATGATCAATCAATTAAATAATTAAAATGTATTCTAAGTATGCATTGTTAATGCTTTTATACGGCTGGCGAAAAATGACGTTTTGATGGTGCTCTAATTCAGCATTTGTATTGCTTATTAAAGGCTATGTTGTGATAGCATTTTTCAGCCCGCTATATCGCCTTTTTTAGCATTAATTCTGCATTGTAAAAGCATATCTTATAAAACAAGCGTTAATTCAGAGTTATATATTAGAATATAGTGTTGCTTAACCCTCATCCGCATTAGAGTGTCATTTTGACACTATTGCAAGTTTGAAGGCTTGTAACTTTTTTAAGAAGCTTCATAATACAAAAATTTCTTCGGGGTCCTCAAATGATTTTAAAAGTTCTTGAATATTGTATCTTTACTTTTTTTTATGGACGAACCCTGGAAGCCTGGACAAAAAAAAAAACTCCCTTTTCTGACTTAGAGTGTCAATTTGACACTCCAAAAGTAAAATCTATCTAAGTCGTTTGAATTATTATGAATTTCATATAAAACTTATATCAATAGAAACCTTATAATGTCAGTTAAATATGTTTAGAACATTATATATAGCTAAAGCTAATAGTTTTCTCGTAATTCAGCATGAAAGAAAAAAAAATCAGAAATAACATGTCTCAGGAAAATTGCTGTAGTTCATATATTACACGTCCGAAATTAATGGAGTTTTTCAAAGTTCACTACTTTGGGCGATTTTTTTAAAAATTGAAATTTCATCTGTTTTTGTGGTCCACCGTCAGGTTGTACCCGGATTTTCAGTGCTTTTGCTTTGTTTGGACCAATCAAAAGTATATTCATTGGAAAACACATTTAATCTACATTCTAGTGAGGTGCAAGAAATCACGCTGTGAGATTTCACAAAAATATGAAAATTATAAACGTCAAATCATTCCTGAATTTCTAGAACCACAATCAGCGCGTCCAGCAAAACGTGTTTGTTCGCTCTCCGAATAGGAAGGTGGGTGGAGATTTGGGCAGAGAGCGAAGCCGACAGACGAAGAAATGATGCGTGTTATGGAATGCATGGAAAATCTAAAGACAGCAAAATGTTAGAATTGTAATAGATTTTGTAGTCATATTTTTTCAAAAACTCTACCATCGCTCAAACAGTATTAACAAGCAATCGAATGAAAAGTAGGTTTTTCAGACCACTTTTTTTAACTTTTTACGACCATTTCATTAAAAAAATTTAAAAAAATATTTCTTGGCTTAATGATGTAGACATTAACTTCAGCTTTTTTTTGGACGTGTTATATATGAACTTTAGCAGTTTTCCTGAGGCATGTTTTTTCGGATTTTTTTTCTTTCATGCTGAATAACGAGAAAACTAGAAGCTTTAGCTATATATAATGTTCTAAGCATATTTTACTGACATTACAAGGTTTCTATTGATATAAATTTTATATGAAATTCATAATAATTCAAACGACTTAGATAGATTTTACTTTTGGAGTGTCAAATTGACACTCTAAGTCGGAAAAGGGAGTTTTTTTGTCCAGGCTTCCAGGGTTCGTCCATAAAAAAAAAGTAAAGATACAATATTAAAGAACTTTCGAATTCATTTAGGGTCCCCGAAGAAATTTTTGTATTTTGAAGCTTCTGCAAAAAGTTACAAGCCTTCAAACTTGCAATAGTGTCAAAATGGCACTCTAATGCGGATGAGGGTTAAATACACCAATTTTTTACATACGACACTAAATGTGATCATCCTTTCAAAGCTGAACTTCGTGGTCCCACCAGCGATCAGACATCGGATGAAATCACAACCGAATTGAATTCTTTGTTAGGTTTTCCTCCAACACAACACAACACAAACACAACAAACATTAATGCTGGTTTCCAGCAATTCAAATTGCTGGAAAATCAGCAACCCAGATTGCTGGAAACCCGCGTTTTATTGCAGAACATTCGGCTGTATTTGGTATCAAATTTATATTTCAATTCGAAATGAAATATTAGATACTGGCTGTGGTATGACAAGAAATAAATAGCAATAATTTTCTTCTATTTTTCATTTATGTATTTATTCCCAAAATCAAATGTTATATTAATGTACAAACACCGGGGTGTTAATCATCCGATCCTGAAATAGAGTTTTGCTTAGCATTTTTCATGAAATAAGGCTATGATCATTTAGTATCCGGGCAGTTACAAACGTGTGTATTTTAAAAACTATTCATTTGATCGAAAAACTTTCTATGGAGGAAGTGAAGGTGTTAATATGACATTTAATGTAAAAATATAAAAAAAAATATTTATCAATGATTTCAAGAAATACTCTAACTTTTTCATAAAATCTCTTTTTTATCTTTGCACACTTTTTTCAGCCATGTATTGATTTATTTTTTTTTACCACAGAAGCAAAATCTTTGCAAAATCATACTATTTTACACAAACTCACCTGGAAAAAGCAATTGGAATCTGGTTGGAACCTTTTCATGAGTAGGCATCTCGAAGAATTTGATCTCTTATATCCGGTTTTAACATAATTTTTTTTGTCCATCAGAACACATCTGTCATATTGCGTAAAAAACCGGATGCACAGATTACAATCTTTGGAATTGATCATTATTAGTTATTTACTTGGTGTCTACTAGTCAGGCAACACTTTTTGCCTGCCGGAAATGGATTTTTTGCATTATTTAAAGAGTCTGCATTCAGTTATCCCCAATAACTATAGACTTTTTACCATATTTAAGATCAAGGGTTCCACTAGATGCTTGGTTTGAACTTCGTGAGCATCCTAGAGTGGCTCCTTATACTTCTTAACCATTTGTTCCGAAAAAAAAAATCAGAAAAAATCATCAATTCATGAGCTTTCAAGTCAACAATGAAGAATTTTCGAGGCGCAAAATGCGTAAAAGGAGCAAATTTGTGCAAAATTATTTTAACTATGTCTTTATGCGTCGTAAATATCTCAAACACACGTTAACTTAAAAATCTATCAAAAATAGGCAAGATAGTCCTTTTCACAACCAACACAACGCTACTAAAGTTGTGCATGTCCGAGCTCTTTTAACGTAGATATCATCGAAATAAAGTGCCCGGATACTAAATGATCATAGCCTTATCTACCTATCTTTTAAATACTCACCCTTGGCTTGATGTCTGGTTGCTGGTTGCTAGAATATAGAAGAAAATAAGAATAATTGTATTAATTTTATCAAAGTTCGTGAAATAAAGTCTCACCTTGCTTCAGCGTACGAAAACAAACAGACTTAAATTTTACAATTCGATTGCTGATTTTCCAGCAAACTAGATCAATTGCTGGAAAGTCCAGCAATTTATAAACCGATTGCTGATTTTTCAGCAATAATGACAAGAACACAACCGAATGCTGAAAAATCCAGCAATTTGAAAACCGATTGCTGGTTTCCAGCAAAAATTTGGATTGCTGAACATTTCCAGCTAATTTTTTTGCTGGAAATCGAGGCAAAAATTTACTGTGTAACAATTTTGTGGATTTAGGAGAAATCGCTGAGGGAAAAATTAAAAATTTTGCATCAAAATTTAATGGATGCAACTTATGTTGAAGGCAAATTCAATGTTTGAAGCTTTCCAAACTTCTTTCAATTATGCTAACAAAATTATTATGACTTTGCGATTCCCTCATGGATTCAAATAAATTTTTAAATATTATGAATGGGAACGCAAGATCTGGCTAACCAAGATGAAATCTTTTTATTTCTAACAATCAAAACATACATATTGGTGCCAACACTAAAACTTTTTTTTAACCTGGACAATAATTTGAAAAGCAATACTTTCTTCATAATTTTACGAAATGATCGACTTGATCGACAAGGTGGGGGTGTAGCTATTTAGTGGTATGAATAAGGTTTAGCAAGAGCTTCGGTAGCTTTTACTTAGCTCGAAATCAATCAAAGCAAAAGTCCAAAGCATTTGCTTAGTTTGGTATGAATAAACATTTGCTTAGCGGATGTGTACTAACGTCTTAGAACATAGCTTTTGCTTCGAAAAATAGAGCTATCCAACCCGCAGAATCTGAAGTTTTCTAAAGTAAAATGAAAGAAGACGATCAGAAAATTGAAAAGTACGGCTAAAGTAGCCTTGAAGTCGACGAAGCGGGTGGTGGGTGTAAGAATGACCGGATTTTTTTGTTAATGCGTGCTCGTATGTTGATGTTTAAAGATACATGAATACATATTCGAATATTGTCAAACAAAAAATGGCCTAACTTTAATATTTATCATAAGCTCACCCACATGTATTCGGATCGGGATAATCCGATGTATAAAAAAAATAGGCAATAAGCGCGCGCATTTTAATTTGGATTTTTTTTTTGTATCTTAGGATGATGGAAAATTATATAAAAATTAGATATCTGTATAATGTTTTAAATTATTACAATTTATTTCTGACTTTGGGCCAATTGAAACTTCTTCCACTATAGCCGGATTTTTTTTAATTTGAAATATTTACTAATTGATTGGTTTATTGTCATCTTAGACGAATGATTTTATACAACGACAGGAATATGAAAAAAGTTGAGTTATCACTTCGAATTTTCTTCATCCATGTTGAAAATACCTTTTTGAATTGTTTTGAAGTGAAATATTGCTAATTTGATAAGTTCATGACGTTATTAAAGAATTTTTTATTGGAAAAGTCTGCTACCGAGCATGCTTAAAAAATAAAGCAATTGCTATGAGATTTGTCGAGCAATTGCTTCAGATTTGAGCTTTATTCATACCAAACTAGCTTGTTCTAAAAGTAAAAGCTCCTGACTGAGAAAACAGCTGTCAAAAAAACTTTATTCATAACAACCGAAGCAATTGCTTTAAGCGACTGCTCGACTGCTCGATTCAGTTTAGCAAAAGCAATTACTAATTTTTTTTCATACCACCCATTGTCACGAATAGTCGTCTCAAATTTAGACTTCTCCTTCTTTCAATACAAGTCTTAGAAACAATTGGAATTCAATTAGAAACTTCTATGGGAAAAATTATAAATGTAGCCGCATACTTGCTTTCCAATGTACTGCCCCTACTCGCATAACAGGCTTATATGAATTTTCGTTATTTTTCATCTAACCTCACAGTTTGTCATTTTGAACATAGGGCTTCAATGTAAAACAATAAAAAAAGAGATTTTGTTCTAGAAATTTCAAAAAAAAAAATCAATTCGTTGCTATCCCATATAACCCAAGCAACCAGAATTCCCTTTAAAAGGTTCTATTGAAGCTTAATCAGCTCTCGTTTCCGTCTGAAGAGAATGCTATTCAGCCTCTAACGGAATGTCAAGAAACTTCTACGCACCAAAAAAAAACCGGTTGACAGATTGCTCTGACAATCAGATGACAGATTGCTAGCCTGTCGGTCTATCTTAGTTTATATCATTGATTTTAATGTTTACTTTTTACAGTTAAAAAACTACTTACGCTATGAGAATTGAACTGCTGGAGGTTGCTATGAATATCACCACCCTCTATACGAAACAAGTAAAAGTCTCTAGACTTGCTTATTAAGAAGTATTTAAACTTAATATTATGAAATGTTTAAGGTCATGAGTGAGCCTATTAATTGAAATGAAAAAAGTCGATGGCTCAACTTTATTTTCTATTTTAAAGGGTTTTCCTTACATTAAATAAATAATTACAAAATTCATCATAACAATTTTATTGAATTAATCCATTTTCCATCATTTACACACAATAAACACATGCACAGGACACTCATCAACGTTTTGAAATAGCTGGGACTACGCCCGGAAATATTTACCGCATTTAGTTTCCTTTTTGAACCGGATACGGCCAAAACATCGCTCATTTTCGGAACTTCCCGTGTAGGAGGGCTTCGCAAATGGTTTCGCGGATTGGAGATGGTTTTTCTTGAGTTGCACCATAATGCGGAATGATTTGTAATTCGCCGGCAGGAAACGATGGTACCTCTTCAATAGAAAATGATCTGAAAAACAATTACAAAGATGTTTGAAATCCGGAAAATTCTTTCAAAATATTTATTTATATATATTAAACTTTTTCCACTGTTTGCTTTGAAATCCATCGTGAATATCAGTACTGATATAAACAAAACAAATACCAAAAATGGACAGACATATTTGACATGTCGGGACATGTTGCGAGAATGCCGGACAGCTGTCCTGCAAAACAGGTGTTCGCTACCAATCCGGTAGGAACAAGACGAGCGGGGGCGCAACGAGCGAGGTGGTTAGACCAAGTGGAGCGTGATCTGGCGAATGTGGGGTGTCCGAGAAACTGGAGAACAGTTGCCATGGACCGAGTGAATTTTAGGAATTATGTTCGTCTAGTTATGTCGTGAGACGGAATACTATGTAAATAAATTAATAATTTGACATGTCGCTTAGAAGTCTCGAATAGGTTCTCTAAAACACTTTAAAGTATCTCAGAGGCTCGTTAGAAAGTGCTTAGCGAACTGATCTTCTTAAAAGAAGTTGTAATAAAAGCGCATAAAAATTCCGTTATTGATATTTTAAACTTTCAAAGGGTGATAGAAGTTCCTGAGTAACTTTCACGTGACATGAGTCACCTGAAGCTCCCGTAAAACATTTTTTCTGCAAAATGTGAACTTCGGAGTTCCACCTGTAAGAACGGGACTTTTGGTTGCTTGGGTTAGATCCCATGACATCAACACTTAGAGGGATCAATGACATCCAGATGTTAAAATCCTAAGGACCAAATAAATTTAAAAAAAATGACATCAAAATAGGGCAGGTAGTCAGTGATGGGCTCGCCCGGATAATGACTGCTTTGCAAAGGAGTTGGAGACTGACGCAAATTGCGATCGACGTAGGATAACGTAACTTAACTTTACTAAGCTTAATGAGTCCGAAGCTATCAAATGAACTACGCTAAAAAATCAGTGTAGCCGATTGGACCCTCAAGTGAAGATGATCTCAGCCGGTCAGGATGATATTTAATTTAAATATTTATGAACTTCCAAGCGAATGTTGCATGAGTAGCGCGTAGGGGAGATAAGGGCATAATAAGCACTCCTCTTTTCCACAAAAGTACGTATTTTCTTAACTAAATTTTAATGAGTATTTGTTTCGTTCTTCCGATAGTATTAATTTTTCACAAAAAAAACACAGAGATATTAAAAAAAAAACAGCTAGGTTCTCAAGTGACAAAAATATTATAATTTTTGAACACAACGAAATAAGCTCTTATGATCTTTAAATCATCTTGATCTATAATGTACGCACTGCAACATGATGTACACATTATTTCTCAATTTTAAAATCATTTTTTTTTTGATTTTTCACGTTAATCAATTATATAACACGTTTTACTTAAATTTGTTGGCTCGGGGCGAACAGAGCACTGTTAATCGGGGCACGACGAACTTTTTCTGCCGTATAATCTAGCAGCGAATTCAACTCGATGTAGTCAACTGAATTATAGATCTACAGCTTGACTAGTTTACATCTGACGATGTGGCCTATTGATAAGGTGTCGGAGAGGTACTACGGAGACTTCGATTTCTGTTCGAGATGATTTACAATTCATGGTCGATTTTTTTGATTGTTACATTATACGGCTAGTAGCATCATCCGCCAAACAAAGCGCCAGAAACATAATGTTTGAGCGTGTGTGTATTGTTTGTATTCTACAAACAGACCTAAATTATTTTGTTATTGCCTTGTTTGATGAATCTACGACTCACTTGACTTCATCGAGATGAATTCGCAGCTAGATTCTTCGGTAGAAAACGCTTATCGTGCCTCGATTAATGTTGCTCATACTGCCCCAGGGGGCGTTCTTATTATGCCCCTACAGTGACTGGTTTTCAGCTTTTGTAAAAATTTGTTAAAATGCATTTTTAAACGTTTTTATCTAGTTGTTCAAGTTTCAGCCAACTAGGAAATGGACGATTTACATATTTTAGCTGTTCTTTATGGTTAAACAAGCGTTTTCCTTAAGGTGGCCATTATGCCCTTATAAGATATATCTCCCCTATGCGTGAATTCGATCACGGCACTCGACGTGCATTGGGAGTGATTCGTAAATTTGATATTATTTGATTTGCGCTATTTTTGGAAGTAGAAAGGTCACACTGATGAGTTAATGCACTGATATTTCTTCTATAGGTTCTATTATTAGAAAGTTAGGTTAAACAGTTTCGAAATGATGAACATGAATGAACATTCTTGATGATGAAAAGATGAACATTCTTGAAACTTATTTGAAATGATAAATCCTTTAAATCCTATGTATTCCGCACAGAGCCATGTTGAAAACCCGAAATAAGCTCACATTTTACGATGAAACCACAAAAATCTGGAAAGGCGTTGAAGAGCCATGCCCGTTCGATCCCAACCAATCGCTTGGAAAACTCATTTTGAACTCTCTAGCCAAAACACCGTCCAAAATCACCCAAATCAGTGCCGACATCGGTGTTGAGGTTACCTGCGCGGAGCTACGGCTGCAAGCGATTCGAATAGCGCAGAATTTGACCAAGATGGGCTATCGAATGGATGACGTCTTCACCATAGTGGCCAACAACGGTCCACTGGTAGCTCCGGTGGTGTTTGCTTGCTTCGCTCTAGGAATACCCTTCAATTCGCTCGATCCCAAGTTCACACGAACAGACTTTGCTCACATGCTGGGATTGGTTCAACCGAAGGTACTGTTTTGCGATCGGGAAACGTTAGACGAATTACTAGAAGCCCTGAAGATGGTTGAGTTGAAACCACTAATCGTACTGTTTGGTGATCGTGTTCAGGGATTTGTACACGCGGAAGATTTGACGAAACCAACAGGAGTCGAAGAAAGTTTTGAGTAAGTTTAATCTATTTGTGCTATAACTTCAGGCGTAATTAAGGGTTTATATTTTCAGGCCAACTCCCATTGAAGATCCTTCAAATCATCTGGCCGCCATAGTTTGTTCATCCGGGACAACTGGTCCTTCCAAGGGAGTATGTCTTTCACATTCAACCTGCATTGCGAACCTGGGAATATTCTACGAGTGCTTTCCTGAAGACATCGTTCTCTCATTCAGTTCCTTGTACTGGATTTCCGGACTAGGGTTCTTGATTCTTGCCACACTGACTGGCGCTACGCGGGTCATAACCAGGGAAAATTTTACCAGTGATTTAGCTCTTGAACTGTTTGAGAAGTATTGTGTATCCCTGTGCTTCATTCAACCTGAGTTTCTCATACACATATTCAGGAATCCACGTACCGCAAGTACGGATCTATCGCATCTTCGAATGTGTCCCACTGGAGGTGCCCTTGTAACTGAAGATATGAGAAACTGCTTCCGTCGTTTCATTCCGAAAGCTGAATTGATGGTTTGCTACGGATTCTCGGAGGCTGGAAGAGCTATGTTCCATACCAAGGGAAACTATCATCGTGGTAATAGCGCTGGTTATCTGATGTCCAACTGTTTGGCCAAAATTATCGACGATGATGGGAATGCCTTGGATATCGGCCAAAGAGGAGAACTGGTGGTAAAACCAAAATACGCGTTTATGGGATACTACAAGAATGAAAAAGCTACCACCGAGCTACGGGACTCAGATGGTTGGCTGCATTCTGGGGATATTGCATGGATTGATGAGGACGGTTTTCTGCACATCGCCGATAGAAAGAAGTCCATTTTTAGGTTCCGTGGCATTCACATTTACCCCAACGAACTGGAACTTGTGATTCGAAGTGTTCCCGGTGTGGTTAGTGTGGTCGTGGCAGGAATCACTGTCGATGGAACGGATCTTCCGGCAGCTCTGGTTATGAAAGCTGAAGGTGATGAGCTCGATGCCAATCAGATCCACCAAAAGATGAAAGCAGTGCTGCCAGATTACAAACTGTTGCACGGAGGCGTTTACTTTGTTGACTCACTACCGATGACTCCAAATGGAAAGCTGGCACGGAATGAATGTCGCCTTATTTTGAATACGTTGTATCATGAGAAGAAAGAGGAAAAGCTTAAAACCCCAAATAAAAAGTAGAAATTCAAATCTAGCTAGGAATAAAAAAAAATATCAAAAATGCACAATAAAAAGATAATTATTTTCTAAAACCATTTTCCCACTTAAGACCGTCACACAAACTCGATAAAGAAATAAATGTAATTAAAAATTAAAAGAATTAAATTATCAAATCAATATTCTTCCGGTAAATCATCAATAAACTATTGAAAAAATTTGCTAAAAAATAAATTAAAGCAGTAAACTAGACAACAAATTTCAAATCAATATTTCCGAAGCACCAGAAAACGAATACATATTAAAATTTTGTGTCAAAACTTAAAGCTTTGGAAATAAGAACCAGTGCTCAGAAATATAATACATAAAATACAACACCAGATTTCAAAAGACATTCAATCATAATTCTCAAATAAATTTCAGATCAGATCCGAAATTGACCTTGATTAAAATTGTTTGCAAAATGATAACAACGTTGATATTTGTTTCCTTTCATCATTTTCAATGGAAGCGTTGATTAAAAAATTTGGCGATAATATTTAACCTGAATTTGAAAGAATACTCATATCCAGCTAACATGATATCGTAATAGAAATTGTGATGCAGAGTGCGGACCTGTCGACATGTTCTCAGAACACTGCCTGGAGTGCGGCCCTGGCTGAGTAATGCGGGAGACATTCATTCGGATATTGGAAGGTGTTGAGTAAGCGTGGTATAAATAAACGATTGTGAAATTAAATATTTATCCGAGTTTTACTGGTTAATTGCGTGTCACGGTCCCCATAATTACACGGGGTATAACATTGGCGACGAGGTGTAACTGGACAGGTAAGAAAAGCTAAATTTTCAACAAAAATTTAGTAGAGATTTTTTTTTTCTTTGCTTTGTTTGCTCCAGCCATCATACGGCTGGTTAACTTTGAGGTTATGATGACAATATTATGTTTTTGAAGGTGACGCCGCCGTATTTAGCGTTAGCCAATCTGCCGGGAAGCAGTGTTTTTAAACAAATCGTCGCTGGGAGCGATAGGCTACAGAGTAGCGACTGCTAACATAGCAGAGAAATAAAATTAGTCGCTGAGAGCGATAGGCTACAAGGTAGCGGCTGTGGCAGCGTTTAACGTCACTTAATGTGATAGGCTACGAAATAGCGGCTGCACAGCGGATTACGAAAAGCTCACAAGAAGCTTAGTTCAGTCTGTCTAAAGAACAGAAAGCGGAATCCATCAGGTTAAAAAATAAATAAAAAAAAAATCAGTTATTGTTAACCATAGATATTGGATTTCAGGATCCATCAGGCATGGAGAAGTGGGAGATACAAACTTTCAAATTTAAGGCTATTCCCCGTAACATTGTTCGGTACGAATGGATCAAGTATAAGCGAAATTTCGATTTCATCGTTGCGGCTTCAGGGGAGACCGACAAAACTCGTATCAAGAATATTTTTCTTGCACGAGCCGGACTAGACCTCCAGGAGGTATTCGCGTCGATCCCGGGTGCCGATGTGGCTGAAAACGGAAACGAGGGGATTGACCCATACGCGGTCGCTATACAGCATCTAGACGCATACTTCTCCCCTAAGCAACACGAGACGTTTGAGAGGAATGTTTTCTGGACACTCAAACCGAATCCGGAGGAGACAATCGGAAAGTTTATGTTGCGTTGTCAGGATCAGGCTAGCAAGTGTAACTTTGGAAGTACGGCTCAGGAAAGCAGAGCCATAAGTGTCATTGACAAAGTCATTCTTTTTGCCCCTAATGATCTGAAAGAACAACTTTTGCAAAAAGATGCACTCGATATTGACCAAGTCGCTAAAATTGTCAGTTCATATGAGTCGGTGAAGCCTCAAGCTCAGCTGATGAATATGTCATCTTCGGGAGCCTCCGAGTCCTTTGGGATAAATAGTGATGAGAGGAGTAGCATCAACCAAATCCGATTTCCCTCCTTCAACGAATGTACAAGATGTGGAAACGACAAACATCGGGCTAACGATCTTAAGTGTCCAGCTCGTAAAAAGGAGTGTGGCAAGTGCAAACGAATGGGACATTATGCCGTAAAATGTCGAACACCTACAACTAAAAGGAAGTTTGCGGAAGAAAATAGACCAGGTCCTAGCAACAGATTCAAGAGATACCGCATAAACGAGATCGAGAGCGACAGGGAAAGGGAATCTCGAAGTTTCATATTTAATATAAACGACGGCGGAGAATTACTTTGGCTCAAGCTTGGTGGAGTAACGTTACAGTTACTGATTGATTCGGGCTGCATGAAAAATATAATCAATGAAAAGGCGTGGGAATACTTGAAGAACAATGAAGCGAAGATAAGAAACCAAGTGAAGCATTGCAGCGAAGTGTTTCTGCCGTATGGGGAAAAAGCCAAACCGTTGACTGTCCTTGGGAAGTTTGACGCATGCATATCAATTGATGACGAAGGAAAACTCATTGAAGAGGTAAGTAAAATAAAATTTACAACATATTTTTTAAAAAAAAATTATTCTCACAGGTTGCGACGTTTTACGTGGTACTCGGAGGCCAACAGTGCTTGTTAGGTCGTACCACAGCTATGAGTCTGGGGGTTTTATTTATCGGATTACCGAGCACTGACGGAATTTACATGATTGAGTCTACGCAAAAACGGCCATTCCCGAGAATCAAAGGCGTTCAAATCGAGATACCTATTGACACAAGTGTTGCGCCGGTGTGCCAACATCCTCGTCGTCCCCCAATTGCTCTTTTATCCAAAATAGAGGAAAAGCTAACCTCTTTGCTTGTTAGTGACATCATCGAGCCGGTAGAAGGCGGCTGTCAATGGGTTTCACCATTAGTAACAGTGGTTAAGGATAATGGGGACCTTCGATTGTGCGTCGACATGCGCCGCGCAAACCAGGCGATTTTGCGAGAGCGTCATATTATGCACACGATTGAGGATTTTTTGCCCAGATTCACGTCCGCGAAGTATTTTAGTCGTCTTGACATAAAAGAGGCTTTTCATCAAGTGGAGTTGAAAGAAGAAAGCCGTTACATAACAACCTTCATAACCCACATGGGCCTCTTTCGCTATAAACGGCTGATGTACGGAATTGTAGTTGCTCCAGAGATCTTCCAGCGAATCTTGGAGCAAGTTTTGAGTCGCTGCAAAAACACCGTCAATTTTATCGACGATATCCTTGTCTTTGGTAGCACAGAAGAAGAACATGATGCGGAACTAAAGGTAGTACTATCGATTCTGAAAGATCGTGAAATCCTCTTAAACCAAGAGAAATGTCTGTTCAAGGTTAATAGTTTGGAATTTCTCGGACACACGATCTCGTCGGAAGGCATCAGACCGTCAAACCGTAAAGTTGAGGCTCTTCAAAGATTTCGACCACCAATCACCGCCGAGGAGGTACGAAGTTTCCTTGGGTTAGTGACGTACGTCGGACGCTTCCTCCCGAATCTAGCAACAATAACAGCACCGCTTCGCGAACTGACCCGGTCCGGCATTAAATTTGTATGGGGGACAAAACAAGAGGAATCCTTCATGAAGATTAAGAACATGATCAGTAATGTGCAGCAATTGTATTTTTTCGATAACACCTTCCGAACTAGGCTTATCGCGGATGCATCACCAGTAGCGTTGGGGGCGGTTTTAATACAATTCGAAAGTTCAACTGATTGCGAGCCACGACCGATTGCATACGCCAGCAAGAGTCTAACAAGCACCGAACAGAGATACTGTCAGACTGAGAAAGAGGCATTAGCCTTAGTTTGGGGGGTAGAAAGGTTTGCGGTATATCTTTATGGGAGGACTTTCGAGCTTGAGACGGACCATAAACCGCTAGAAGCGATTTTTCGACCAACATCTCGGCCATGTGCTCGTGTGGAACGATGGGTTCTGCGCCTCCAGTCTTTTTCTTTCATAGTGAAATACCGTCAAGGATCATCCAACATAGCGGACCCCCTATCTCGTCGAATAATTCGCCATCGGAGACGTTTGACGCGGAAAGTAAGTTCATGGTTTTAGCGGTAATGGAGTCCGCTGCAATCGACGTACAAGAACTTGAAGATGCCACCCGATCGGATTCAGTTCTCAACAGTGTCAAAGAATGTTTGCGGTCAAGAAATTGGGACAAAGAGCAGGCTAAACCATTTTCTTCATTCAAGGACGAACTTGGATTGGTAGGAGATTTGTTGGTCCGGGGAAACAAACTTGTCGTACCTATTAAACTTAAATCAAGAATGCTTGACATTGCCCATGAAGGACATCCGGGAGAGTCCTTAATGAAACGCCGTCTCCGTGAGCGCGTGTGGTGGCCGGGCATGGATAAAGATGCCGTGTCCCGAGTAAAGACGTGTGAAGGCTGTCGTCTGGTTGGACTACCAAGCAAACCGGAACCGATGAGCCGTCGCCCTCTACCTTCTGGACCATGGATCGACACCGCTATTGATTTTTTGGGTCCTCTGCCATGTGGTTCTTATCTTTTGGTTATCATCGACTATTATAGCCGTTATAAAGAAATTGAAATCATGTCGAAAATAACCGCTTGCTTGACAGAATCTTCACTCGCTTAGGTTACCCTCGTACCATTACGCTCGACAATGCCAAGCAGTTTATCGGCACTGAACTAGAGATGTACTGCAAGTACCACGGAATCACGTTGAATCATTCGACACCGTACTGGCCGCAAGAGAACGGCCTGGTGGAGCGACAGAACAGATCTCTCATAAAACGCCTTCAGATCAGTGCTGCCTTCGGAAGAGACTGGAAACAGGACCTGCAGGACTATCTTATCATGTACTATACGACGCCTCATTCCATAACCGGGAAAACGCCCACCGAACTAATGTATGGCCACACAATTCGATCTAAGCTCCCAGCAATTGGAGATGTTGAGACGGTTCCGCCACAAACAGAGTTCAGAGATCGGGACCAACAATTGAAAGAAAAGGGGAAGGAAATGGAAGACACTCGTCGTCGTGCAAGGAAGTCTTCAATAGAGTCAGGAGATACGGTTCTTATGCAGAACTTAAAACCTGGAAACAAGCTGCTCACCACCTTCAGCCCAAAACAATACCTTGTTCTGTCACGGTCTGGCTCACGGGCAACAGTCGAAGACCTCCAGAATGGCAAATCATATGATAGGAATGTTGCGCATCTTAAAAAGATTGTTCAGCCAGAGATTGTATCAGACGGGGTACCTTTCAATAACAGTGACGATCAAGATGAGTTGCAGGCGTCATCTGAAGAGGATTTCCATGGCTTTGATTCAGAGGTAACGAATTCCGAGACTAATTCATCTGAACCCATCATACCTGCTCGCCAGCGCAGATCAGCCAAGAAACCTAGTCGGTTCAATGACTACTACATGTAGCTTCTCAAATTCAAAGAAAGGGAGATGTAATGCAGAGTGCGGACCTGTCGACATGTTCTCAGAACACTGCCTGGAGTACGGCCCTGGCTGAGTAATGCGGGAGACATTCATTCGGATATTGGAAGGTGTTGAGTAAGCGTGGTATAAATAAACGTTTGTGAAATTAAATATTTATCCGAGTTTTACTGGTTAATTGCGTGTCACGGTCCCCATAATTACACGGGGTATAACAGAAATGATAATCCATATCGACTATTTAGACATTTTCAATATCCATCGTAAACACGTTGGTATTGAGTGATATTCTATCATTCATTCACGACAAGCTTTGCTCTAAAAAAGTTGAATCGAATAGAAGTTCAGTCAATTCGTAAATAGGTGTGTCTCCAAAAAGTTGAGATTTTGCTAATTCGACATTAACGATTTGAGCTATCTTAAAGTGAACTGAAGTTTAATACAAATATTTCATCTGGTATATTTGATTGAATAATTCTTTTGTTTCTGCGATATACTTTCTTAAATGTTTGCTGGGTACTCATATTTCAATCACGATTTGGAATATGAATTCTGGACTAGGAAAAAAAGTTACATACCCATTTTTAACTTCAGAAAATTTATTCAAGACACATGGTGATTGATTTTAATTTCATAAAAGAAGAAAATATTCAATTTTCTTTCAAGTGATCAAAGTCAGGAACAAAATATTTTTGTATTCGTTTTCTTCTGGTTATCAAAATAAAGGGCTGACAAAGCTCATTTTTTAAGCATTTTGATAAATAACTTTAAATATCATTGAAAGCACTTACAGAGTCAAGGTAGGCAAATTTCACTTTTTGATTGATCAGTAAGGCGGTGTCCATTAATTACGTAACGCAAAAATGGTCTTTTTTTACCCCCTCCTCCCCGTATATCACAAATGGTAACGCTGCGACGTACATGGTAACGCTGTAAAAATTACATGCCACTGATTAATACCCCCCTCCTCTCTTGTCATATTTTTTAATTTGGATTTTTGAAGGTTTTTTCGTCATTCTTTAAATTACATTCAACAAAATAAACTTAGTTAATATCTACTTCTTAGAACATAATAATGATAACTCCCTGTTAACACTTATTAATTGTTTTATTCCGAGTTTCTCTGTGCTTGTTAGCGGTCTTCGTTTCATATATTTACTCAAGGAACATAACTTGTTATGTAAAATATACTTCACTTAGTAATATTCGTCAGAGCTATTAAACTTTGCATGTTAAAATTTCGATGGTCTAATATAAGGTTTTCTAACGTTTATTTCATGGATAATCAATAAAGATCATAAAAAGTCTCTCTCATAATCTTTATGAAAGGAAAAGATACAAATCAGAGGGATCTAAGTAAGCATTGATCGTGCAAAGATGTGTTTGACAGTAGTTCCCGACAATGTTCTACACTCTAATTCTCCTTGACTCAGATTTGAAGGAAAACAATTCAAAATGCGCCAAAACTGGGAAAAATTGGTATGAGCCGTTTCAAATAAAGATTTACAAAAAAAAACTGGGAAAACTCAAATTTTGATTAGGACGGCACAACTCAGAAATGAATTGTAGGGGTTTTCGCGAATTCTGAGTTGTTTTCAATCAGGCATTTTTAAAGAGCGTCTGAACGGCCTGAGCCAAAACAACTCAAAATTTCTAAAATTTTGAAACGTTTTCGGAAGGGATTATATTTTTTTGAAAAATAAATTGAAATTACGAATGAAATAAAATACATAAAAAAAAATTATTTCTCGTCGCATTTTTTTTTCACCGAAGTTGGTGTGTGGCAATTAGCATATTCTGCTGTTGACGAGCAGCATATTGCCTTTATGCCCAGTCGAATTTTCCGATGGTCCAGTGTGGTCTGCTGCTCAGCACAATGTACACCCGGGCTATCTACTTGTGGTTGTACAGGGCGATGTTGCAGGGACTCGGGTTTGGTGGGCAGCACATTCACGCTGGTGCTGGTGGGAGATTATTCCGAGCTAGACTCATCATGGAGGGCGTCCGATGTGGCCTTTTGTTTAGCCGGTACTTCCGCCTATTCCAGTGGCGAAAAGTAATCTCGCACCCGGTGAAAACAAACCTAGAGGGGATTAAAATAATTAAATATAAATAAATAAAAACAAGTTTTAAAATTTTACCCGTCGTCGTCCGACCAACAACTTTTGTTTTCAAACGCTCTGAGTTGTTTTCATCTATTTTGCTCGAAAAAGTGTGCGTCTTTGCTAAGTCCCGGGATTTGGAACTCGCTAGATGAAAACAACTCAGAATTTTGAAGGTTTCTCACTCAGTTGTTTTTATCTTCATACACGGTGCGACTTCTGAACCAAAACAAATCAGTCTCTGAATAAACTGAAATTACCGTGTACATCATCATGAAGATAAAGAAAAAATCTAAATCATAGTTTGAAGAAACGAGAGCTTTTGTTGAGGTTCAGTAAAAATTGTGAAAAATCACTGAGAAGAACTGGAAAAGGTGAATGGTGGCAAAGATTGGATTACCTGTGGAACAAGCGGCAAACTGTGAATGTTTTGAGTAAGAGCAATCCTTTTTTCGGGTTTTTTTTAGTTTTCAACATTGCAAATTGAACATTATCACTTCGAACCCGAATCCTATAGAATCATATGAAGCATTTGGCAAGGAACTCCACGCTTCATTCCTCCATTCCACCACTTGTTCCTGTATCTTTTGCGTTTTACATCTCATGGTTGGCCTGGCTGTAGTAGTAGGGGAAAGGTTTCCTAAATGGGCCTATCGGGTTAAATGACCCTACGGCTGTTTGATGAAATAGCTGACTAGACAGTCTATCTGACCAATGCAGTTTGAAGGTGATACGCTTAGAACATAAGGCAAGAAAGAATTTTATGAATTAACAAACTCAAAAAAATTTAAAAAATCATACAAGGTTTTGATACATTTTGATGTAATATTTCGACTTTTAAAAATTATACGCAAAGAAGCTTAAAACAAAAACTAGGATGGTTTTTGTTCCTTACTAAAATGAACTTAAGAAATTAAACATATTTCAGCTTTTGTGGAGGTTTAATAATGATTATATAGTGAAATAATAGAGTGTTTTTGTATGCCCCCATCATGATTGTAAAATGCCTCCATCCTAAAATAACAGGTTAAATAGAATAAATAAATGATTTTTATCAATGAACCTTCAAATCTAAGCTCTGAATAACATCTTGAGAGAGAATTGAAGATCTTAAAATAGATTTGATAAAGTTTTTCTCATGGATGAACTGCCTCCATAGTATGGCAACCCTAACTTTAGTTTTATTCCATAAAAATATAATACACATAGATTTTTATAAAACTTCAGCTTAGCCGTTCGGAAATTATTACTTTCTAGCAGTTTCAATGAAATTATACGGAAATATTGCCCAAAAAACAGAAGTGTTGTTCAAAACATAAATAGGCGCATTTATCCCGCACGGTTTGACGTTCGGCATTTTAGACAACACTTATAATAAAATCATTTTCTCAGAAACAGAAGAAAATTTTAACATAAAAATTACTCCAATGTATAGGAAACAGATGCCTGCACACATGTATATAGTTTTTGTACACATATTCGATGTGATATTTGATTAAATCAGTGTTCTGCTTAATAGGCGCATATAGCCCGCTCCTCCCCTATCTGCAATGAATGGTCTTGGGGGGCATCCATAAATTACGTAACGCTCCTAGGGGGGGGGAGGGGGTTAGCTCGAACGTTACGAATTGTGACATAGGGGAGGGGGGGAGGTATGGTCATCGTTACGTAACGATTTTTCCTTTAAAAATTTCAGTTTAATCGCAGCTTTTTTTATGTCATGCAATTTTGGCAGAATGATGTGCAAACCAAAATCAGTTTATAATTTGTAAGCTTAAACATGATTGACACTGGTTTGTAATCTTTCCTCTTTAAAGATTCTGAAATAGACTTCTTGAAAGGTGTATTAAATATCCGTTGAAAAAAACCTCTACATTTAGGTACATTTACCCCCTAGAACTCAATTCAACCTTAAAACGTAAATTTTTCTATTTTTTCTCAATTTATTAAATAAAATACAATTTTGATTCTTGCGACGAATATTACTTAGTGGGATATATTTCGCATAACAAGTTAGGCTTCTTGAACAAATTAAAGTAAACAAGGTAGATCATCAGTTTACAAGCAAAGAGCAACTCATAAAAAGACAATAAATTTATTTTATGAGAGAGTTATCATCAATGAGTACTAAGAAGCGTTTTGGATAGATCGATATTAATTCCGTTTTGAAGAACGTTGAAAAATTTATGTTGCAATATTTTTTTACCTAAATCAGTATTCAAAACCATGAGAAGATGAGGGGGGGGGGGGGGGTAATTATCAGCGTTACGTAATTTTCATAGGGGGGTACGTCGAAGCGTTACAATTTGTGACATACGGGGGGGAGGGGGTCAAAAAAGTGCAATTTTTGCGTTACGTAATTTATGGATGCCGCCTTGTATTAGATATCTACTATGTTGAAACGAAAAATGAGGAACGCAATTTTTTCATTTTTCAGGATGCCTACAAGTTTTATCCATGTTGGCGTTAGAAGAAAACGAAGAAGAAGGTGGAAAAAGGGAAAAAATACAAACCAATTAGAGGCATGTTGAAGCTTACAAATTTTGTTTGCATTCCCTGAAAAAAAAAATGCATGGTATCAAAATAGCTGAGATAAAAATGATCGTTACATAGTGATGAGCATACCTCCCCCCTCCCCTAGGAGCGTTACGTTATAAATGGATGCCCCTGGAAAAAACTGATGAAAATAAAAAAAAGGAATGAGAAAAGTTTGCAATAAATATTGAAAGCACAAAGCAAATACTGTTAAGATTGTGCAATTAAACTTTGAAGTTGCTTCCGAATCAGAGTGTCCATTTCCCGGCCATTTTAGCGTTCCCGGGAATCGGGAAATCTGAAGATCCTTTTCTCGGGAATTCCCGGGATCCCGGGAAAAATTAAAAATAAAGATTTTAACATGAAGATCTTAATCCTTTACTGCGTATGAATTCTTAGCAATATGGTATTGTTAATTTTAAGGTAGTACCTAGTTTTGCAAAATATTTCAAACTTTTTTAATGCGTCAAAAATTCAATAAGCAAACCCAGACCCAAAAACAAAGTATTGCTGATCCAATCTTTTTTTCTATTTTTGCGATAGCTGATTTGGGCTCCCGTAGGGTATCACTGTAAAAAAAATTACAGTATTCAAGAAAAAAATGAGCATTGTTCGACATAAGGATTATTTATCGACTGAAATTAAATCGGATGAACTAGCGAAAAACATTGAAAGATTATTAAATCATCTTGTCAAAAGAAACATGTATACCAAATATATTATCGGAGTATCAATTGTTTATAAAAAAAAATTGTGTTTGCCTTGAGATTGGTCAATCAGCGGTCAAAATCACGGAAAAAATGAATAATAAAAAAAATTGTTTGCGATGGGGTCAATCAGCGGACAAAACCACGAAAAAAATTAAAACCTGTAGTTGTTAAGTTTAGATTTCGATGACACGGTAGCGATCAAATGCAATAAGTGGTAAAATTTATTATGTTTCTTTTTCATTCACCACATCAATTGCAAATTAAAGTGTCTGCTGAACACGAGTCGGTTCAAAATATTCAAGAATATTGTCCCTTTCATTGAAAGTTGGATTTCGTGCTATGTGTTGCAGTCGCAGTTATCCGTATAAAGTTTAACTGAAAAGCGGTTAGCGTGTAGAAAACCGTCAGATTTTATACTGATTTGACAGATCGCACAAATATCGCAGTTATGAGTGCGCAGTCCAATTTTTTGCGATGCGAATGGTATTATTTCCTATAATAGATATTCACCGATCAAAACTCCTTTTTTTAACTTCTCATATACAATTTGTTACATTTTAACGATAACATAATCGAATTCGACCATCATAAAAAGTATCAAGGACGCATTTATCGCATCAAAAATCTTCGTCATGCCAAATTCGTTAATTCTCAGGAAAAATGTGTTGTCAATAATGTAGATTGTTTTCGCGGTTTTTTGTTTTGTCTGAGATTTCAACGCTCTCACGTTATTCTTCTCTGTTAATAATGTAGAAGCTTCCATCCTCGCTCCCAGAAGAGGAGATAACTTCCTTAAAAAACGCATTTGTGTTGTTATGAATGAAGATAACGAATAACCTTGAATGAAATGAAACAGGTAAATACAAAAATCTGTGTGTATCTCGTAATTAATTCAATCTCAATGAATACTAAGAATAATAATATTTCATTCCGAAGACTTCATGTTTTGCCCTCTCTTGTAAAATAATGATTTGTTATTCAAGAATTTACTTCTAAACTTTCCCATGAAATTAGTGAGTAAGAGTGATTTTTTTAACTGTGTTTACTGCTTCGGCTAGCCTACCGCACGGAAGGCTACCGTCGCACGGTTAGCAATTTTCCCAGTAACCGCAATACTTTAGCTTAGCTTAGCTTAGCTTAGCTTGGTTGACTACTCACATCCACCTTTAACCATTTAATTCGAAATGCTAAATCAACATTTTTCTTTTGTATGAGTTTACCAATGCAAGTTTAAGTTATGTATTTATAAAATGTTTTCGATAGTTGGAAAATATCGTTATGGAAATAAATGCATTTCGAACTCCATGATCGCAGGCGTGGCTAAGTAGAATGAATTCCACATCGCCAATGGTTGCTACTCCGTGATTGACCGAGGCCATCAGTTTTGTTCAGAGGTCAAATGAACGGAGGCTGGGATTGGCCGCACATTCACAATGCTCAAACCTGATGCTCTCTCTTTAAATATCAATAACGGCGCCGGCCACGTCCTAGTAGTCAATGGATAGATTGGAAAAGGTAGAAAGGGATGAAAGTTCAATCTTGTGCTTTAGGACCGAGGTCACCTCTGCATCCTAGCAAAACAATTTTAGTTTGCAGGTGTGGGTTAAAGGATATGATCGGGAGACACTTTTGACTAGTGTGATCAAAATTATCAAGCCTTTTCTTCTACTCTCCTTCTATTGCCTAGTTAAACTAATTGATATTTTTTTCCTGAAAATTATTCCCTATCTTAATCTTACAATAAGTCTCACTACTGAAACTCGAATAAAAAAAAATTACCTTAGTTTGGTTCTATTTTAAAAAGATTTTTTCAGAACAAAGTTTCAGTTTGTTTGGATTACGTGTCGCTACTAAGCCTATCTTTTTATGACCAATCACCAATGTTACTATACTTAAAACTGCTTTGATTAAAAAATCAAAAACATTTGAACAAATGTGCTTAATTGATTGATTTCGTTACTTCTGAATACTTTTTCTTTGGTCGACTTTTAAATACAAAAAAAAGATCAATGAATTTCAAAATTTCACAAAAATAAAAAAATAAATAGTTAGAATATTTTATTGCATTTGCATTTATCTTACGCTACCACATCAAAAGTTATTGATGTTATTGAAATTCTAACATGTTGTTTGGAAATTTTATGGAACCCATAATGTTAGAAACGTAAAGCACGCAAAATTTTCTGTGCTCGTTTTCTTGTTGGAAAGGCTATTCTCCTTGCTTTCTATTTTAGTTCATTTTGTTTTCATTCGTAAATCTACGGCACTTGACATTCTTAAATCTTTGGTTCAAATAAATTTAATTTTATTGAAATTGAAAAAAAAAATTATTGAAAATTATTTTAAAAATAAGTTTTAAACTTATTATATAATTAATATGTTATCAAGATATTATTTCATATTTACTAAAGCAAAATAATGCAAAACATGAAAATAAATAATTAAATAATCTCAAATATTGTTTAATTTTTCTTCAGACTTTTTCTCGATGTATTTTCATGCGCTTTTAAAATTTGTTCAGTCTCATATAAAATCAATGAATGGAAAATAAAATCATTAATATACCTTTTCGAATTGAAATTTTTTTCTAAACGTGAATCTAATAGGGTTTATAAAACTTACTTCAGAAATTGTATGTAAATTCCAATGGAAATTTCATCGAACTCGACTATCATACGAGTTTCTTGAAATCTGAACTTTTCAAAGGGTTTTTATCGCACTTCCAAACGCAATGTTTCCAGTCATCAAGTATCTACGCTGTCAAAACTTTGTAAATTCACTATTTTTTTAAAATAATTATAGAACAATTTTAAAATTATGAATGCCAACAAATAATGCACAATTTACACAATGTACTTATCTTTTAACCGTCCTAAAATTATTGGATAAGCTGGTCTCCGGTCTTGTTGGTCCGGGAGACGTAGCACCAGACTTTTTAACCGCAGCTTCTCAAAAACACCGATCCAAACGCAGAAAATTCACTTTTTTCACTGCCAAATATTGCACAACAATGAAACTTGATTAACTTTTAAACCAGATTTCGCCTAAGATTCAAAATTTTTCAAAATTTACTGGGCCAAAGAACCGAAAAAATTGCGACGGCTCCCAAGCCCCGCTAATTTTTGAATACCTTTTCCCAGTAACCGCAATACTTTAACAGAAAAACTGGTCTGATTCTAGCTTCAAAAATTTGAAATAATTGAGAAAGATTTCTCACTATCGATAGAAGTTAGTTAGCTACACTGTAATCCATCGAACATCGTAAATTTTCAGATAACTATCCATTTGTTTAACAATATGTCATTTCTATGCTGATGATTTTGTTACTGTAGCGTTTTATTATTGGTTTTATAGATTCTTTGGCGTTTTTCACTATTACACTAAGTTTTTGATAGAAAAAAACATGTTTTTATCAAATTCCTTGTGTTAACCAGATTTAAGAAAAAAATTTGAGACTAAGCCATCAAAATTATCCAACAAACGAAATCGAGTGTCCAGTCAGTTAATCAGTGGTAGAACTATCATTTTCCTTGCCCAATATGACTCATTTTTGGAATTTAGATCGTGTAAATTTGTAGTAATTTAGAACATATTACTGAGTTCGGGAATTCCCGGGATTTTTTAAGCGATTCCTGGGATTCGGGAATTCCCGAGTTTTTCTAATTCCGAATTATTCATTCCACTCTATTCCGAATTATTCATAGTTTTATTCCAAAATAAGGGATACGTTTTTTTCAATTTTTATACGCAAACTTCATAGATCAAAATGTCATGCTCGGAAAATTTCATCGCCCTCAATTGTTGAAAATTTCAAAAAACAGCTACTTTAAATTGCCGTCAAAATTTTTTGAATGAATCTAAAGATGTCAAAATGTCACAAATTACGTCAACTTGTCAATTCACCTTTACAAAACTTTCTATAATGACTGGAACAGCTTTTGCGGCTGATTTATTTAAAAGAACGTTTTAAATATAACTTTGTTACTTTTTTGTGGCCATGATCTTAATAAATTTTTAAAAATATATTTCCATATGTACAACATATAGCTCTGAACTTTAGCTTTCTCAAGCACTTAGTGTTACTAACTAACTTACACTCTTTATCTCGAAGCATATTTTTTTCAAAAAAAAAAAAAAATTCTTCGACCTTCAATAACGTGGAAATAAATGATTTTAGCTGAATCAGAGGACTGAAACAGCTGTCAAATCGCTAGTAAACGCACCATACCAAAATTTCGGTACCAGAACGGTACCCTACGCCATAAAGTCCACCTGGGGCCACTGACCTTTGTTCCCACCTCGAACTGTTTGACACACATTGCTTCAATAGTGGGATGTCAGTTCGCGCTAGTGCGCTCCAAGGCAATACTCTTTTCCGAATCCTCTATCAGCAATACCTCACTCTAACACAACTCGACCAGTCCAGGAAGTCCGGAAACAAAAAGCGAGTTGTCGATGACACTTTCTCTGTTCGAACACGCGGCTAGGGGGGAAAAGCCCCCTAAGTCACGTGTAGGACTCAGACTCCTCCAAACTCACAGGAAGTGTTGACTTAAGTCACCACTCAGCGCAACTACCCGATCTTCAAGTCGGGCGCTTGACTCACCCGAAGCGCAGATCGAGCTATAGACCGCCCTCATCAGGTCACACTCGCGGTTCAGGCGCATCAATTCCCGAAACGCGTGTCGAACCCTGACACCTCCGGCCTCTCAGACACTGACCTGTAAAACACGTTTGCGCATCTACTCGTTTTGCGAGTCGGGTCTATACTCACCGAAGCGAAAACGAGTTGGCGATCGCTCTCCCTACGGTCACGTCCGCATATCAGAGCCATGACCCCCCGAAAGCGTGTTGGACCCTCACGCTCACACCCAGGTACTGGTACCTAAGTACCCGGGTGCACAACTTCTTCCGCGCGGGATTGGCAGACCCGTCGACAGCCTCTAGTGGGTTTAGTGTAGTTCTCTTGGCCGTACATCTGCAATACGCCGGACTTGCAGACACGTTTCCACTCTGCACCACGGGGAGGTGGAACTACGTCGCAGAGCAAAATTCAGGAAGATAATCTGTCTAAAGTATCTTGTAAAGGTCTGTGCAGCTGAGACTCAGTAGATCCTGTGACAGACTCCACGCCGTCATCCGCAAGTTCTCTTAGAGAACAGCCTTCAGAGAGACAATTGTCGATATCACTTGCATAAAAGTTGTACAATAGTGGACTCAAATATGAACCCTGCGGGAGGCCCATGTAAGATGATCTCCTAATTGGAATATCCTCGTGAGCAAAGTTCAAATTTTTCTCACAAAGCAATCTGTTTAAAATGTTGTTCAATAGAGGAGGCAGACTCCGGGAGTGAAACTTATTTGACAAAACCTCTATTGAGACTGCATCTAAAGCTTCCTTTATGTCTAGAAACACTGAAGCTATTTGCTCATGTTTTGCGTACGCCATTTGTATTTCTGAAAACAGAAAAGCAAGACAATCGTTTGTCCCTTTGCCCCTGCGAAACCCAAACTAGGAATTTGAAAGAAGACCACTTATTTCTACCCATCTATCCAAACGAAACAAGATACTTTTCTCAATCAATTTTCTTATACAAAGCAACATCGCTATTGGACGGTACGAATTGGGATCAGACGCAGCTTTCCAAGCTAGCGATGACTTCTCACTTGTTTCCATTCTTGGGGAACAATGTGGTGCTCCAAAAATTGATTAAATATATTAAAAAAGCTACAAGTTAAATTTGATTTTATGAATTCCCGGAGTTGAATTGTTGATTTCAGAATATCTAATATTTTAAACGGACCCGAGTGCCAAAAAAGGTCCTGAATAAAACTAAAAATACTTACTCCATTGATAAATTGATAAAAAATAAAATAAATAGTTAAAGATCTTCCCAGAGTCAAATCACAGCATCTCTCAGTAGACAACAAGAGTTCTGAAATTCGAATCCAGATTTCCTTGTTTCTGAAAGCGAAGGAAAGACATTTGACACATGGAACACCCACAATATTTGCCCAAAGCTCTGTGTATCCTAAATTCCAAACCCCTGAAAAAAGCTAACGGGTCACACTACATATTGACCGAACCGAAGGACAAAGTCAAGTTCAAGGGAAAGAAACTTTAGTCTTTCCTCAAAACAGAAAGTATCAAATTTCCGCAGCTTTTAGCAAAACCCGCACCGTTGTTAAACATTCCTGATCATGTTGAACTGGCCCTGACCATACTTTGTGTGCCAACAAACGACGAAAAAAAACCCTTGCAACGAACTGGCCGGAACTTGTGACCCACCCCTCGTCGCCATCACCGTCGTTCGTCGGTTAAAGCTGAAGATCACACAATTATGATCCAGCCGCTTCAGGCCGGTTGAGACGTTATGGAGCCGCCAAACGAAGTCGATCGTCATCTTCTCAGACCAGATGGCATCATTTTTGTGACTTTTTTCTTGAGGGTTTCTTCTCGCTTCCACACCGTGTTCCCCCAAAGCGATCAGAATCTTTGAATTTTGTGCCAGAAGCAGCGGAGAGAGTTTGCGTTCCGCGGCCGGCCGGCACAGTAGAGTGGATTAATTTCCGGTTGGCTTTTAATTGGCGCAAGTGTCCGAGCGATCTGCCGCTCCGGCCCCTGACAAATCTTGCGGCTTCAGTTAGTAGCGGCGCAAATGTGACAAAAATGATCCGTTATATACCTATGGGGCTATGGATAAGGGAAGCCCGTTGATTTAATGCTGCTGCCGCAATGTCTGCTTGTTTCGGGAGCAGTGTGATCAATTTTAAGCTTTTTTCAAACAAATAAACAGAAAAAAATGTTGAATACAAATCTAAATTCATTGAGCGGTTTTTGGAGTAAATCGGTTCAGTTAATGTTGAGAAAATTAATTACCAATTTTAGGTGCCGGTCTTACCCGCACTGGTTCATGAATACTGTTTTTGTCACTGTTTTTATAATGAATACTATAGTTATAGAATAACTGTTTGAAATCTCTAGAAACAGGACAAAATTTGCTTTCAGTGTTTGCAAAATGATCGTTTTCCTCAGGGGGCCTCTATTACCCCCAGTTCCCCTACGGATAGCTGCGTCAGCAAAATCCACTTTTGAATGTAATGGACATTATAACTTCCTTAACTTTAACATATTCAAAGGGAATGTTAATAAGTTTATCGGCCTCATAGGTCGTTGAAAATGTTGTTTTTTTTTAGTAAGAACATTTCATGATTATCTCCAGACCGCTCTCACAGGCAAGTACCCCGTTATGATGAGAACATCTTCCTCGTGTATCCAGTTTCCGATTCATCACAGATCAACCCCGCAAAATCATCTCGACTCCTCTACATCTACTGGGCCTCCAGCACCGGGACGCAACGTATCAGGAACTACGGAGACCTCTGAGCCCTTCGACTCAGTCGCGCCGTTTCCTGCCAGCGACAACAGTCGTCCCGGCCCTGAGTTCGTCTGTGGTGAAGGGGTTCTCCAGCCTGCGATTTCAGGCAAGTACGCTACTTTGAACTGTCCTCCTCCTCGTGACGGAATTTGCATTTCCAGGGATCTTCGTTCTCGCTCTGCATCCGATACATCCGAGCCCATCAATGTTTATTACCAGAACGTTGGTGGTATCAATTCCTGTTTGGTTGATTACCTCCTTGCCACGTCATGCTCCTGCTATGAAATCATCGCCTTTACAGAAACGTGGCTAAATGACCGCACCTTATCCAGTCAAATCATCGGCCCAGATTATGCAGTGTTCCGTTGCGATCGAAACCCCCTGAACAGCAAAAAGTCAACTGGAGGCGGAGTTTTACTTGCTGTCAACTCTAGACTCCCGGCTCAACTCATCGAAGACAGTTCCTGGGACGATTTGGAGCTTCTTTGGGCCCTCATTGATCTCGTTGTACTTATGCGTAGTGTACGTGCCTCCTGATCGCTCTTGTGACCCGCTTGTAGCTGAGTCTTTCTCGCGGTGCCTATCCAAAGTAAGCTCAATCTGCTCTCCCGAAGATGACATACTTGTCATCGGTGATTTTAACATGCCTGGCTTGAAATGGTGTCCTTCCGATGGCGGCTTTTTGTTCCCAGATCCTATGCGCTCCTATTTCTCGACTCCTTCCAACATCTTCCTGGACTCTTTGAGCACCGCGACTCTTCGCCAGATCAACAGCTTTGAAAACGAAAACGGCCGTATGCTAGACTTCTGCTTCATAAACGATGGCTTCAGGAATCCGACTATTGATTTAGCTCCTGCTCCTCTTGTTAAAGTTGTTTCCCATCACCCAGCTTTAGTGGTCTCACTCGATGTCACTAGAGTTAACGCTCCTATAGAGGAAACCGCTCCCTTCTACCAGGACTTCAAAAACGTCGACTACGAAGCTATCTCACTTGTCCTGGATTCTATCGAATGGGAGAACGAGCTCGATATGTCTAATCCCAATGCAGCCGCTGCGACTTTTTCAAATATACTGAATTATATAATTGACCGCCATGTTCCGAAACGTAGCTTACCCTCCAACCCTCGAGCTCCCTGGGTCACTAATCAACTGCGACAACTGAAGACGGCAAAAAACCGTGCTCTTCGAAACTTCAGCAAGCACAAATCCTTCTGCACAAAGGAAGAATACCGCAAGCTGAACACGGCGTACAAAAAAAGTAGTAGGCGCTGCTACCAGAACTATCTCCACCGACTACAGCGTAATTTTAAGACCAACCCGAGATCTTTCTGGAAGTACGTTAAAAATCAGCGGAAAGAATCTTTTTTTTTATTTATTTAAGTCTTTGACTGCCGTCATACAGACCGAGTATTAAAATCACTTATGATTAAATTAAAGTTATGTTAATGCTAGGGAACGTCACGGATTGCACATTTAAACATTGATTTGGATACATTGAAGTCAAACAAGTGTGAAACATCGTTGAAGACTTGACAACATCGATTAAGCGGGTGGTTTTGTCCAAAAACTGTTCTGCTTCTAGGTAGCCAGAAGGTGGTTTGGTTGCGCAAACGGCGTGCTGGGGCGTGTAAACTCAAGCTTTGGAGCAATTGTGGACAGTCAACAGTGTTTGTCAGGATATCGTATACAAACATTCTTTGCAAATATGTTCTTCTTTGACTCAGAGACGATATAGACAGAAGAGCGCATCTTTGTAAGTAAGGCGGTAGCCTTACGGGGTCTCGCCAGGGCAGTCGACGCAGAGCATAACGAAGAAATTTTTTCTGAACTCGTTCGATCCGTTCGATATGAACAGAGTGGTAGGGTGCCCAAACTGGTGCCGCATATTCCAAGACACTTCGCACTAAAGAGCAGAACACTGTCTTGAGAGCATATGGGTCCTCGAAGCTTAAAGTATTTCTTCGCAGGAATCCAAACATAGCGAAGGCTTTAGCTGTTGTTGTCGCGATATGCTGATTAAACGATAGCTTCTGATCAAAGGTTACTCCTAGATCCTTAATGGTGACAACTCTTTCAAGTGGAGTGCCACCAAAAGCGTATTCGAAGGGCACGGAGGTTCTGGTTCTAAAAAAACTGATACACTTGCACTTATCGGCGTTTACTTCCATCCCATGTTTTCCACACCATGCGAGTAGTCTATTGATGTCTTCTTGAAGCGCAGCACAGTCCACTCTCGAGTCAATGATCCTGTAGATTTTCAAATCGTCTGCGAACAGTAGCTTTGGCGATTGAATGAAAGTTGCAAGATCGTTAATGAAAATCACAAAGATAAGCGGTCCTAAGTGACTGGGCTTCCATCTCAAATGTTTTTGAACGGCCACACAGCGAACACCGATCTTGAAATATGCAACCTCTTTGCTGAGAAATTTTCTAGCGTTTTCACAACTGAGTCCATTTCCTCAGAGCAACTGGATATGGCTGTAGGAAATATCACACCTCTAGACTCTTCCTTAAACGGTATTGCCTTCGATGACGCAGCTATTTTAAGGACGACAGCAAAGCTTAAAAATTCATCATCTACGGGTCCGGACGGGATACCAGCTATCTTCTTGAAACGTTTCATGCAACACTTGCTGACATATGTTTCGAGCTTCGCTGGACTTCGCAACCTTTCCCTCGCTCTGGAAAGAAGCTTACATGTTCCCTGTTCACAAAAAGGGAAATAAGAAAGATGTGAACAACTACCGCGGAATATCAGCTCTTTGTTCGATAGCCAAACTGTTCGAATTGGTTGTTCTGGATCCGATTTTCTCGTCCTCAAAACAATACATTTCCAATGATCAGCACGGATTTCTACCGAAACGATCCACGACAACAAATTTGCTGACTTTTACATCGTTCGTGCAAGATAGCTTCACCATGAAGTCACAAACCGACGCCATCTATACTGATCTGTCTGCTGCTTTCGATAAAGTAAATCACGATATTGCTATTGCTTAACTCGAACGCTTAGGATTCTGTGGTTCCCTACTGGACTGGTTTCGAAGCTATTTAACGGGACGAAGGTTATCTGTGCAAACTGGAAATTACTTTTCAAGACAATTCTCTGCTGCCCCAGGGAAGCCACTTGTGACCGATAATTTTTGTCATCTATTTTAACGATGTTCTCACTCTATTGGACGGCCCAAAACTTGCGTATGCCGACGACCTCAAACTTTTCCACACCATCAATGGCCAAGACGATATCGATCTCTTGCAAAGGCAGTTCAACACCTTCGCTCACTGATGTGACACCAACTGCTTGCCTCTGAACCACAGCAAATGTGCGGTCATTTCTTTTTCTCGCAAGCGGAACCCTCTTCACGCAGAGTACACTCTTGGGAACGAAATCATCGCCCGGGTGGACCACATCAACGATCTGGGCGTTATCCTAGACCACCGGCTGGAGTTTAAGACTCATACGAATTACATCGTCGATAAAGCGTCTAGTAGTCTTGGCTTCTTATTTCGGGTAACAAAGGAGTTTAAAGATATGTACTGCCTAAAAAGTTTGTATTGCAGCATAGTTCGCTCAACGCTTGAATATGCATCTGCAGTTTGGTGCCCATTTTACCAGAACGGAGCTGAACGAATAGAGGCTATCCAGCGGCGTTTCATACGTTATGCCCTGCGACACTTGAACTGGTTAGATCCGTTTCGTTTACCCAGTTACGAAAACCGTTGCCGCCTAATTGATTTAGACACGCTTCAAATTCGTCGTAACGCTGCACGTGCTCTAGTCGTAGCGGATCTCCTTGCGTCGAGGATTGACGCTCCCATGCTGCTGGAGGCTATTCCTCTCAGTGTGCGACCCCGAGGATTAAGGAACCAAACTCTACAGCTCTATGTTCCCATCCGGCTAAATAACTACGGAGCCAACAGCGCTCTTATTGGGATTTTGAGAGCTTTCAACCGCTTCGCCGAGTACTTCGACTTCGACGCTTCAAGGACTACTTTCCGAAGAAAAATTTTAATGGTTTCGAGAACTTTGTAGATTTAACTAGTTTTTAACTCATTATTTTATTAAGTTATCATTAGGATCAACATGTGGTCCGTTGATGTTTTTACACAAATAAACAAATGAATTTTTTTAGACGGATAGAAAGTGAGAATGAATAAAAGGTGGTGAAAATTAGCGAGTAAAACTTTATATAGGATCCGGCAATTGAACTGCTACATTACGTCAACAGTAATAAGGCATTTCCCCACTTGTCAGACGAACAGCTGATTTCTCATGTTTACATTTTCTCGGCATATCGTGGTAGGGTAAACATAACAACAACATTACGTATGTTCAATGACCAGATAGTAACGTTCAGAAATTGGAAATGCAATTGTAGTGGTTTTGCAAGCGCACCTTGGTGAGGAGCATATAAATTCTTTATTTAATGATTTGTAAATTCATAACAAGTTGAGACATAAAGATTTATTGATGCTTTTAATTAAAGAAGTTTTTAAAAGAAAGCATTGAACAGTGCTTATCATCAAAGATCAAAATGGCGACCAGTTGGTCTTTACATTTTTCAAAACAAAAACAAAAAGCTACCCTACCCAAGGAATATTTAAATAAGGTAGTGCGGAGAGCCATATTGGATTTTTTTTGTGACGTCACAAAAACGATTGTATCGAAAATTTATATGGGAATGGTAGGAATTTCAAAGAAAAACACGTTTTAGAACGAAAATGAATTCAAATTTCATTTCGATTATGTTGTAAGGCCTCTATTTCACTATTTTATGAAGTTTTTTTGGTCCTTTGGAGATTGCATTATATTTTTTTCCTTATTTTATTAATGAATGCAATGTCGCCTTGAAGATAAAACTTGCAAAAATGAAGAAAAATCAGCTTTTAAAAGGTCTAGCTGGTAGATATTGAGTGTTCAACTGATTGTCATGATTATAATTCAATCGGTCTACCATATCCAATTCTTATGTAGAACAATTAACTTCAATAAATGATTGTTAAATCAGTTTATTAAAATGCCAATAAAAGATTGTTATTTTGCATAAAAATTTGTGTTTAGATCACTTTGTTGTAATAAGGAGCTTAAAAGGCACTGACTTGAACATTTCCATGGAAGACTTTGAAATAATTTTAAAGTTTTGCAAATTTCAGTGGTGAAAATCCACCATTTTTCCTAACTTTGGTGATCTATTTTATAGAAAAATTATTCGGAAATACAACTTTTTTTGTACCGATCTTGAAGATCAAGAATCCTTCTACAATAACATGTTTTCAAAGTGGAAAATTTCTAGCAGATTTTACGAATTATCAGCAAAAAAGACAAGTTTCCTAGTAAATCAACAGATTTGTCGTGATTGTGACGTTTCAGCCTCTACGAATACTGAAGCAGGGCTGCCTTGGCACTACCTTCTTTGAATATTCCTTGTACCCTACCACAATCTGTCTCAGGAAATACTCTATTATTTCGTTGCACACGAAACAGTATTGAACGACCCCTCGTCGCTTTGTTTACATTAAGTTTTAGCTATCATTGGATGTAAGTGTTACTTTTGTAATCAGGTGTTATCCGGAAAAATCGATCTCGAACAGAAACGTAGCGCTGTGGTTGCCTTATTCCTAGCTGGCAAATGGCAGAAGGACATAGTTCGTGAGCTGTCAGATATAAGTGTGTGCAGAAGTTTTGTATACCGTACAGTTAAAAGATACCTGAAGGGGGACGCCGATCTACTGTGGTGACACCTGTCATAGCGAAGATCGTCAAGAAGCGCCTTAAGAGAAATCCTCGTCGTAGTGCCACTAAATTGGCAGAGGATCTCAACATATCGGTTCGAAGTCTCCGTTGGATCCTGAAAGATAAACTTCAGACCAAGCCTTACAAGATCCAAAAGGTTCAAGACCTTACGGTGAGCCAGAAACAAGAACGGGTAAATTCGTGAATAAGCAGAACGACAGAGTTTGGATGCCAGACAGATCACGAAGCGATAGATCACTTTCTTCGACCGTTGCGGCGAGTGGTTGAACTCCAGGGCGAACAAGTCGAACTTTACCAGTGAATTTTGAAAGAGTCATTTGTTTTCAAGAGAAATTGCACGAGTTTGAAATAAAAAGTAGTTGTTTTGACCCAGCAAACAGTAACAGTAATAGAAATGATGATCCATAACGATCGTAAACACGTTTGTTTTGAGCGATTTTCTATAATTCATTACGACAAGCTGTGCCCAAAAAATGTTGAATCGGATAGCAATTGAGTCAACTCGAAAATATGCCTCCAAAAAGTTGAGAATATGCCAATTCGACATAAACGATATAAGTGAACTGTATTACGATAAAGGGGTTGTCCTTCAATTCACACTTTATTCGGTCTCTCCTTTTGACCGGTTCGTAAAAAGCAAATCCCACCTATAGAGCTACACCGAAAAAAAAGTATGGTATTTCCAACATTGATCTACTGATATTCAATCATTTTTCTGATTGATTCTCGGCCAACTATAAATATTAAACTTTCTACTATATATAATAGATAATTTGAGTGAATTTGTGCATTTAACAATACCTATAATAGATTCAATTATACTTCTATGATTAATTTTATGCATTCAACTATAAATATAATGGATTCAACTATAATCGTATGATTGATGTAGTGCAGTAACAAAAAATATAGTGAATTCAAATATACTGGAATGATTGATTTAACTGTAAACATAATAGATTGAATAACATTTCTATGATTGATTTTTTAAATCAACTATAGATATTGTACATTCAACATATGCTCATTTAAGAAGTCATCGTATTTATTATTGATTACTTTCTTTCTTGTAGGATGAAATAATTTTTTAATTTTGAAATTTTGAATTTTATTTTGATTATTTATTCCAACTCTACTATAAACAATCGTTCCGTTTTTGCTGGGCACTTGGTTGCAATTTTCATTTACACTTGCCTATTCCCGGTTCCGTTTGATTGATCGGGGTCTCACGGAAAAGGAACTCTCGCCTAGATTGTCCAGGTGATCCAGTTTGGCTTCGGCAGCACCACCAGTTTCGCCCCGATAACGAACATCTTGATATTTGTTTACGGGCCATGTCCAGCAACATGTGCTCTCGGACGAAAGTGCTACCCCTGCTACCAGGGGTTGACCTAGAAAAGAAAGAAAGTTCAGTTAATGATACATTTATTTTTGGTAAATTCTACAATCTTACCTTGCTGATTTATGTCGTCGTTTTTTGTCTTTTTTCTCGCCGTGAAAGCTCGCTACACGCATACCTGGAAATACTCAATGTTTTGTTAAAATATAATTCGTTGGAGAAAATCAGTCAAATCTTTCACAATCAATGATATATGTATAATAACATTTACTATGTTTATAGTTCAATGGCTAGAATCAATCATACATTTGTAGTTGAATCTATCATATTTACACTTGAAACAATTATATAATTACATTACAGTTGAATCTATTGTATGCATAGTTGATTGCAGAATGCCAATCAACAGTTTGTAGTTGAATCTATTATAATTATAGTCGAATGGCTTAAATCAATCATACAATTTCGGTTGAATCTATCGTAGTTACAGTTGAATCATTTACAGTTGAATCCATTATATTCATAGCTCATCGCGTAAGGTCAATCAGTAGTTTGTAGTTTAGCCTATTATATTTATAGTCGAATGCGAAAAAATCAACTACACTTTACTGATTGGTGTAACTAGCTGAAATAATTGGAGCAACTGTCGTCTTTTATCTCCGAGTATAGCGTGGATGACATCAACTGATGTGTTGGCATCGTGGTAAGATAGCGGACGGCGGACTCGGAGGACTAAAGTAGGGTTACCCTATTCCGCAACACCAAAAAGTGTACTTTGATATGATTCATCCAAAAAGTCAGGAGAAACGTTAAACAATAGAACACCGCTTATCTAAACTAAGTTTTCTGAGCTCCCGCGTTATCCCAGCCATCAGGTTGACAGAAGATCCATATATTTATGAAGCTTTGCACCCGGATGATATGCAATAGGATGGACAGTAGAATCCCGCTTACCCGAGGTAGTCGGGGGAGGGACCACCTCAGATAAGTGAAACCTCGGATTAAACGAAATATATTGAAAAACCATATTCTTTTGCTCTAGTATTGCATATCATCCAGGCGCATAGCTCGGTTCCAAAATGGATTTTATTTTTCTGTTTAATCGTCGCAAGTTTAACTTTACACATGCAAAAAACATGATGATATAACACATTTTCATATGGATTTTGTATGAATATGGTGGCTCGGATAAAACGGAAGCTCGGATTACGGGAGCTCGGATAAGCGTACATATTTCGTGTTATCTGAGGTGGAATCGAGACTTTTGAATTCCATCAAATATTACCAAAGTCTTGGAGGTTATGTGACTAACATGACAACAATAAATTTTCTCTTAAACTCTTCTTGTACTCTATCTAAATTTTGTGCATATTGATTACTGTTTGCATACTCAAAGGCGCTCATTGGTAAAAACGACTAAAATGCATTTTTATTAAAGCAAGATGTTGAAGTAATTTGTTGTAAGCTGTATTCCTTGCGTAGTTTTTGCATAACATGTGAAAGAACTTCATCAAATGGAACAAATACGTTGTTTTTTCTGATCAAACTTGTTTCAACAAAAAAAGAGTAGGGGAATGGTTTCCTAAATGGACCTATCGGGTTAAATGACCCTACGGCCGTTTGACGAAATGGCTCACAAGACAACATATCTAATCATTGCATTTTGAGGGTAATACGTTTTGAACATAAGGCAAGAAAGAATTTTATGAATAAACCAACTCAAAAAATTTTAGAAATTCATACAAGTTTTTGATACCTTTTGGTGTAATATTTTGACTTCTAAAAATTATCCGTAAAGAAGCTCAACACAAAAGTTGGGTGGTTTTTGTATAAAATTCAAATGAACCTTAGAATTAAACCAAATTGAGGCTTTTATGATGGTTTCAAAATGATTAGAAAGTGGAATAAGAAAGTGTTTTTGTATGCCCTCATCATGTTTGTAAAATGCCGCTATCCTAAAATAACAGGTTAAATAGAATAAATATGTTATGTTTATCATTAAAACTTCGAATTTAAGCTCTAACTAACACCTATAGAGAGAATTGAAGATCTCAAAACATATTTGATAAAGTTTTTCTTATGGACGAATTGCCTCCATAATATACCAAGCAACCTAAAGTCTCATATCTACTTAAACTCGTGCCTCCAAAGTTCGAATTTATCTGAACAAAGGTTCCGAAGGGAATTGGTACCGAATTTTCTCGAATGTGAACATGAAAGTTACAAAAGGTTCCTCAAATAGCCTTCTATGGACTTGAAGTTCCAAGAAGTTCCTCAAATAGCCTTTTTTGCGACATGTCAATTGCACCCACACAGTATAAAAGTTACAAATTAGGTCTCAAAAAGCCTTCTGTGAACTTCAAGTTCCAAGAAGTTTCTCAAAAAGCGTTTTTTGTGACATGTCAATCGCATCCACACAGTATAAAAGTTACAAATTGGGCCTTAAAAAGCCTTCAGTGAACTTCAAGTTCCAAGAAGTTCCTCAAAAAGCCTTCTGTGGACCTCAAGTTCCAAGAAGTTCTTCAAATAGCCTTTTTTTGAGACATGTCAATCGCATCATTCAGAATAAAAGTTACAAATTGGGTCTCAAATAGCATTCTATGGACTCGAAGTTCCAAGAAGTTCCTCCAATAGCCATTTTGAGACATGTCCGCCATTTCATGAATTTGAAATGTTAACGAACATCACAAAAGGGCATATAATAAATTAATCTTTTTTTTAAGCTTGTAAATTGTTGAAATGTATAATTAATATTGAAACTTCAACTGAGAACAGCTAAAAGATAACTCGCAAATGATTGTTTTTGAAAAATATAAAGATTTTGACTTTATAAAATTTCGTGAAATTGTATTTACTTACTACGAATTTATCACACATTGAAAGTCAGTTAAAGCAATTCATTAATTAAATATCAAGATAAGCTCAAGAATTTGTAAAATTTTATGATTCACAGTTATAAACATGGAATTCATTTTTTTTTAAACCTATATTATTTTTTGATTTTTACGCCGTTTCGTAATGTTTCTTAGATATAATCAACATGTATCTTTGCTGCTGGCCGCTGGCTGCCCTTCCTGGTATTCTAGGAAGCTTATAACCACTTCGAATTTTAGCTGCCGGTAAGGCAGCATCTAGGCGTAGCGTCGTGGCAGCGTGTTTGGCTATCATCTCGGAGGATCGGGTTCAAGTCTGGTACCAGGACTAATTTTTTCCATTAGGTTGTTTGATTGCTTGAGTAAGCGAATCAAATATTTGTCTAGCAGAACTGGCGTGCGTGCTGGCATGTATCGAACAAAGTTAAAAACAAAGTAATTAAGTAAGATCAATGGGGTGTGTTTTTTTGATCACTAGTTCAATTTCCCAGTAAGAGATGGCAGTGATCAAAATGGTTCCTTTGGACAAAAATTTGTATAGAAAAATTGAGAGTTACCTTTTTTAAATTTTTTTGACATAACTGGCACACTTTTTGTAAAGTTCTAAAGGTTCTCTCACGTTTTCCGGATCGTTTGCGCCCGGTGCTGATGTCGAACGAGGTGGTGAAAACTGTTAAAATCGTGAAAAACTGTCGGTGAGAGAGTAATTTTTTTTTGTTTTGATTTTCTATTCTAGAAGCAGCAGGGCTGCCATTTGGGATAAATTTTTGTGCTTCGTAAAATTTTCTCATTTAAACACAATTACGTAATAATAAAAATGCAAATCTAAGAATAACTTTTGTTCTTGTTAATTATTATCATTATTATTATTATCATTATTATTATTATTATTATTATTATTAAAATTATTATTATCATCATTATACTATTTTTAGCCAATCGTAAAGGCAAATCCGTGGTAGTACTTTTGCAGGGCGTTCGTAAATAGAGTATTTTCGATAGAAAAGATTTGGAAGTTATAGAGCTTGTGTGAATTACAAACAATTTTATTTGCTGCAGTTTGATACGCAACATTTTTGAAAGAGAACGCTTTGACGGTCAGTAAATAATTTTTGTTGCATTTGCGAATTGAAATTTATAAACTGAAAATTATGAACTCTTCAGGTTATCTTTGAATTCATTTAAATAACAGATGATAGGTACCTTCAAATCTCTTTGTATTTAATGTATTTAATAAAACATTGCTTCAAGATAAATATGTTTTTGGGAAAAGATTTTTGAAATCAAAACTTAAGTACGACCTTATTCCTTAAATAAAAGATAACTTAGTAATATTTATGTCGTAAAGTTGTATTTCCATTAAACTTCAACGATTTCTAATAAATGTTTTTCCTAAAGAGCTATACACCACGGCGATCTATATAAGTCGCAGAAATAAGTCGCAGGTATCATTTTGTTTGAGATACTTGAGACATGTCTCAATGGCCCTCGAACAAAATAAGAGAGTTGGGATTAGTTGCAGCAATCAGTATTGATCAACTGACAGGTTTACATAATAAATTTACAAAATGATATTTTTTCAAATTCTTAAAAGGTCCAAATAGGATTATTTGGCATCCCAGTTTGCTACCAACTCGTTTTGTTTTGGTTTTAATTGGGATTGGGCCTGCTAAAAAGAATAAAGCCTGCTCTTTACTCTTACACAGATTTCCATAAGAATGACAGCTAATCGGAGTGAAATTGGAGTGAAGGCTATTTCTCTCTCTGTTTAACACACGAGAAATCGTATACCGGGACTGCGAGCGCGCCCATCGCCCATTTCCGTTTCATACACGCTTTGAAAAGTTTGCGTAAAAAAACAAACATTTTAACTACCACACACTAAAATGGCACTATACACGCTATAAACTCGGTTCTCAAAATAAAGTTTGACCGTTGATCAAAACATAGTTCGATTCAATAAACTTAAAGTCGAGTACTCTATTTCTTAAAACCTAAAATGAATCCCATTTTATGGTTTCCCTTTCTTCGAGGAAACAAAACATAGTTCGACCCAATGAACAGGAAATTGAACTCTGTGTTAAACTGAAAGACTCAAGGCTGAATGGAACAATTATTTCAAAGATGAATTCCTTTGAATTCAGTCACAGTAGGCACATTATAACTACTGTAGCTGAATTCATCGACTTTTTTTGAAATCAAATCACTTTGAGTATTGATTGCGAACCAAAACAGCACTTTGAATTTTATTGATTACTTTTTCAAAAAACTGTCAAATTAAACGCGCGCCCCTCTAATTGAACGAAACTTAATAGGTCATGTATCAATTTTAAGACATTGAAAAATTATGCTTTTATACAATGTCAGTTTTTTAGTTCCATAACCCTTAAGCTTAAAATAAGATGAAATACCAGCAATTTTTTTTAAAGTGTTTGTTGATAAAGTATTTATTTTTTTCAAGAAAATCATGATTCACTCAAAATATATTTTTCCTTATAAAACATTCATAAGTACAGCTTTGGAGAAATTTCATAAACGAAACAATTTGCCACTTAAAAATTGTCGAATAGTTTTGTACATCCAAAAGATTTTTTCACGGATTTTATTTATGATCCAAAACTTACTAGTTTTAGATGACAGTGTGAAAAATTATAAGCAAAACAAAAATAAACAAAACGAAAATTCCTCGAAAACGATTCCACAAGCTTGGCCAAAAAGTTCAAATATTTTATTTTCCTGGGCTGGTTGAGCTGCAGCTGTTGAAGCATTTTACAGTGATATTTGGGACTGATCGCTCTAATTTAATGAAGTTTGTTCACCGCTGTCCGTTACCCGACCTTGCGTGTTACTGGCGATTGGGAACAGAATGCAGAATAACCAGGTAAATTTGAATACTACATTTAACTAACAGAGTCTCAATTAGAACATATATTTCAGATGTTCCAGGCTGGTGCTACGTGTACGTTAAGATGCGACTTAAGACGATAAGCTGGAACCGTTCAATATTGGCTCTGCAAATTGGTCGAAATTGAAAAATACTACATCCCAAAAGAAAATCAATTAAAACAAACTACAAGCGCATTAGGAAAGAACGGTGAAAGTGCGTTACGGTGTGACGGGAACGTAGGATGGTAGCGGGAAGCGAAAGAACAGCGTTCGAAACAAAAGTGTTTCTATACGTTTCGAAACTAGAGGCAATAGTAAGTAATGAGTTTAGGAAAGAATCACGATTGGGATCTGCTGATAATTGAAGTTTAGTATGGAATATTTTTTTTAGAAAAAAGAGTAATGAATTTTAAAATGTGTTTCGTTTATTATCTGGGAATGAAACAAATGGAATAAAATACATTCTAGTGCATTAATCAAAATTGCAAAAGTTTGTTTTTGTCTTTTACTGTTTTATATCGGCCCATCAGTTAAATATTCCAATACTTAAGATACAGCGAACAATTGAGCGGCTGGGGGAACCGTAATAATCTGATGGTTCAAGGATTAGTCCACCCTTGGTATCACCTTTTTTCAGTTTGCAACGAGTTTTTAGTATATACACAAAGAATTCAATTTAAATTCTTAGCATTAATGACTCCTGGTGAAAACATTTGAAGCTGAGTTGTATACAGGAAATCCTCTTAACGGGATCACCTCTGGCTTTAAGGCTTATTTTTTTTGTATCCGGTTAAAAAGATTTTCTTTCGAGTAGAAGTAGAAATGCTTCACCAGTATACATATTCAATGTTAGGTGGATCAGTTCAGACGAAATATGATGAAACAACGAATTGAAAACAAATGAAAATTTCCTTCTTTTTTATTTTTTTTAATAATTTCCATGTTTCTATTTATTTTCGTAAGAAAAGAAAATGCCGGGAAAATTTTGATTTCGAAATGAAATTTCAGCTTTTTTCTTCCTCTAACTGAATTTTAAGTTCAATTTATTGACCTTGCAGTTACACAGAAAAGCAGATAGTTTATTTAATTATGATTCTACACAAATACTTTTGAGCGTACAACAATTGTATGCATCAAAATAAAAAGTCAAAATCAAAACAAAATGGGGAAAGTTTTCTCTCTTTAAACAGATCCCCTCTCTCCACTGAGAGGGAACTTAAAATTCATAAGTGGCGGTTCCAAGCGGTCGTTATTTGCAGGTGCTCGCCGACACGGGCCATTGAGGGAGGTGATGGGAGGAATAAAGATGGATGCCGAGAAACCGGCAGCACCACACGGGCTGGTGGTGACCAAAGTAAGAGAGGTGAGGAGATTTTTTTTTTGTTTTCGCTGATTAAACGTTTACTTGTGGGCTGAATAGAAGGCCGTTCAAATCTGTAACGGAACTTCAAAGTTTCAATAAGAACTTAAATTTTGGGCTGAATAAAAGGAACTTCAGCACATTGATTATGCTGATTAAGCTGTGTTCGCCCTTTTTAACGAGAATTTTGGTTGCTTGGGATGGCAACCCAAACTTTTGTTTTATTCTATAAAATTATAAAATAAATAGATTTTTATAAATCTTCAGCTTTGTCGCATGAAAGTTATCAGTTTCTAGCATTTCCAATGAAATTATAAGGAAATATAGCCAAAAAAAAAACAGAAATTTTGCCTAAAACATAAATAGGCGCATTTAGCCCGCACGATTTGAGGTTCGGCAATTTTGACAACAGTTATTATAAAATCGATTTCTCAATAACTGAAGGAGATTCCAAAATAAAAATTACTCCAATGTATAGAAAACAGATGTCTGATCGTGTGTATATAGTTTTTGTAAACATATTCGATGAAATATTTGATTAAATCAGTATTCTGCTTAATAGGCGCATATAGCCCGCTCCTCCCCTACATTTGGTGAAAATTGACAAAAATAAGAGTACGCTCATTTTTCAATCGAAAAAGAGTACATGTACTTTTAAAAGAGTACGACTAGAGCTCAAATCTTGGTCTAGGAAATATTTTTTTTTCGTTTTAATCAAATTACTTAAAATCGTTTATTTTGCTTTTTGATGGGGATATCGAATCGTTTTAATCTTGTCATTGTAGATATATCGCCTCCACTTTTGTAGCTATATGTTTTTTGTTAAAATTAATACAATCTTTTCATCTGATATATTACTTTGAACAAATCTGTTGTTCCTATGATATATCTTCTTAAATGTTTGCTGGGGATCAAATTTTATGTTTAGTTCAAATTGAGTTAACAAAATCCGGAATTATCTTGTGAGTGAACCTTTAATTTGTTGTTTTGTTTTTTTTTTTACAATTGTTAGCTTCTAGATCACATTTTGAAGAGATAAGGAAATAGATAGGGAAATATGAAAATAAAAAGAATTATAGACGGAGATCAATAGCTTTAGGGAAAAGGTATATTTCGAACATGTAGTCCAAGTCCATCACAGCTAACACATGCCTTACTGGAACGTTTGGAGGTTTTCTTCGGGCCCGAAGGGAGTCTATGATATTAGTTCTAGCGACAAGATGGTCCTCACGCGACCAATGTCTGCCAGCAATATTTTAGGGATATGATTAGCATTGGTTATAAATTAAAGAATAAACAAGCAGGCCACTCTGTATTCTTTGTTGTTAGTACAGTTTCTCCCTATACGTCAATCAATAAAGACCTCTATCCAAATTAAGCCTTTGGAATTAATCCGGCATCCTTCAATATTTACGATAGATAGAGTACCGCATTCAAGGAATAATGATTGGACATGAGACGGGAAAATATACGAATAAAATCCCGACTCAGGTCCAATCTATTACGCCAGGGTTTAAGGCTTACCCTTGGGATGATCGATTGAAGCCACCGACCCAACTCATCCTTGTCCCACCTGCGCTGCCAGCTGAGAAGAGAGTTTCTCCGAGCCAAAAAGTTGAATTCGTTGAAAACGATACCACGCTGGTAAATGTTGCCTTCCATCGCACACACCTTTGCAAGGGAAACCTGGGACAACTTAAAGCGGAATATACATAAAATTAACCCTCGCAACACTGTTCCAGTTTGTTCCTTAAAAAAACTGTCCACGAATGCGTATACTTAGAATCAGTATAATTCATCCAACCAATGCAAATCGTGCGCATAATTGCTGCCATCATTTGGTTAATTGAGAAAACACATCAAAATAATAAATTGAATAATACGAATTCCACAGATTATCCACCTTCTCCCGGCTGCTGCTGCTGCTGCTTAGTTAGTCGAGGAGATAGCTATACAGTCCGCTTATTCATGGACACAGTTCACAGAGCCGCTAAGTGACTGTTATTCATCTGACTGCTGAGCTGGATAGAGAAGGTGTTGGTAAGCTTGTGTCGTATAGGGTAGGACTTAACGTTTTGGGCACTTCAGCTCAGAGAAAGGTTGTTTTTCCCTCTGCTGCTGTTGTTTGGGGACAGGCAGGCTGGCAGTTAGTACGGTGGCCAATTACCTACCGTCAACTTTGTGGTCGTCATTTGGCTTCATTGTGGATAATTACAGGGTATATAATACTTACAATTTCCCCTTCTACGGTACACCACATCATCAACCAGCCACCAGTTGACCACTTTTCAGAAGTTAACTGCTGCCATGCTGACTGGCTGAGGGTAATCAAGGCGCGTAATCGACGGACAGCGAACGACGTTTTATGAAATCCAGCCTCAATTACAAGGCAGCAAGTGTGAGCTGTATATCAGCCTATACTGCAAACTATTATGATACGATCTCTGGGGCCGAATAAACAAGACGGAAGAACTGTGTCGTCGATCTGTCTAGAGCAGTTTTTAGAAACGCGCGCGGATTTTCATCGTTGAATATGAATCATGGGGCTTAAATTAAAGAGGAATTTACTCGCTTTTGCTATCTAGTGTTCATTAAAGTTATATTTATAAACGTTCTTTTCTTATAAAATTCAACATATTTTTCGGGAAAGCATTTCAATCTCTACACACTACCAAAAAAATCTGAAAAATTACGTCACATATGATGTAAATAAAAAGAAGCACCACATATGACGGAATATTCAGTGCGAGTTTAATATAACACGTCTGCAAAATGTTTAGAACGGGTGATATAAAAATGATTGTAAATAAGTAAGAACTTAATTTCGTATCTAATGAGGCATAAAAGTTAATAGCTGTTTAATAGGGGTATGTCTTTTGGCATTGAAAAACAATAAATTCAATTGACATCACTGCTTGTGCTTTGCGAAGTATTGCATGAAAAGTAGTCATGCAATACTTTGCTAAGTACCCAGCAGTGATGTCAATGGAATTTATTGTTTATCAATGCCGAAAGACATGCCCCATTCAAAAATAAAGTTCTTAAAAATAAAACTAAAAACTGTATGTATGGTAAAATTTGTGAATTTCGGAACACTGGTTGGTAAGTTACAGCGGTTGAATTTTTAGGACTGTCTTAAAATAGCGCCTGGCTATGCTATGACTAGAGTATGGTAACAAACTTAAAGAATTCTCTTTTTTTGGCACTCATGGATTTTTTATCTTTCGATTTTATTTGATTTTTGCCAAGGATTGAGACCCCAAAAGACTCCTGCAAAAACTTCTTTATAAATATCACAATTTTTTCACTCCAGGAAAATATTTCTGATTCGTCTCGGATCAAGTGTAGTTCTTATTTTTGGAGCATATAAACTTGAAATTATATGCTGCCAGAAAAAAAGGCTGCAAATCCGTGCAACCATACTGCGAAACTACACATGTGATATGTACATTAGACTGAGTTGATTTTGGGTCATTTTGGAATTCTTCAAAATCCCTGAGGTCTGAAAAGCTTCGTCTTGGTCCAAAACTCATCCATGATTTTTTGCAAAATTTTTAAGTAACGTTTACATGAGTAATTTGAACTTTTAGGTTTGTATAGGAAAATTGAATATTTTGTACTGAAAAATCAACATCATTTTTGTTTCGTCTGTGAAACCGAGCCAGCTGATGGTTTTTGTGCCAATTTATAAGATTCCTAAAGGAAATTTTCTGCTGAACAACTTTATCGAAGACCGTAACTTCGTATCTTATTAGGAAAAAAAGTTATTAGCTGTTTAACAGGGTTATGTCTTTTGGCATTGATAAACAATAAATTCAATTGACATGCTTGAGGCTCGTGAAGTATTGCATGGAAAGTAGTCACACAATACCTCGCTAGGCACTCTGCAGGTCACCCACGTTATGGGTTATGACAAACGTTTTAAAATATTCTATAATAAAAAATACGAGCTGATAATTTTCTTTACGAGCCTACATCATGGGCATTAGACCGCTGCAAAAAATGACTTTTTGCTCCCATATGTTTTTTCGATGCCTTTTGGGTCCCCAAGCATCAGTGTAAAATTTGAGATGATTTGGTTTATTCCTGAATTAGCGCAACGCGTTTCAATTTTGTATGGAAATTTGTATGGAAGAAGAATTTTTTGCACATTAAATCATCCAGAAAATTCAAATAAGCTTGAAATGAAGTCGGTCTTTAATTTTTGGTTTTGACTATTCTTAAGCTTCATTTTTTGCTTACATGACTAGCAGCTAAGAATTTCATGGAAAAAGTTATAACAATTTCAAAATTAAAAAATCTGAATCCATTGAAAAGTATTAAAAAATGGCATACTTTGCTTGCTGGAGCTGTTAATAATTTCATGAAATGTTATGGCAAAGGTTATATAAATCAATAAATTCTCTGGCAATACAAAGCAGTTTTTTGAGATTTTTTATTTTCATCCTACTGTTACACAGCTTTCAAACAAGCAGTCAAAAACGATATAATTAAAATTATGAATTTTGAAAATAAAAATTTTATATAACATTGAATATGTTTTCTGGGGTACAATTTAGGTTTGTGCTTTGTTTGCAAGAAATGTACTGCAAGAATCAAGGAACATTTTTCATTCAAAGTTATATTTTTTGGAACTTTCAGAAAATCTCTGGCGATTTTTGAATGGAAAATTTTGTTTTCCCATACAAATTTCCATACAAAATTAAAACTCGTTGCGCTAATTCAGGACTGGATGGATCGCTTAAAAAAAAATTATTGCTATTTCTGGCAGCAAAAACAACCAAAAAAAGTTATGGGAGGTGTAAAAATTTAAGAGTTTTAAGTTTCCATACGAAGCTTGCAGCGGTCTAATGGGCATCCTGCAGGTTCACTGTAAACACCCAATGATCTTCATTTCTACAACACGGTAGACTTTGCGGGTCCAGGGAATTTTGCTCTAATGAACTTGAAATTCCTTCCTAGTTTTATGCTTTACGGGGCTACAATAATCGACCAACATTCCCCGACCAGTTGAAGAAAAGCGGTTGGCCGGCAGCACCATTCGATTCCTTCTGTACGACTTTGAATCCCCAACACAGAGAAGTCGGTAGAAGCCTACCCTTTAAGGCCATGCCGGGGCGCTCAAACTGCGGGTTGTTTCCTGTCATAATGATAATAATACTAATAATAATATCTCCCATCGAGGCATCGGGAACAGAACGAGTTTGTTTTCTTAATTTCGAAGCAATTAACAGCTCCGGGACCAGGCGCGTAGATCTATAAAATCAATAAAACAGCAATAAAACATCAACAAACAGGTGTCTTAAAAGATACGCACACATTTTAATAGAGCGGCTTTGATCGTGACGATGATGCTCGAGATCAATGCGATGAACTTTCATGATAAACTCAACGCGCAGAGGATTTTTCATGAGACCACTCAGCTGGAGCTGGAAAAGGGTATATGTGTTTGGTTTTCGAAACAGAGCGGATGGGAAAGGCTTTTCATTTCATTAGGTTCATAAAATACCCAAAAGTTTATTGGCTTTAAATACATGATAAAATGAATTTGAAAAAAAGAAAGGAAGTAAGATTTTCCTCTCTTTATAAAAGTGTATTGTAATTGTTCTAAATCGTACACATCTCATTGACATACAAATTAGTTCATCAATTGATAGCGATAGTGTTTGGTGTCACTAACTGAAAATTCAACGGCGTCAATCAAATCCCTAATTCGTTAGTTAGCGAAGAAGCAAGCAGGCTTATCAAGATCGCTGAATGTTGTGTAAAACCCATTGAAATTGGCAAAATACTTAGGGTACCTCTGACTTGAATGTACTGAAGTCATAGAATTCAGTAAAACCAATTTTTACAGCTAATTGACTATCTGTTATCGTGATAACGAAATCAAATGTCGCCGAAACATCGATTTGTTTGCCGACTTCCATTTTTGATATGCAAGTCAATGTTAAAATCATCAGGTTTTAAGTTACCGAGCGTTTAGGAAAAAAATCATGCTGGTTCTCTTTGAGATGCCGGTATCTATAGTTTGATATTGTTGGTTGTCCTTATTTCCTTTTGAATTTATAACTATCTCTTTTAATTCACCTATGAGCTCTTTTATAGTCGATAGGAGATAGTCGAAGACTTTGTCTATCTCGGCTCACTGGTGACCGCAGACAATGACACCAGCCGTGAGATGCGGAGGCGAATTATCAGCGGAAGTTGTGCCTACTATGGACTCCACAAGCAACTGCGGTCGAGACGAATTAGCCCTCGCACGAAGTGTAACCTGTATATGACGCTCATTAGACCGGTTGTTCTCTACGGGCACGAGACATGGATATTGCTCGAGGAGGACCTGCGTACACTCGGAGTATTCGAGCGACGAGTGTTAAGAACCATCTTTGGCGGCGTACAGGAGAACGGAGTGTGGAGGCGAAGGATGAACCACGAGCTCGCACGACTCTACGGCGAACCCAGTATCCAGAAGGTGGTGAAGGCTTGCCGGATACGCTGGGCTGGACACGTTGCGAGAATGCCGGACGACTGTCCTGCAAAACAGGTGTTCGCTACGAATCCGGTAGGAACAAGACGAGCGGGGGCGCAACGAGCGAGGTGGTTAGACCAAGTGGAGCGTGATCTGGCGAACGTGGGGTGCCCGAGAAATTGGAGAACGGTTGCCATGGACCGAGTGAATTTTAGGAATTATGTTCGTCAAGTTATGTCGTAAGACGGAATACTATGTAAATAAAATAAAAATAACTCTTTTATAGTTTTTACTTTTAATTTTTTTTGTTCTTGGAGTAAAGCTTTTTGTCTTCTTCAAATAACTACGGAGTTTTTGCAATGTATCTCCTGCTTCAAAAAATTTATCCATTTATACATTAGTATTCCCTGATTTTTGAAATTTAACCAACAAAATGCAATTTTCTCCAAAAAAAAAAATAGTATATTTGGGATATTATATATCGGCAGAAGGGATTAAACCAGACCCAGCAAAGGTAAATGTTATTAAAACATGGCCAAGGCCGAAAAGTGCTGATGAAGTCAAAAGGTTCGTAGCCTTTGCAAATTACTACAGGAAGCACATACGAAATTTTGCATGTATCTGTGCACCATTGAATTTCTTTACAAGAAAAAACATACAATTTGTATGGAATGAAGAGTGTGAAAAATCATTTAACACACTTCGAGAAAAATTTTTGAGGCCACCAGTTTTAGATTTCCCAGACTTTAAAGAAGAAAACATTTTTACTCTGCATACTGACGCATCTGGTTATGGAATTGGAGCTGTTTTATCAAATAAAAGCGGTAAACCGGTTGCTTATGCCAGTAAAATGCTAAACAAAGCATAGAAGAATTACCCTACAATAGAGAAGGAGCTATTGGCGATGGTATGGGGAGTTCGTCACTTTCGACCTCACTTGTATGGAAGGAAGTTTGTGGTGTACACGGATCATTGACCATTAGTATACTTTTTTTTCATTAACAGACCCATCAAGCCGACTGACAAAGTTCAGATTGGCATTAGAGGAATACAATTTTGATGTGATTTATAAGGAGGATTCGGAAAATGTGATAGCGGACGCGTTGTCGCGCATTTCGAGCACGGATCTTAAATCACTCAACGAACAAAACGTCCTTATGACAACACGTTTACAAGAAAGGAATAAAGCTATACAAACTGATGAGATGAGTGGCACTAGGCTTAATCAACCTATATCGCCGCAGTCTGAAAACAGTATCGAGCTTGAAATTAAACACGACTATGACGACTTAAAAATTTTCCCAGATAAAATTATAATTCCAGAAAAAACTACATTGATTCACTTGCGAGGAATAATGAAACGTTTAAAGGATTATACAAATGAAAATAATATTGAAACATTGATAATAAAAAATAGCAGAGCTGCAATACAAGAAAAATTGAAAAATATTAATGAACTAAATTTGAAAGGCATGCCGAAAATATATGTACGTTATAGGGAAAAATATAAAGGAAGTCAAAGACAAAAAGGAGAAATTACACTAGTTTACAGCATTTTTGAACTTAGTAAATAAACTGAAGGTCATTTTTAATAAAAATCGGGCGCTAAATCCGAAAATGAAATTCAAAAAAATCTTAGTAGAACCGTTTTTGAAATTTTGGAAAAATAAAAAAAGTTCTTGTACTTACATTAAAATATCTCGGACGGCATAACAGTAATTTGAAATAACTCTTTTGCATATTGAAAGTAAATAAATTTTCTAGATAATCTAAACACTGTTTTTGCGTACGATCAACAGTATTGTTGATATTAGTGGAAAAAAAATATAAAAAACGCATTTTTTAGAGAAAATTTTGTTTTGCGAAAGTTTTAGACTACTCATTTTAATGGTTGTGCTAATGCTTATGCTTATGCTTATGCTTGCTTATGCTTATGATACATACACAGCCAGATCTTGTCAGCATCCCGGTGAGTAGTAAAAGTACATTTACTACTCATCTTAACTAGGCCGGGCCCACTGTGCAGTATTGGACGCAGAGACAACTGGAACACAGGGAGGAAGAAACGTGGACAACAGTACCATACGTTCCCATGGCTACTTATAACTAAGATTTTAACGTTGGAAGCACATATGCTAAATTTTCTGTGCTCCTTGATGATGGTCCGTGTGCATTTGTCCTTCTTGGGATGGAAATGATGTTTTTCTGCACAGAAATCCAAAACCTCATTGTACAAGTAATATTTCCTTCCAAATTTTTTTTTTTTATTTATCTTTAAACTACGACTTTAGTATTGTATAAACGAGAATAGTAATAGTTAAATTAAAAGTTTCGGATTTCGATGCACTATCATTTCTGGTCTTTGACCTTGGATATAGCGCCATTGCTCGCTCTTGAAAAGAAATATTAGAAGAATAAAAAAACATAATTAGTATTCCCAAAAACCCTTCCCCCAGGAAAACTTCTTTCAAAATAATTCAATGATAAAAACAAGTTGCGCATTATACAGTGTCAAATGCGGTTCAAACTACGGTCAAATGTGGTTAAACTAGCATGCATTCAACTAGTTCATTTCGGTGACCCAGCAATGAGCATCACTATCTGCAAAGTACAAGCAGTACTACCTCTAAACTAAAATTGACCACTCCTCACTCTTCCAGAATATTCATAAAAATTGTTTGGCATAAATGATGAATTTTCTTGTGAATAGTGAAAAAGCGAGCATTCATATGCACCCTCATACCACTGCTCATACCGCGGGACAAAGATGCAACAACACGAAGCTTTTTAAGAACGTGCCACAGAAGAAAAAAGTGCTTCCACTGAGTGTGGGTAGGTAGAACAGCAATCTGTCTCAATGGATCAAAATAAGAAAAATAAAACCCCGGTCCCTCAATGGTAAGGGTAAAACTAAAAACATAAATTGAATTAAAATATAGAAATAATATACTTAGCTTTTCAGTCACTTCCTCATACTTATCACAGCAAATCTCAGGAAATTTTATCGAAGCAATCCGAGCGAAACCATCAGCCAGCAGGGTTTTGGCCAGCTTGACATCAGCAATCAGCACATCCAAAATAGCGAAGAAACTCCTTTAACTTTCACTCTCTTTCAGTAACAGTAGGGGAACTGGGTATAAAATGCGCAGTCGGGACAAGATGCGCCACCTTCAGTATTTCACTAAACAAACATTGTTCAACATTTCTGAATATGCCAGTTCGTTCTATTTACACTTTTATGCGTTTATAAACATTTGTGGACCTTATAAGTTTACTATATTGCGTAAATTTGACGAAAAACGAAAACAAAATTTTTTTGGAGCTTTTCTTGCAATTTTTCAACTTTTCTCGTAAGAATTTGCGGCATCTATCAGCAAAACATTTACCTGACATCTGTTCCAATGATGAACAATAGCCTTGACAATCATCACACAACGAAAAATTTCCTTATTGAATTATTTTTTCTGTTATTTTAAACGATTTTTAATAAACATATCTAGGCAGGGCAAAACGCGCCATGTCTGTTTATCATTAAGCATGTCTCATATTTGTTAAAATTTTTTTCAGTTTTCATTACAACAATTTTAAGGATAATTATATGTTGAATTGGAAAACATAACTTGAATATGAACGAATATACTTAAAATTCCAAAATTTAATATAGATTTAATTATTTATTCACAAGAACGTCAGTATATCTGGCAGCACTGCGCGTAACAATACATTTTTCCATCTGTGAAGTAGAAAAGAAGTGTTTTTACCTGCCAGACACTTTCGGAGGCCCTTGAATTAATTAACACTTATAAATCGTTAAACGGCGCGTTTGGGTACACACATATGCGCACTTTGCCCCGAACGAAATGGAAATCATACTTTAGAAAGCCTTTTAAAATTCAACGATTAAGACCTATATAATTGGTTTAAGTGTTCCGGTTTGTTTATTTCTGGTGAAGAACAGTCCCCTTTTCAAAACTATTGTCGAATTTACTGGATTGCATTCTTCATTTACGAGTAATGAAAGATTCTTCTTAACGTGGGCGTCTTACCCCCAGTTCCCCTACTTTAAAACTTATCTTAACAATATTTTCTTCCTTTTTCTATTCCTGTGCATTCCTCTAGCTCTCAGATTTTACAAACAATGTTTGTTATCCCACACGAACCGTCCCAAGAAAAAACGAATCTGTTACTTTTAACTCCCTACTCATTTATCACCAAAAACAATTTCCTCTCACTTCCACACCATTGTAGTTTGTCTAGTGCTATTTTTTTTAAATATCGCGCACTCACGCCAATCAAAATTAATTTATTTCACCATTGCCAGCGTTAATAGACTCTTAACTGGTTTCAGACATGGAAATTTATAACCAGATTGAATCGAAGTCACTTCAGCCCCAACACGTGTTTTTCGAACAAACATTTTTTCGAGTTTTCCTCAAATTTTCTCCCTTTTCAGAACGCTAATTTCCTAACTTTCTTCTGAAAACTGGTGGCCACTGTATCACTGGATCCCGGTTGTTCGGTAGATATATTTTTCATCGGTTTAACTTTTATTTATCGATAAAATTCAAAATTTTTGCGGACGAATGAAAAAACGCGTGCCCTACTCATTTTAATGGTTGTGCTAAACGTAAAAACTTATGCTACACAAATAACACACGACGTATTACAGGACACGACATTTAACGTTTTTACTAACGGAAAAAGGAATTAAATTTACCTTTTTTGTCGACCGGTTTCGGGCTCGATGTTGCCCATCTACAGGACGATGTCCGACTGACTAGATGAAGGAAAAACACCAATACATGTTCATACTATCATTTGAAGCTGCTGAAACAAGAAGATTACCATACAGCTTCCGAGTGTATTGTCCTGAAATGCGCGGCAAAGAAAAAGTTGTGTTGGCAGTCAGTGCTTAGTGCAATAAACGGCAATCTGTGCAAGCGAGTGATCAGAACAAAACAAAAGCATCGCAAAAAATTAGCGTCGCTCGCACAAGCCCAGCCGGTGAAGAAGAATCAAAGGGTACCGCAACCCATTGAAAATTTTGTAGTCAATTTGTCTTCGATTGGTTTGACTGCAAATGAAAACGCCTTGTTGAATAAAGGTTTGAATTTCGCCGTGGCTCCCGAGTTTCCCCCAGTTGCGGATATAGTCAATAATATTGAAAGCGCTATACAGTTTCGGAATTTTCCTTCCAAATCTGCTTTGCGCCACGATATTGGAAATGTAATTTCGAAAACCGCACAGAAAAAGCCCCTTTCAAAATCTGAAATAGTAGGCCCCGAAAAAGTTATAGCCAAGTTGAAGAAACACGAAGTGATTTTCACGCGAGCGGATAAGGGGAATGCTGTAGTGATTTTGGATAGGCAAGACTACGACAACAAGGTTCGGGACATGATTTCAACGGGCCCGTATGAGGAATGCATTTACAAAAACGGTAAGCCAAAAGACCCTCTCAATACTATGATCGAGGAAGCAAACAGCACAAGGCAAAAAGTGGCCGATTTAATGGGCGAAATAAAACTTGAAAGAAAATTCCTCGTCCCGAACCCAAAAGTAGCCTCATTGTACTGCCTCCCAAAAATCCATAAAAACCCAATCGCAATGCGGCCTATTTCTTCAAACATCTGCACACCAACCGAAAAAATGGCAGCGTGGTTGGTAGAAGAAATGCGGAAGTATCCAGTTAAGCACGGCAAGAGTGTTCTTATCTCTGTTGACTTAGTGGAACACTTGAAGGATTTCAAAGTGCGTCGAGGAGAGATTTTAGTCTCGTTTGATGTCTCCGCACTTTTTCCTAGCGTCCCTATTTCGGATGCCTTACGCAGCCTTCGCAGACACTTGGAGCGACGCCGAGCACCTCCAAACCAAATAGCAGCGTACGTCACCATAGCCGAGGTTTGTATGAACCAGAATTACTTCTTGTTTCGGGGTAAGTTCTACAAACAAACCTTCGGCCTCAGCATGGGAAGTAAATTATCTCCCCTACTGGCTGAACTTTTCATGAGTGACTTCGAAACAGATCTCGAAAAACGGGAGAAACTTTTCCCTCGAGTTTGGTGGCGTTATGTTGATGATATCTTCGCCACTGTCAAGGAACGGTATCTCCCGCAGACGCTTGAGCTTTTGAACAACCAGCATAGCTCGATCAAATTCACCGTCGAAAAAGAAGTTGATGGGAAACTTCCTTTCCTTGATCTGTTAATTTCTAGAAAAGAAGATAATACAGTAAAATTCGGAATTTATCGTAAACCCACGTCAACAGATCGCTACATTACGGTTGATTCAAACCACTTTGGTGCGCAAAAGCAAGCCGCCTTTCATTCGATGGCCCACCGTCTGTTCAACATACCAATGGAGAGCCACGAGTTTGAACAAGAAAAGCAAAAAATTTTGCTGGCAGGTGAATTGAACGGGTACGATAAAGAGTTTGTCAGCAAAATCCTCCGAAAACATGAAAGGAAAAAGCTCCGTAGCAACGCAACCACATTCAAGCCAGAAAGGGATGAATCCCAAAGAGTCAGCCTGCCGTACCACCCTCCACTGACAAATAGTATCCGTAAGATTCTCTCCAAACATGGTCTGAAGGTGGCTTACAAAAGTTCTAACACTTTGAAAGATCGACTGGTTTCTCTAAAAGACAAAGTGCCACCGGAAGAGAGATCTGGAATTTATGAGATTCCATGTGAAAACTGCCCGGCCGTCTATATTGGTCAAACCAGACGGAAATTTAGAACCAGAATTAAAGAGCACAAAAACGCAGTAGATAACAGCAGGAGCAACGAATCCAGTGTAGCTGCCCACGCGTCAGAATTTGATCACCGTATAAATTGGGATAAGGTCAAGTTCAAAAAATGTGTACGCAAAGCGTCACATTTAAACGCATGGGAATCCATGTTTATCACTACATCGGAAAGGCCACTTATGAACGAGGATGACGCTCCAATCATATCATCGCTTTTCAACCTGCTCAAACCGAATTTTCAACAAACCGACCACCCTTCGACGAATACTATTGGATAGTATGAACATGTATTGGTGTTTTTCCTTCATCTAGTCAGTCGGACATCGTCCTGTAGATGGGCAACATCGAGCCCGAAACCGGTCGACAAAAAAGGTAAATTTAATTCCTTTTTCCGTTAGTAAAAACGTTAAGTGTCGTGTCCTGTAATACGTCGTGTGTTATTTGTGTAGTTTTAGACTAGATGGTAACATTTAAAAAATCTGATTTTCTTCTGCGCTTGAATGTCAATTTAAAACAAAGATTTAAAGTAGCTATTTATCAAAATCGCTTGAAAATTGAAGAAGTTATGGCTACTTAACCATTACAGTTTTTTTTTGTAGTTTTAATTAATTTAACGAACCGCAGTACACTTATCATAGTATAGGAAGAATGAAACATGATAAATCTCACTCGCTCCAAGTCAAAATCATTTATTAGCTTACCAGAAGGTCACATGCCAAGTTTCAGGAAGATCTGACCATAGGGAGGGGTTTCTTTAGTCTCAAACGTGAATAAAATTTTAAGGTTTTCCTGCCCGGGAGGAACAAAAAATACTGGTTTTTCATCAATAACTTTTTTCATCACTTGCCGATTGTTTATTATGGTTAATATTTTTAAAGCCTGAGTTGAGACAAATATTTCACCCGAAGACTGCAACACGATTGGACTTGAAGTAAAAAAGTTATTGCAGTTCAAAGGCCGCAAATTTTGTCCAACACGCAATGCGTACTTTTTACGCATTGCGTTTTATACGAGAATTTTCGACCAAAATACAATCTTTGAACCGCAATCACTTTTCTGTTTCAAATCCAATCGAGTTACAGTCTTCGGGTGAAATATTTGTTCAACTTAGGCTTTAAAAAATCAACCATAAATAACAATCAGCTTGTGATGAAATAAGTTATTGATGAAAAACCTGTTTTTTTCGTTCCTTCCGGGCAAAATACCTCAAAATTTATTTACGTTAGAGACTCAAGCAACCCCTCCCAATGGTCAGATCTTCCTGAAATTTGGCATGTGACCTTTTGGTAAGCTAATAAATAATTTTGACTTGGAGCGAGGGAGATTCACCATGTGTTATTCTTCCTATACTATGATAGTGTACTGCGGTTCGTTATATTATTTAAAACTACAAAAAATACTGTTACGGTAAAGTAGCCATAACTTTTTCAATTTTAAACCGATTTTGATACGTAACCACTTGAAATCTTTGTTTTAAATTGACATTTAAGCGCAAAAGAGAATCATATTTTTTAAATGCTACTATCAAGTCTAAAACTTTCGTTGAAACAAAATTTTCTCTAAAATAATGCGTTTTTTATATATTTTTTTAAAAAGTCACAAATATCAACAATACTGTTAGTCAAACGCAAAACAGTGTTTAGATGATCGATAGAAAATTCATTCACCTTCAATATGCATAAGAGGGATTTCAAATTACTGTTATGCCGTCTGAGATATTTTAATCTAAGTACAAGAACTTCTATTGCAATGATAAGATTAAAAATTTTAAAAATGTGGATAAAAATTCTAAAATCAAGATTGTAGATTTGAAGATAGTTGCTTAAAATAAGTGAAATTGGACATTTTAATGTGATTTCAATAACCTTGCTGACCATCTGAATGAATGATCTAATAGAGAACATCAATTGAAAAAAAAACTGGTTTAGGAAAAAATAATCTAGGCTTTGAGGACAAGTTTTAATTGTGGAAAAAGGTCACAGAAAGCAGCACTGTGGTAACTCCAGAAGATTTTTAAATGGAAGTGATGACGAATAGCATTATCGGTTTAAACAAGAATGTTCGCCAAGAAGAACTATCAAAAAATTAAGAGAATTTTAAAATGACAAAGATATAGTGAGGTACCTTTTCAATATCGGATTATTTAAAATCCGTGTTGAATTTCTGTTTTTAAACACGTGAATTTCTTTTATCTTTCTTTTTTCAGATTTGTTTTCTCCAAAAATTTGTAGTTGTGAAAAATGATGTGTTGGAAAGAATCTTAAGAATCATAAATTATTTGAGGAGATTTGATTTTACACTGATCAGAGAATGCTCCGACCAGGATGCTACAGTGAGTGCATATAAAAGATCTGATTTAAGTTGGCATCTAGTCTATCTACATAGGGATTTCAAGCATTTGCGCAAAATCAAATTACATTTGAAGTGATTTTTTCCTTTATAACTTTCTTATTCAAATATAGACATTCAAATGAAATGTAGTCAAAAAAAAGGGCAATCACACACTAGGTTGAAGAAAAATATAGGTAGTACCTAATGTAGGGATGAGATGAAGGATATGCAGAAAATAAATCAAATTTAATAAAAAATCAAATAAAAAATAATATTTGTATTCGACAACACTGAAGATAAATAAAATAAAATGAATTTCATTGACAACGTTTGCTATTTAGGCAACACTAGGCAAACAAACAAAATAAAGTCAGTCATTGATCTATTCTTGTGAGCGACAGACGTGTAGAAGTGAATCTCTGAATTGAGATTCGTAAATTCACGACACCTACTACTTCGAAATCATAGCTAAACCTAACTGGAGATTTGTTATACAAAGTATGTTCTTTTTTACAGACCAGTTAGTGCTCTGGTCAGACAACTATTATGAGTTCCTTTAAAGTGAAATTTAAAAATGCAGCTTTGAAGAGTGCATAAGTATGTGAATTATGATACATAGCAATGCGATCTGACAGCAAGGCTTTTTTTTATTACCTTGCGATATATTTATAAACGGGACGCGAGAAGCGATTTTAAAGCCCTTTTGCTAACTGTACAGTAACAAGTAGTTTTGAACATTATTTTTAATTGAGGCGATATTTACGAACGCACATGCGATTGCACGAAACTAGTGAAGTAAATTCCAGAACCAGGACACGCAACGCAACATCAGAAAATGAAATGAGAGAAGATTCAATTCTTCTAAATCATACATTTAACCATTATAAAGCTAAAGTGAACTTGTCACATGTGTCAATACCGTCAACTGGGGCAACATGCAACACTTTTCAACTTCAAAGGCTTCTAAAATCTTAATGCTTACAGATAATCATACCTCTTGTACACCAAAAGTTTTAAGGTTGATGGGACACCAATCTGACGTAGTCAGAAAAATTATTGGTTTTACCAGTTATTTTCAAATTAAAAAAAAACATGCGATTTTCACCCTACTAAGAAAAAGGGGTAACTTGCAACAAAATCTGTAATTAATTAAAAATCAAATGAAAACGTTTAAAAATTTAAAGTTTAAGATACATTTGTGATGTCATACCGCATAAAGCACCAATTGCAGTAATTTTTTGTTTTGTTCGAATTAAATTTTACAATTTTTCTGTCAAAAATGTTTTTAAGAAAAAGTGTTACTCTGCTGCATACATTTAGGGGTAAAAAATGCTACAAAATATTGTATTATCTTAAATCACGTAAATAAATCTTAGGATGGATGAAATTGTAACGTAAACGAACGCATAATGCATAAAAACCATATCCCAGCATATGGAAACGCGGTTTATGAGATTTAGATCTGATTTGCATTTTGTTGCATTTCGCCCCAGTCAGTTAACTGAATTATAAAAATATTTATTTGAAAAATATTGCTGATTGTCCGAAAAATATTTGTACACCAACAGTGTTGGTATTGAATAATGAAAGTGATATAAAGTTTGTAGGTGATATCATTAAGCCAATCCGTCATATAAGGTAAAGTTTTTTACAGCATCGGAAAATGTAAAAATTCGAACATCTATTGCACGATTTTTCAAATTTTTTATGAGAACCAAAAACTTTAAAAAACTCTTTCACGATGTTAAACACTTTGTCATCATCAATTTGCTATCATTCAATGATAACTTTAATACAGTGTATTGAAAGAAAAATTGAATTAGTGTTGTGGTATACAAATGTTGCATCTAACCCTGCTTTTGCATGATGCCCCGTTTGACGGTACATGAGAAGTAACACATATTTGGCGAAACAGGAAATTTTACCTGTTGACATGCCATATTAGTTTTGACTTCAAACTAGATACAACGAGGAATTTGAAAGCCTTTCGGCCAGCTAAGCCAAAAACATGTTTTTGAACATTTGTTACTTGAAAACGACATGATTGCATGATTGAAGTACCAGGTCGTTTTTTTAAATTAAATATCTATTTCTGAAAGGCCCTTTATTTCCACAAGAGGGTGTTACCAAACTGAAGATAGAAGGTGCTGGACACTTGTGCTAATACATGGGAAAATATGAAGAATTTATTTGATGTCACAAAAATTACTAATGTAATTTATGTAGGTAGATCAAATTGTGGTGTGGAATCAAGAATGCCTTTATCACGACGAGCCATGGTACTCTCGGTAAAGTTTGTGGAAGACGAAGGGAATGGATGTCGGATGAAACCTGGAGGATGATCGATGATCGGAGAAAGGCGAAAGTCGGAATTGAGCAGGCATGTACCGGGTCAGCCAAAGCAGCCGCCCGCTTACGATATGCGGAGCTGGAAAAGGCAGTTAAACGAGCTTGTAGACGAGACAAGAGAGCCTGGACAAACTCCCTAGCCGAAGAGGGAGAAAGAGCCGCCGCCATTGGAGATATCCGATTATTATATATTTCTCGCCGCCTTAATGGTGCAAGGACTAATGCAAGAATGCCGCTGAAAAACCGAGCAGGTCAGCTGCTGATAGATCGAACAGATCAGCTCAAGCGTTGGACTGAGCATTTTGATAAACTTTTCCGAGTTACAAATAGCAATGGCCAACAGAACCCGCAGCTCGAGGCGCCCACAGTAAGTTGCATAAATGGCGTCAACTCGGAAGCGCCCTCGCTGGCTGAAATAGAAGCGGCAATCAAGGACATGAAATCCAACAAAGCGCCTGGAATCGATTGCATTCCTGCTGAAATGAAACATTTGGGATACTGCAACATTCCCGGCCGACTGGATGCAGGGTATCCTCGTAAAGGTCCCAAAGAAAGGAGACCTAACAGAGTGCGGTAACTGGCGTGGTATAACTTTGATCTGTACAACCCTTAAAGTACTCTGCAAAGTGATCCTGCACAGGCTCCAGGAGAAAATCGACGCTACACTCCGACGACAACAAGCTGGATTTCGATCCGGACGATCATGTGTGGACCACATCACAACGCTACGAATAATACTGGAACAAATCAACGAATTCCAGGACTCTCTTCTGCTGGTGTTCGTTGATTTCGAAAAAGCATTTGACCGACTGAACCACGAAAACATCTGGGCTGCTCTTAGACGACGAGGGGTCCCAGAGAAACTAGTCCATCTCATCGAAGCACAGTACGAGGCATTTTCGTGCAAGGTCTTGCACGACGGTGTCTTGTCCGAACCAATCCCGGTAACTGCTGGATGAGACAAGGATGTATTTTGTCACCGCTGCTTTTTCTCATCGTAATGGATGAGATCTTGACTGGATCGATTGACTGTAGACCAAACCGAGGATTGCCGTGGAATCCTTCAACCATGGAGCAACTGAACGACCTTGACCTGGCAGACGATATTGTTTTGCTCGCCCAAATACAACAAGACATGCAGAGCAAACTCGACGACCTCACCGAAAGCTCCAAGGCTGCAGGTCTCAAAATCAATGTCGGAAAGACCAAGTCGATGGAAATCAATACAGAAAATCGTTCCAATTTCGTGGTAGCTGGACAACAGGTTGAGACAGTGGAGTGCTTCCAGTATCTTGGTAGCCAGATTACGCCTGATGGTGGTACCAAGAAGGACATCGAAACCCGGATCAGAAAGGCCCGATTTGCTTTTGCAAGTCTCCGAAACATCTGGCGCTCACGCCAGATCTCTCTACGAACCTAGATCCGAATCTTCAACTCAAACGTCAAATCCGTATTGCTGTACGGGTGTGAAACTTGGTGCACATATGCGGTGACGACGCGAAAACTGCAAGTTTTTGTGAATCGCTGCCTGCGGAACATCATCCGCGCTTGGTGGCCTGGCAACTGGATCTCAAACGTTGAACTTCATCTCCGGTGTCATCAAAAGGCGCTAGAAATCGAGATTCGGGTACGTAAGTGGAGATGTATTGGGCACACGCTGCGAAGAGATGAAAACGAGATTTGCAGAGAGGCGCTTGACTGGAATCCAGATGGGCATCGAAGAAAAGGCAGGCCCAAAAGCTTGTGGCGGCGAAGTCTAGCCGCCGAAATCCGCACAGTTGACGAGAACCTTGGCTGGCAGCAAGTGAAGACGCTGGCTCCGGATCGCCAGCAGTGGAGATCTTTTATCTCAGCCCTATGCGCCGGTCAATCGGCGCTGGACCCTTAGGTAGGTAGGTAGATCAAATTTTTATAAGATATTAATTTGGCCAATCTTAACAGATTGCCAAAACAAAGAAAACCCCATTGGGCTGTAAGCGATGTGTACCTACATTAAAAAGATTTATATTTAAGAATCAAATGTGTAGAGATTTCATTGAAAGAGTTACCAGGAAAGCAAAGAGAATTGTTAAATATGTAATAGATCATTTTCCAAATTGGCAAAACAAGAAAAAAGATATGGAAGAATACAACTTGTGTTATAAGTTATTAGTTATAAGTGAAGTTCGGATAACAGCTTTTGAACCGGAATGTAGATGAGACGAAATGATATTTTTTGTATGATCAAATATACACTTGAAAGATTTTGCCTGTGAGAAGATAAAATGTGATTCTATTTATCAAAAGCATAAAACATTCACAATCCTCATGCCATAAAATTTTGCAGTTAATGTTATTCTTTGTAAATTGAAACCAGAAATCCTATCAGCAGCTTGTACATTATGAAAAGTTGTTGTTTTATACACCATACGTGTGTTTTCAAAAATTTTCAAAAATTCATATTTTTAAAATATAGGTATATATTTTTAAAATTCATATTTTTTACCAAAAAAGTGATGAATGAAGTCATTATTCAAAAAGCCTCTCGTTTCGTCGTGTTCTCGTGTAACACGTTTTATATAACAGTAAAACGTCGAACATAGTTTCAAGGCTTGTTCAAATATACCTAAAAATTCAGAACAATTTCTGAAAATATCAGATACGGAACATCTAACGACCAACGACAAAGACGCATCATCGGTTGGTTCCCGCCGAGGCAAATCTCATCTTCTCTTTGAGGAATTTTTTCTCAATAATTGAATGAATCCCAAGTCAGTTAATAAAAATCAGTCACCAAGTCTAGCTAGTTTGACTCCACAGAGACCTGTTGTCGACCAAATCAGCAAACTTTGCGAACGACTCATCACTTGGATCAACCGAATGGACGGACGCTCCCCTGCCGCGATTTCGAATTGTGTCGCGTTTGCGCTGCTCTCGGCTTGCGCAGAATACGTCAAGACACCTTTGCTTTGGGACGCGAAACCGATCAGATTGGAAAACTGGTCAAACCTCTTCGTCCGACAGATGTGTGTTGTATATTCGAGAAACATTTATGGGAATCTGAAAATTAATATATTTTTGCATAATTTAACGATCCAAAGCCATAAAATATATGTAAATTGCTCAAATATCATCGTGCGCATTGTGGTTGCGACGATCGGGAGACAAACTGGCGAAGTGGAAGCTAGTGAGTTCTTTTTTTCCACAGTGTGGCACATTTTAAACGGGTTGTGGTGGAATTTCAAAGCCAAATTATTCACTGTATAAAAGTATAAACAACTTAAAATAACACAAATTGAAATATTGTATATAATTTGACAAACAATATACAAATACTTGGCAATTGGTTTATGAATTTATCCCGCATATCAGTCAAAATTTTTATACTTTTCACTGAAATGACCCTAGAAATCTAAATCAACTGAAGGTTTAATTTAAATAGTGATAGTTGAAAAACATTCCTTTCAAATCGACACACTAAGTTGCTTCTCACCGTCCACATCAAAGATGAAATCTGAAAAACTTTTAGGAACTTGTGAAGTCTTGACAGAATCAAATCGAGACAAATCCTTCAAGAAGACTGTTGAATTAACATGAATAAGTCTAATATTCATTAGACTTAGTCGATTTAGGATCATTTAAGAATTTCTCAAACTCTGGGGTCTAAAATGTTTTGTTTTTTTTCAAAACTCATCCATGATTTTTTGCAGATTTTTCATGCAACGTTTACATGAGTAAATCTGAACTTTTAGGTTTGTATGGGAAAATTTAATATTTTGTAGTGAAAAATTAACATAATTTTTGTTTCTTCAGCACAATCGAGTCTGTTATGTTTTTTGTGTCAATTTATAAATTCTCAATTTTTCGCTGAACAACTTTGTTAAAGACCGTAACTTAGTATCTTATTAGACCAAAGAGTTATTAGGTGTTGAATGGGGGTTTGTCTTTTGGCATTGAAAAATAATAAATTCAATTGACATCACTGCTGGGTGCCTAGCGAGGTATTGCAAGACTACTTTCATGTCGAAGAGATAAATCATCCTAAGGGATGAAAATCTCGGAAAAAAACTACTTTCATGCCAAACTTCGCAAGGCACCCAACAGCGATGTCAATTGAATTTATTGTTTTTCAATGTTAAAAGACATACCCCTGTAAAACAGCTAATAACTTTTTTGTCTAGTTAGATACGAAGTAGCTGTTCAGAACAAAATTTTCTTTAGCACAAAAATCATAAGCAGGCTCGGTCCCACCGAAGGAACAAAAATTGTGTTGATTTCTCAGTACAAACTATTCAATTCTTCCATACAAACCTAGAAATTCAAATTTACTCATGTAAAAGTTACTCAAAAATTCTGCAAAAAATCATGGATGAGTTTTGAACGAAAAGAAGCTTTCAAGACCCCAGGGTTTGAGAAATCCAAAATTGATCGCAAATCGACTCGACATTCGAAAAAAAGATTAACAAAATTACCAATAGGAAAAAAGCTCCACCATAGGCCCATTTAGACCACTGTACCAGAAAATCGATTACGAGAAGTCAATTTTTAAGTCGAATCTACAAAAGTAATATGTTCCTTTTGCGAAATTCGATAATGAAATATGAGAAAATCCATTGCCACCTTAACGTCGCCTGACTTGTATAGGGCACTTATTAAAATCAAAATTGATCCTAAACTTACTTTCCTCCTTGCCTTAGTATTAATTTGAATAAGAATCTTTCCTCAAGCTTCTGTGCCATAGAAATGCTCTCTTCCAACTTAAGTATTTTGATTTTTCTATAAATACAACTGTTAACCCATTCGAGACGGAGGCCTTTTCACGACATTCGTACTCATAGTGCTTTACTCTTAGATAACTTTTGTGTCGTTTGATTTTCATCAAAACCATTTCCTAATACATTTTGCCTAACATTTGCGGATTCGATTGGTATGAGAATATTATTTTTCCGATCAATAGTAAACTCACAATGAAAGATTGATCTGACAAAGGCACAAAAATTCCATTGCACACACGGTGTGCAATCGGTCTCGAACGTGTTAAAGTGTTCTGCAAAACCAAAAAAAACCGCATGATCTTCCGAGTTCTGTTGCATGTATTATAAAGCGGATTTGTAGATCTTGAAGTTCTTTTAAAAATCTCTCTTGAGAATATTCTTCGTATTCAATAAGTTTGCAATCCCTTTTCTTAGGAAAATTACAGAAAAATGTCAAAAGTTTGTAAAAGTATAGAGATTAGTTCCTTCATTAAATGAAAATACTTAAGCGCCTGTGTAGGACCTCATAAAACTTTGATTTACATCAAGCTTTCAGAATGAACGTTTTTCTTTAATATTGATAGAATTCCTTATCAAAATATAACATTAAAAATTTTGAAACTCCTCGGATCAAACTCAAACAGGATTCCGTATGCAAAGTGTCGTCGGAATATTTCGAACGGCGATGATGGCAGTAGGTAAGCCACTTGGAAACGAACTTTACCCGTTCGCATATTATTGAGCAAAAGAGTTGCTGGGAACAGGTTTTTCGACTTATTTGACGATTCGAGTTTTGTTATGGCTGACGACGATGGTAATGATGATGATGCTGCTGCTGCTGCTGCTGAGGATGCTGCCGATTGTCGCCGTCAGTTTCAACGATTTGTGGTGGCTGCCTGGGAAGGCTTTTTCATTTTTGTTTTTTCTATTTTGCTTAGAATAAGCTAAGTTTGAATGACGTGTTAAATTTTTATAGAAAGTATTGATAGTAATAAAGTCTGTCAATATAATGAATTTTCCACAATCTAGGCACTATCATCATGTCTTAGATTCTAGGGTCCAATTCTCGAATGATTCTTTAACCTGCTCGAGACTGATTGCCCACCGTGTTTGCAATGAAAATTTTCTGCCATTATAAGAACAATCTTTTATTGTGAGTTTACTATTGCTCAGAAAAATTCTTCCGCCAATAGAATCCGTGAAGTTTAGACAGAACATTTCTAAAGTTCGTTGAGATGAAAATCAAACGACAGAAAAGTTATCTAAAAGCTAAGTACAAAGGGTGAACAAATTGATGAGATGGGTTTGGATTTTTTATTCTGCTCCAGCTCCTCCAGAAGCCTCCAGAAGCCAGAGTAGATCTCTTAAAAGGAAACCTTTTCCACCGAGATCCCTTCTCTAGAATAACCTTTAATCTTAATATAAATTTCCTCGCAATAAATATATTTGTGTTCTCAACATGCTTAAATTTTTTGCCGCATTAAAACGTCAGAGCTATGTAAACGAAATAAAAATGTTTTGTACTTTAAATGTAGGGTTTTTTATTGCACTTTAAAGGAAAAATAATAAAAAAAATATTTTGAAGTTGTTTTGATGAATTTTCGAACTGTTTGTCGAGTATCACTCATCATAGTTTGGACACCCTATTCGCTTTCCTCAACGACCATTTTGTTCCACAATCTCTTTATCTATGTTGCATGCCGAGTCGTCCTGCCATTCATCTTCATCTTCTGCTTGACAATTGCCCGAAAATTTTCGAAAGGGCGGAATTGAGGGCAGTTGGGTGGGTTGATGTCCTTTTCAACAAAATCCACCCGTTGGCCCGATACCACTGTATTACCTCTTTGCTGTAGTGGCAGCTTGCCAAATCTGGCGAAAACTTTACTGGTCCTTTGTGAGATCTAATGTACCAAAAAAAAAACCTTTTTAAGGCACTCCTCCTTGTACATTTTGGAGTCTATGGCCTTGTTTTTCTCAAAACCGGGGTTTTTCGTCCGCAGCTGCAAATACCTTGCAGTTCTTGCAAACTTATCTGCAAAAACGAATTAGAGCTTGCCGAGGACATCACCCCGACCAGTGCAGTGCACCACTGCAGTGGCTTGTAAGCGTTTCTAGCAGTGATGGTAAATTTCGCCCGTCACGCTTGACCCGACTAGTTTTGTTTCATCAAACGACTGGCACTGTTCTCAATTGACGGAGCCTCACTACTCGCATGACGGATAAAGCACGACAACAATCAACATTTCTCCATCCTCGACTGGCGAAGCTCCTACACATGGTCAAAATTTCTCCTGAGTGACTGGCAAATCTCTTCACACTTCGATCGGCTGCTGTCGACAGGTACAACTAATTGAACGACTTGCTGGCAGAGAGCAACAATAGCAACAAAAAACCGAAAACGGGCAGAAGCAACAATAATAATAAATTCTTTTCTTTTTCGTCTTCGGTCGTCTTCGGCTTGCTGGCAGGAGCAAAAATAATAATAAATGCGTTTCTTTTTCGTCATCGGTCGTTTGAATGCGATTGCTTGACTAGGTCATTCTTTTAGCTTCAAATGACTGGGGAATGAATGACTGGCAAACGAAGTGACTGGTCGTTAAGGAACAGTCACTTGAGTTTGACGGACCAAGAAGCTTCACAGTCACAGCTTCACGCCTCATGACGATGACTTTTGCCAAGCCTGGTTTCTAGTCTCTCGCTCAGACCTCTGATTTTGTTCGTAGTTTGTAATTTTATATGCAGTGAGTATTTTGGGGGTTGAACTATTCCTCTGGAAGGCGAAAACTTCCACGAAAAGCACGCAGCCATGACCACTACTGGTTGCACCACTCACCACCAGAGACCGCAAGCTACCCAGCGGAGCGAAGAGGCGAATGGAAATAGAAAAGGCCAATGGGATTTAGACGAGACAAAAAAAGGCGCGAGGCGAGAGCAACGATTGCCTGCTGTCCAAAGCCCGTAATATGAACGGCCATCGACATTTGAAATTTGAACGTTGGCGGAAGAACTCCGGAAGAAATTGGAATATTGTGAGAAGTTTTAAGTTACATATTCGGACAGCAGCTCAAGTTCACCATTTTGCTCTCGCACATCAACATTATCTGATATTTGGACCCTATATTTATTACCCTACTGTTTTGGGATGAAATAACTACCCATCGCCGAGCCGTCACCGTTCAACCGGATTCAAATACGAACCCACAAATTGAATCCGCCGTAAAACCGTTGTCGCCTTGGAGGTTACGTCTGCCGCTACAATAGAGGTAACCCCATCGCCTCTGGATTCAAATCCACCGTTAGCCGTTGGTTTCGCGCATCGCACCGCCGCTAGTTCGGGCGAATTTCTAGCTGGCTAATTTGATCCGACCAACAAAACTTCCGTGCCTGGTTCAGCACCCAAGGTGGGACCATGTACGATTCAACTTACCCTGCGACAGCCTCGCTTTTCGACATCTCCGTGCCTGGTTCAGCACCCAAGGTGGGGCCAGGTACACTGTAACTTACCCGTCAACCGCTTCGCACCTGCCCATTGTAATAAGTTCAGATAACCATTATTGTCATTCATGTTTTGTTCAAAGTGGTGGAATTAAAGCTTGGATTGTGCTCCCCAATAAATTTAAGTTTACGCTAGAAGGCGGAGGTTTTCTTCCTCCGAATATTCCCTGCATTTTGCTTTTATCAGTAAGCTTGCCCACACTAGGGATTGTTTAGAGCAAACGCACCAATAAGTGAGTATACGCGGCCCGGTTTTGCTCATTTCACCGGACCGGTTTTGGGATACACACTCTTTCGTGCACCGGGCGGTAGCATAATTATTTTTAAATTTAGCATTGCACTGAGAAAACTTTTGAGGAAAATCTAAATCTTAAATTAATACGTACCGAGTAAATTTTCGGAGGCGTCAGTTTTTTGCTGAAATTTCGATGAATGTTGGTCTTAAAAGGGCATGGGGGTGTTGGCAGTTATTTGACGGGATAGCTGCTATCCGTATCGTGACGTCAAAGTCTACATCCTGGTTGAACATGCCATACAGCAGCAGCAAGGCCAAGCAGCTTCGAACACCAGCAATCGGGTCCGATGACGGATGCAGCAAGAACTTCCGAGCAGGATGTTTGCTTCGCTTGGCCTCGTCATCAGATCTATAGGACACCGCTTTCAACCGGTAGTGGTTGTAAAGCGTTGAGTTTCCCTTACGGTGTTTCCAATTCCGTATCACCCGTTTGCTGGATTGTGATTAAAAACTTATTGAATTGTAGGACGACTTGATTGAATAAAATAAGTTCAGATAAGAATATATTTTCGAATTAAGCTCGATTTTGCTTTCAAAACGCCGGGCACTTATATTTCCTAACCCATGGACCCGAAAAACAAAATTCAACAAACCAAACAATTCAACTAAAATTCAACTTTATTTGTTTATTATATTTATATTAAAATCATACTTTTCTAAAAAAATCTCCAACTTCTTTTTCTATCCAACGTGCTGATTGAAATAATTGCTGCTCCGAAAAACTGGGTCCCATTAGTTGCAAACTTATTGAGAGACCTAGTTTCGAAAGCCGAATCGGTAGGGACAGTACTGGAATGCCACCCATATTGGCCGGTTGGATACAAAAATCCTGCACAGCGCACTGCATGGTCTCGATTATTATTACTCCGAGAAACTCCGAGTGACCATTTTTGGTCACAAATTACGATGCTTCAAGTTTGTTTGTCTGAAATTGAGTGAGAAAGGAAAAAAAATGTTATCAAAATTCATAGGTAGAAAAAAGTTAAAAACAGTATAAAATACAAAATAAATAACTCACCATCAGAACCAGCAATTACACTTTCTCGTTCAATTCCTGGAAAAACCCGAAAAAATGTAACGAAATTGCGAATATAACTGGTTATTACAAAAAAATCCATCTACAATTTTAATCTGATACAATTTTTTTCTTAAAATAAATATCAACAAACATCTACACGCTGCGACATCGTTTGTTTAATTCTGCTCAAAACGGTAGAATTTTTTCAGTGCATGTTTGCTCTCGCCCCTTTCTAGTGAGCAAATTTGGTGATTTTATCGGTCCCGACGGCATCGGCCCTATTTTGCTCACCTTCATACTAACCCCCGGTGCGGTATGGAAGTGATCAAACTCGTGAGCATTTTCACTTTGCTCGCGATTGCTGCGGATGCCCTTAGGGCAGGCATGTCAAACCCGTTTACACGCTAACTTTTGGCTACCCCTTAAAGGCGTAAAATTGACCCGTTATTGAGAACCCCCACGATCTGTCAAATAAAGGGTCATTTTATCGGATCAATAATACCCCTTATTTCGAAAAGCTCGATTCCCTGCAAAAGGGGTTGTTTTGGATGTTGTCAAATCCAAAGCGTTATTTTTTGACCGGTTAACTGATAATGGTGAGAAAAATTGTAAGTATTTGATTCTTTGCTTTTATTATATTTTCCTTAAGAAACTAATTTTTTCTGATTTTCGTTTCAGCGCTGCACAGTTCCGGATGAGTGCGACGATCCGGATGAGTGGGAAGATGATGGATAAAATCCGAATCATGGTGGATTTATGGTAAACAAAAATACAAAATTAATTTAACATTGAAACTTTGCTATCATATGAATAAACCAAATGAAACATGATATTTTGTTGTTATTTATTTCCCAGTAAGCAGCTCCTGAAATCGCATACGGAACCATTTGAAATAAGGGGTAATTTTGACCCGTTACAATCGTTTGAAATAAGGGGTAATTTTGATCCGCTACAAGCGTTATCAAGCTGAGTACCCCTTAAAGGGTAAAGGGGCTTTATCCGGAAAAAGGAGTTCTCCTAGTCTTATTCAATAACGGGTCAAAAGTATTCGTTAAGGGGTAGCCAAAAGTTAGCGTGTAGGTGTGCGGGCCGCATTAAAAAATTTCTATGACGTAGAGGGCCGCAGCCAAAATCAATTAAATCGGTACATTCAGCTTTAGTTTTTTTGCAGTAATATTTTACATAAAAATCAGTAGTGTTTTCTTTTGTGACAATTTAAGATAGGGCTACGCGGGCTGCATTGACCTAAGCCGCGGGCCGCATGCGGCCCGCGAACCCCCAGTTTGACATGCCTGGTTTAGGGAATCTCTGGGACGCCTGCCGACTGACTAGTGGCTAGTCTTATAATAGTCTTCATAATGTTTTTGGCCAGGAAGCTGCCCAAAATCGCAGACACCAGATACCCAGACTGATCAGAGGCGCTTGAATCCATACAACAAGGTGAATCCAGTGGTTAAAATGCATTTAATACATTAAGTCCTTTAAGAAATCAGAATTCAAAACTCAAATTAAGATTTCAGATTCAGATTTTAGATTCAGGTTTAAAAATTTATGATAAAAAATACAAATTTAAAAATGTGGCGCTCAATTAAAAATTCATAAATCAAAATTTAATTTACTTTTTTTCTTCAAACCAAAAATAATGAATTTTATTTTGAAAATCAGAAAAAGTAATACGGAATCTAAACCTTGTTGTATGAAAATCGGAATATAAGTTTGTTTGTGTTGTGTTTCGTTGGAAATTAATTCAATCCCTACATAATTATTATTTCTAAATCAGATTGCATGAAAAAGTTTTAAATTGCTGATTTTCAACTTTCGGTTTATGTTTTATGATATATGATTGGGTTATTGTTTAATCAGAACATAAGATACACAATTCAGAATAAATACTCAAGATTTTCGATTTTATTCATTATTGAGTCTTCAAAGTGCTTACATTGGTATCCAAAAAAAGATTTTTCATAACTCATTACCAGTGTTTTGTGAATTTATGAAATCTTGTTTTGAGCTTCAAAACTTCAATTTTGGATTTCAATTTTAAATTCAAAACTTGTAATTCATTTTACAAAGAACAATTGAGGTTTTGGTTTACTTTGATTAAAAACTCCTAGTTACCATCCATCGTTTTTTTAAATTCTTATCACTTCATCACAATTGAACTTGAAACCAAAAAGTTATTAACTTTGCTGTACACTGTGGTTCGTTAAATTAATAATTAATAAAAATCAACAACACTGTTGATTATCAGCGAGAACGAGATTTGGATTATCGATAACAAACTTATTCATTTTTAATATGCAAAAATGAAATTTCAAATTATTGTGGTATATCCAAGATATTTTGTATCTAAGTGCAAGTACTTTTTCTCTTTTTTCAAAATTTCATACTTGAAGAATAACTCAAAAACTGTTCTACTAAGATATTTTTGGATGTTTTATTGGAATTTAGCGCCCGATTTTACACTAGAAATTGGGGTGAATCAATAGTGTTGATTTCTTTTTTATAACTTTGTAAACTAGTGTTATTATCAAATCTCATTAGTTATCGTTATCGTTATCGTTATAGTTATCGAAAAATACCAACAACACTTAGGCCGATGGCGTAATGAGTGCGATGCGATGCGAATTGGCGGAAAATTTACGGACGCAGCCTATGCGAACTCGAGCGGCGGAACAAATTGACATCTCCTTCGCCGCGTTGAGTATGTCAGGTTTAAGCGATTCATATACATTTTCATCAAATGTGGTTCACCGCATTGAATCGCATTCACCGCATCGCATCGCATCGTATTCACTATGTCATCGGCCTTAAACCGCAGACACCAGATACCCAGACTGATCAGAGGCGCTTGAATCCATACAACGACAAGTCGCCCAGAATCATACGCCATCTGACGGGGCATCGTGAAACTATTGTGCTTCTTCAAGAAAAAAAATTACACTTGATAATTAACAAACCAAATGAAAACCGTTTTGATTGAATCACCTATTAGTATTTGAAATTCTATTTCAAATATTTTCATTATCGTTTTCGTCTTCAATGTTAATTGTTTACTTTAATTTACTGTATCATAATAAGAGATGAATGTTATACAAACAATGACTGCTGATCGATTGTGATGAAAAATAAAAAATACAAACGCAACGTTATAGCGGTCCTTAGTTCAAAGCCAATGATTTTGAGATTCAGTTTTGATTTCAAAATTAATTTATCCGGCTGGGTAACAGTATGAAAATTATAATGTCTGTTATAAATAATTAATTGAGTTCGGAATTGTTCGTCTTAATCTGAAAGGATGACTGCGACCAAAAAGATAAACTACATATAACTCCTTGAAAAACTTGAATTCTAATTTATCTAAACTGTTTCTTGGCTCGTACCTAAATAGAAAGATTTGAGGAATGAAATAAGTTATTGACATTCTCGTTGGGTTGATTGGAACGTGTTTAGATAATGTAAAAAAAAGCAGATTAATATTTAAATGTGATGAATGTATTGATAAGATCTTCAATCCTATTTGCCGCTGGAAGTGTTCGTGATATAATGCTGGTAGGTAGTTTCACTAAAACTTATACATTTTTGGAAAAATAACCTCAGAAACGACCGTGTTAGTCGACCGGGTATTTTTCCTTGTTCAAATGTGTGTGAGAAATGTCAAAAAACAACTGTAATAACCATCTCGCGTGAGCTTTCATTACGTCGTATGAAACATCTTGAAAATTCACAAAAAATTGCTTCAAAAGCTATCAAAACAACTATAAAATTTGTATTTCACATATAGAATATGTTGTCCATGCTACAAATATTCTAAATGGAAAAAAGTTGCGACTAGTTTATGTCAGTTTTTGTTTTTTTTTCGTAATAAAACTGTTTGTTTACATTTTGTTTCATACGACGTAATGAAAGCTCACGCGAGATTTTGGAACAACTCTGGACTGGACTGGAATACCAACCTTAAAAGCGACCATGTTTTTAGACTTTTTTCCCTACCTTAATCCGTACACGAGAGCAAGTGCGCGTGAGAAATGTCAACTTAAAAATCTTTTATTCGAAAAAAAAAAATTGTTGAAAAACTGCACTGAATTTGGAATAATTCAAAATGTATGTTTCAAATCCATTTCTCTTTGCTTCCGATTTTTTTTCACCTTTGACCATTGAGATTCAACCAAATTCTTTGATTCAAAGTTTTGTTAAAACCATATTTCGAAAGTAATTAGTTTACTAAATGAATCCATTCTTCAAAAAACTGAACTTTTGAATAAGGGTCATTTTAATGTTCCTTAACCGCTGCCCAGTAAATAAGAAATAATTTTGCTGTAACTAAACTTAAATATCGATTTCAATGCTTTTCCACACCACCAAAACGAATTTTGAATGGTAAAAGAACAGTACTATCTTGATGCAAACGAAAGTCATTTTTATTTTCTTGTCGTTTTATGGAATGTCAAATATCGTATGTCTGTGTGAGTGAATTCATTTAATGTTTTGATTTTGAGGTGAATTATTCACGTTATTTTTATTTTACCCATGGATAAAATCAATTACACGTGCGATATTCAAAAAATGATTCTAAATTTAACCAAACAAATAATAATGAAAAAATAACTAAACAACAGAACAGGAAAAGCTAAGCTATTCTTACTAAACAGACTCGGATAATTGAGATTGTTTGTCAAGAATCATCATTATGTCAACCAACGCTCTTTGTTAGAAATTGTACTAAATTTGCAGGAAAATGCATCATCTCGAAGCCAAAAATAATTTTTCCTCAACTGCCTCTTCCAGTGGGCGGTAAAAGGGCTAGTTTGAAATCCAAGACATTTCTCGAATGTGACTAAATTTTTCATAGAAAGGGAAGTTTTAGGATTTATTGGAGAAAAAAGTAAATAAAAATCTGACACCGGTTTTTTTGTTGTAGATGGTGACTTACTGGTATATTTCGTTGTTGCGATTTTCATTAAGCTTCTTATGTTAACAAAACATTGCTTTACAAATTTTGTAAATATCACCTCTACTTTTGTTTTATTCAGTTTTTGTAAACCTCTATAAATGCGGCAATTCGGCTAGGTGAAGGGTTTTGAGAAACTCTAACTGAAACAGATTGTTCGACAAAATTTTGTAAGAATCTCGTCCACTCAACTGATTTAACAGTTCTAAACAGTAATATAATTTGAAGCCACATTCAATATACTGTAGTTTTGCAATATACAATCAGTGGAATGTTTTCACGATGTCATTTGTCGTTTTCTCAACAAGGCCTAGATCGTTTTATAACAATTTACAAATAATTGGGTTGTCACAATATTTTTCTACTCGGGAAACTTGAACTTACCCTTGACGGAGGTTTCGGGGTTAACGAAATCTTGCAGTTGAAAGTGATCTTCTCAAATGAAGTCAAAGATGTCATAAAATGGTTATTTTTCAACCACAACGCAATAAGGAAGAGAAGCAGAAAATCTCAAGTTTTCATTCAATTTTCATTTCTGTAGAAGTCGATGTATTTTTTTATAAGCTTTATGGTTGAATTCTAACCACATTTGGTTAATGTGCTCCAATTCAAAAACGGTTCATTAGTGGTTTTCGAAATATATCGTGTTATTTTTTTATATCAAAAGTAGGTAATCAAAAACGACCGTGTTCATCGCTAGATGTAAAAAACAAATAGCACAAGGCAAATGTGTGTGTGATATATCGAGATTTTTCCTTTTGTGTATGTGGCCGTTAGTTTCACGATAACCCGTAGATAGCGCTGCGGAACAAGCGCCGAAATCAGCCTTCAGTGGTCAGTCTGGGTATCTGGTGTCTGCGCTTAAACTCTGTCATGTTTTTCGATCTTATTAAAATGTTTTATTATAGAACTAGAGAATGCTACAGTAGACTGATTCGATTTGAAGTCATTTTTGAATTTCTCAAACCCTGGGGTCTAAAAAGCTTTGTTTTGGTTCAAAAGTAGACCATGATTTTTTGCTGAATTTTTAAGTTACGTTTACATGAGTAAATTTAAACTTTTAGGTTTGTATGGGAAAAATGATTTTTTTGTATTGAAAAATCAACATCATTTTTGTTTCCTCTGTGGAACCGAGTTTACCTAGGGCTTTTGTGCGAATTTGAAAATTCTCTGAAGAGAATTCTCCGCTTAATAACAATGTTGAAGATCGTAACTTCGTATCTTATTAAGCAAAAACGTTCTTAGCTGTTGAATGGGGGCATGTATTTCATGCAATACTACGCTAGGCACCAGCAGTGATGTCTATTGAGTTTATTGTTTTTCAGTGCCAAAACACTTACCCCTGTGAAACAGCTAATAAGGCCGGAACAAATTTCAAATCCTTCTTTTGTCACTCGGAGTTGGAACATCGCGAGGGGGAGGGGGGCGTGGTGATAATAAAATAATGCGAAAAACAAATAAATTGGAAACCTTATATGCAACAAAATTGCATACAATATCATTGCACAAAACCTATGAATAAATTAATTTTTCATCGAAAAATTCAATAAAATCAAGAATACAAAAGGTGGAAAAACTTCTATCATCCACAAATTGTTTTTTTGACTTGTAATCTTTCGGATATTTGATTTCTTTTCGAAATTTACATAAAATACTTCAATCATTATTTATTCCGCCCTTCGTGATTTTCGGAAATTTCGAAGGGGGGGGGGGGGGTAGCAAAAGAAGAAATTGATATTTGTTCCAGCCTAATTCTGCCTAAAAAAAATTTACGGTACGGTCATGGACAAAGTTGTTCAGCGGAAAATTTCCATTAGAGAATTTATAAATTGACAAAAAAAACCATAAGCAGGTTCGGTTCCGCGGAAGAAAAAAAACTACTGTAGGTTTTTTAGTACAAAATATTCAATTTTCCTATACAAACCTGAGAGTTAAATTTACACATGTAAAAGTTACTGGAAAATTCTGCTCTAAATCATTAGTGAGATTTGAACTAAATCGAAGCTTTTTAGATCCCAGGATTTGAGAAATTCAAAAAATGATCCCAAATTGACCTTGTCCTATAACTACAACTTCTATTGCCTTAACAAAACGAGATGACGTTTTCACACTTTTTTTCGATTTAATTTTTTTTTAATTTGCGCCGGATAAAATACACATTTGTTAGCGTTATTTACTAATCTTTCACAAAGAAATTGTTGTGGGTTGTGCAGCTTCCTCCCGATTTCTCGACATTTCATCGGGTAACATTCCAGGGGACTTTCAGCATTTTTTATCATATGTGTCAAATGCATATTCGAAATTACGAATAAATTGTATACAAATTATATAAAATATGAAAACTTAAGAATGCAAGAAACAACGAGCCACTCGGTGAGCGAGAAAACGTCGGTTGGTATACCATCATCAACATTCATCGCGGCTATGGCAAATCGGTAGCTAAATGAGTTTAGCCACAAATACTGGGACTAACTTGTCATACTCCCAGAGCTTTTTATAACTGGTCTTCGCAAGATTTTGCTGCTGTTGCTGATGCTGGTTGATGAAGTTGCTCATCAGGTTGGTCCACTGACGACGACGACGACGACTACCTTCCTCCACCAAGAGAGACCGGCTGCTGATATGATACGAGCAAGGGGGTGATCTTTGTGGTGCCTCGCTACTACTACTAGTTATACCACTTGCTATAGTATGAGGACGTTGTAGTCGTCCCAAGCAACTTTTACATACTGAATAATTTTACGCGAACGAATCTCTCTGCTAGTTGAATTTCGAACACGGTACGGCGATCTTTTCCTAGCTCTGGAAGACTCCTCCGATTTGTGGGCCTCAGCGATTTGATCAGTGATCATCAGCGACAAGCAACCTACTAGTGGTATTTCGGTTGGTTGGAAAGGTTATGTTTTTTTTTCGGGGGTTTCGTGAAGACCTAACGAGAGTGGGTAGTTAGAGGCGAATCTTCGCAATTCCAACTTAATCTGGGGAAGTCGGCGAAGGTTTTCTAGTGTGGTGAATGGTTTGAGTTGTTTTAAAAGTGTGAAGTTTCAGGCTGGTAATCGCAGGGTGCAAAGTTCAAGGATCACCGCGCAGATTGACCTGGGGTGCTGCGCATGATGCGGTGAGCTCGCGTAACTGGGGTACGATATCCGAGAACACAGGTTTCGACTCTCCGTTGAGTGGTTTTGTGGCTCAAGCGCAGATTTCTGAGTGGAGTCTTTGGGTAAACGCGCGTCATACGCAGATCGATCTATGTATACGGCCTGATCGCAAGTGGTATTGCGGTTTGCCCTGTGAAACGTCAAATGACAACTCCGGAAGCGGTACAAGTTTTTTTCCCTCGCAGCTCTCTGTAAAAGCTTGGCACTTGTGTGACAACGTATTTTTTTTCTGCCCCGTGTTGCTCTGCCAGATTCCACCTGAACCAGATCTGCTGCTGCTGCTGCTGCTCCGAGAAACTTCGGAAAAAGTGCACGCAAGCGCCCGATGGCGCTGCCCTGTGGAGAATGAAGGAAACATCGATCGCGAGATATCGTGGAGTTATCAGAAAAAAGTCAAATTGAAATCGCGATAACGTGCAACGTTTAAAAGAGTCCAACTACAGTGATAGATTTAATCGATACAAAAGTTAAACGTGGAGAGAAGAAGCCAAAAAGAGTGCAAAGGATTGGAAAAAAGCCAACCGGAAAAGAAAAAGTTATCAATCGCGAAAGAGAAAGGAAAATTGTTACAAATTCATGTCGCATTTGGTCCCTAGAGTTTATCACACAGGAGAAAGAGAGGCTCCTGAAGAATCGAGAAGAGTGTTTAACTACGATTGATGTGTAGTGTTGGTCCCAAGAGGCCACAAATTATTCCTCGAAGTTCACGTTGAGCAAGAGGGAGATCGCGGGGGTCCACGATTTTTTTTTCCGTGATCTGTAGCCGCCTGATCGTCTTCCCAGCAGAAGAAGGGAAAACAGCAGCCCTTCGGCAGGCAAAAATAAGAAGCAGTAACAAGTAACTGGCGCAGTGCGTTTCAAAAGCATGTTTTCTACTGGAACATATCGCCAAGCTTTCTGCTACTACTTCTGAAACCAAACCGGGAGGAATGCGATGGAATAAATGTTAATCAAAAGTCTGCAGCGCGAAGAAAACGATTCGAAGAAGCAATGACAACGGTACAAAGAGGAGAGAAAAATGAATGAAAACTAGCGATATCAGTGAGCGGGAGAAAAAGGATGAAATGTGTATAAAGAAAAGTCCACTTACAAACTTAAAGAAATACCTTCATCAAATCAGTGTATGCATCAAATGTTAATTGAAAATGATCAGTAAAATTATCAGTTCTTCTTAAAATTGTATAGTTTGAAAACATACTCCTGATTGCCTTGGCACAAGATCGGATGCAACTTATTGCATTTAAACAGTTAACAAAGTTGCAATTCTTCAATCCTTCAAACGTTACTTACCTGTGTCTACAAGCCATTTAAACAAATCGAAGATCTGGTGTTACGAAACTTCCCCCATCCACACAAGTGTGTCTTCTAGGAAGACAGCAAATCTTTATCGGTTTAAGTGCTAGTATATGTGTGTGTAAGTGTGTATCCGGGCCAGTGCATAAAATTTCCAATCCCGCAGTGTTAGTGGAAGTTCATGTGGCAAAAAGCTGCACCTGGCAGCGCGTGGGTGGCTTGCAAGATCACCTGTTCTCCTTGTTCGAAGCTGGAAACTGGGCTCTCTTTTTCTTTTCTGAAATTCGCCTCTTGAGCTGCGAAAGCTGCGTTCCTAAAGTTTGTTCGATATTGGTGCCGGAGTATTTCTAGTAAAGTGGAAGCAAGAAATATTTTCGGAGAACGCAGTCAGCAAACCTGTAATACTACACCACACCGTTTCAAAGTTGGTCGGTCATCGAGCAGCGCTAATTGGCGAACGATTTGGGTTTCTTTTTTCGGAGACAAAAAGTGTGAGTATAATGCGATGAAATGATATGCCAGAGTCTTGCTTATAAATAATACTTTCGTAGTATTACGAAATTTTTGGTGGATCAAAAAAGAAGGGGTTGGTTTTAAGTTGAATTGAGATTTTTGCACCTATTTTTCTATCAAATTAAAATTAAATCAAAATTTCTACTTTGAGGGCTATTCGGACAATTGAAGTATTCTTAATAATTAAACTCGTCTGTTTATGAGTAGAACTTGAGGTTCTTTTATATCTCTTTTTTATATTCGAGGAAAAATAATGTTTTTTGCCAAATAAGTAGGTACTTTATAAATTGACGCCGACGTTTTGAAATTTTTGTTAATGAAACATAGGGGAGATTAAACCCGATCAGAAAAGAAAAACTAAATTATATCAAGATGAGATATTTTGATATTCAATATTTTCCTATCTGGATGAGTTATAATTTAGTACTCGTAGGATGTTAAAATATCTCAAATTATATCAAAAAATCTATACGATCATAGCTAAATTATATCAGTTTTTGATATGCTCCTATCAAGATTATATCTCGTTCAGATAGCATAGTTTGATATTGGACAGAACAAATTATATCAAAATTATAACTTATCAAGATATAAGTGCTTCGAGAAAATTTTCTAGTGGAAGGTCAATAAACCACATTATTTGATAAAACCATGCCCCATTTTTGGTTTCCCAAAAATTTGATTCAATTTTATGAATCTGTTGAGCGAAACTCGTTAATGTAAGGTTTGAGCCGTTGACTTCGATGTCCGTGTTTCAGAAAAAGTTGAACGTATATCAAAATAAGATACAATTATTTTATTTTAGCACAATCCGAAAAAAATCTTGATCAATGAATATGAGCTAAACCCCATTCAAGTTTGTCAATCAGAATAAGATATAATTCAGATTGGAGAAACTTAAAATCGAAAATTTGGAGTACTTAATTATAACTGAATCAAATGTAAATATCTTGGTGAGATACGTTTGAGTTATTATTTTGATATGCTCTCCTGATCGGGAAGCCTAATGGTCACTGTGTATTTAATGGTTCGCTTTAGGCTGGCTGAACGGGAGACACACACCCGTCCTCACTCGAGATTGTACTTGAAGTGGTTAGACGACAGCTCACGACACGACACGACAGCTTAGCCGTCGTGTGTGTGTGCGTGTATAGAGCACGATGGAGGGAGATAACCGACTCGGAAAGGCCTATCGCCCGAGAGCGTGTTACTCTCGCAACTATCGGCTACACATCTCCCCTCCACACCAGACAAACAAAAGGCAAATGTTTTAAAAATCGCTAAACTTTCATGAGCCATGCTGTATAACAGTTGAAGATAAAAGAACCATAGCAGTCAATTTTAAATTTTCCTTTCAGATCGTTTAGACAAATCATGCATGACAACATAGTTAAATCTTCCGATTGTGAGTTCAAGAACTACACTCTATGAATAGATTCCTTAGAGCTGTTTCATCTGACAATGTTTGAGCTAGGATGACCAAAGATGTACAATTTGAAATTGACCAATAAATCTTTTCCACGAGATAGACAAGCATCAATTACCTGAAAGAATTTGTCAATGGAATCTTGAGCAAGTTTTCATGTTTTTTTATCGTATACATAAAATCACAAGAGTTTCACGAATCGCTTTTTTTTAACATCACAGCAATTCCGTACTTTTTCTTTAACGTGGTTGGACTTCTCACTTAACTTTCTTCTCTTTGGCACACTTTTTTTGTTGGTCATCCAGCACAGCTTGCCTATGCTTAATATCCCATCACTGGACTCCGCACGCCAATTTTCTTTCTGCTGGAAATCCCATCACAACTTTTCTAAATTGAAGATCTTCCGTCCAACCCTTCATGTTGAACTTCCCATTCCAACGTTTGGTCAATAACAAAATATTTAATAATATTCAAATATCGTAGAATTTTTCAGCTACTTCGTAGTCGTGAACTTCCTCTAATTCTTAGTTCAGATATATCCCTAGCTTGTTCGAACCAATCAATGTTAGTATCAGCCTTCGTTAACGCGTGATTCATGACGAGGTATCGCAGGATGCAACTCTTTTCCTTCATCATGAGAAATCAGAAAAAAATGCATCCTCATCTCGCTGTAAACTTTTTTAATTTAATCCCGATTTGTACTGGACTGTTGGTGATTAAGGACCAACGTTTCTCATATTCGAATACTCTTCATGTTGGTCCTCCCGATCCAACGTGAATTCATGAAGTGAACCTTCAGATCACTCTTTATATTGGCCCTCTTGATCCAACGTAAATTCATGAATTGAACCTTCAGAACACTTCTCGTGTTGGTCCTCCCGATCCAACCTAAATTTGTGAAATGAACCTTCAGAACACTCCTCATGTTGGTCCTCCCGATCCAACGATAATTCGTGAAGTGAACCTTCAGAACACTCCTCATGTTGGTCCTCCCGATCCAACTATAGTTCGTGAAGTGATCCTTCAGAACACTCCTCATGTTGGTCCTCCCGATCCAACGATAATTCGTGAAGTGAACCTTCAGAACACTCCTCATGTTGGTCCTCCCGATCCAACGTTAAATCATGAAGTGAACCTTCAGAACACTCCTCATGTTGGTTCTCCCGATCCAACGTTAAATCATGAAGTGAACCTTCAGAACACTCCTCATGTTGGTCCTCCCGATCCAACGATAATTCGTGAAGTGAACCTTCAGAACACTCCCCATATTGGTCCTCCCGGTCCAACGTGTATTCAAGTTATTGATTGGAGCTTCTATCGCAATCAAACTTAGCAAACTCAAGTTTTGATTGGAACTCCCATCTCAATTCATTTCTGGCGGAACTCCCATCGCGACTGGAAACCTCAAGATTATTAATAGACATGCAACCACTGATTCAATCTCAACAGATCATCGGTTGGTTATTCTGACAAAACTAAACCACAAACCCTGAAGCACTTGTTTAATTTTTCTCTGGGATTTTAACATACCCGTGGTATTCATCCCATAATTGAAATACAGTTGACATAAATAGATTCATCCAAAACAGTATAGATTATTTCTGTTAAACTGTAATTCCACATATTAAAAGTCAAAGTTAAATCATTTTACGGCTTTGTTTGATCATTTTATAAGAATGTTGAGTCATTTCCATTTTTCGTTTCGTTACACTAATAAGCTTAAGCATACCTGTTCAGCCATCTATTTTATAAAATTTCCAATGATCTGACGCTATAAGAAAAATCAATGAAATTCTTAAAATTATCGTTTGACTAAAATTAACAATTCAAATGAATACCCTTTTTAACAAAGAAGACATTGTTTTTCATAAGATTATCTTGTGATTGCAAAACAATTAACAAAAACTTCATAAGATTCTCTTATGAACAGGAAAACCATTTAATGTCGCAATAATGAAAATTTATAATCAAAAATTTTTGTTTTGGTACAAAATTATTATATTAAAGTGCTTCATTATGACCACTTTTGTTCAAAATCGGTTCCAATCCCACTAAAGACGAATTTTATCCTTTTCAGACAATAACTAATAATTGGCAGTTTCATCGGCGAAAACCCACATCCGTTCCTTTCACCTTTCGCTTCTTTCCAGCAAGCGCTAACGAGTGAAAAAACATGGCAAAATTGTTAGATTGATCCATGAAAAATATAAAAGTGTTGATTTTGTTTTCATGTAGCAGCTTCGTCTGATTTTCATTAGCACCACTTTGAAAAAAAGTATATCTTATGAACAATTGTTTCGGGCTCAAAAAGCGATTCATAAGCCGTATCTTATGAAATTTATAATAAAATTCCTTCTGAGTGTATGCTTGCTGCATACGACTTACTCTTACCTCCATCTTTGTCAGAGGTAAGTTGCTTTCCCTTTTGGCTTGGTAGCGGGAAAAAACAAACATTTTTTTATTTAAGGAAACTACCCTGGAAGCTTCATAATTATACATCAGTTTATTGTTTATTTAGCATCAAGCATTGCTTCACTCATTTTAAAACAAAGAATAAACAATTGTACCACTTACCCACAAAACAAATCTTATCGATGAGCAAATTGCACTTTCACACATTTAACTTTTTTTTTTTGTTTCTCAAGAGAAATTCTATTTAGCACGTAAACACTTGACAAAACAGAAAAATGGAGGCTCCCGTTCAGCCAAACTAAATATCTTCTGGCAGGATTCGCCATTATGTATTTAATGGTTCGCTTTAGGCTGGCTGAACGGGAGACACACACCCGTCCTCACTCGAGATTGTACTTGAAGTGGTTAGACGACAGCTCACGACACGACACGACAGCTTAGCCGTCGTGTGTGTGTGCGTGTATAGAGCACGATGGAGGGAGATAACCAACTCGGAAAGGCCTATCGCCCGAGAGCGTGTTACTCTCGCAACTATCGGCTACACAGTCACCTTAAAAAGAATGCATTTTTTACGAAGTTTTTGATAGAATTGGCAGGCGTCTCGTGTTTTCTCGAATGCGATTTGATAAGGGCTTAAAAAATTTCAATCGGTCTCGCTTGAGAACAATTTGACGGATTCATCTCCTTCGGTACGATTTGTAAATACCAAGCCATCGTATCTTTTGAGTACTGAACTGATGCCAAAACCGGTCAAAACAGTACTAGGCGATCATGCTTGTGAATCACGGACAGCAGGTGATGGATACTCTCGGACGTAAACAGCTATATTAATTGTGTCAGTGTCCACGAACGGTTTGGAAAGCATACCACTCCCACATACCTTTTTTTTTTATTTTTTATATAGTATTCCGTTTCACGACATAACTTGACGAACATAATTCCTAAAATTTACTCGGTCCATGGCAACCGTTTTCGACTTGGTCTAACCACCTAGCTCGATGCGCCCCGCTCGTCTTGTTTCTACCGGATTCGTAGCGAACACCTATTTTGGAAGGCAAGTCGTCCGGCATTCTCGCACATGTCCCGCCCAGCGTATCCGCCCAGCCTTCGCCACCTTCTGGATACTGGATTCGCCATAGAGTCGCGCGAGCTCGTGGTTCATCCTTCGCCTCCACACTCCATTCTCCTGTACGCCGCCACATACCTATGGCTTGCCAAACCATTAACTTTTTAACAAATTTCTCGCTAAAAATTGATTTGTCCGTCTTGATAATACTTTGACCGTCCCGAACAGTGAAGTAGGGCTAGGTGGGGTAATTATGAACACGGATTACGAACATGGTATAAAATTTTCGAAAAGTATTAGTAGTTATACGTTACATTTACCCATAGGAAGCAGTTTATGGTGATTTTTCACTTAAAAAATGATGTTCATAATTACCCCAAAACCTGTTCATAATTACCCCGAACGATGTTCATATTTACCCCGAGACTTGTCCAATATGAATTATATGGTGTCAGAAAATCTCAATTCAACACCAAATAATGAAAATAATAAGCAGTTACAAGAAAATGTGTTGTTATATAAAAACTCAATTCAATTCATGTATAAAACTTGTAAAAAAAACAAATGTAATAAAAAAAATGATTTCTGTTGTTTTACAGAAAAAATAGCTATTTAGTGTTCTTTTTTTATTGATTTAAACTATCGTTTGTTTCGGGAGTTTAATTTCTTTTTTGCATCTTTTACGTTTTGGTTGGTTTGTTTTTTCCGTTTCTTTATGTCGTTGCAGAACATTTTTATTTGATATGGAGAGGTCATACGATTGAAATTATAGGCGAGTTAGGCTACTCGATTATTTTTACATCTGTTTAAAATGTTCTGTGCAGCAAATATCAAGTCATCACCTAAATGTCGTGGGCTAGGCTTTTCAGGTATCATGAATTTTAAACCTATACATATACAGAAAATTCGAGAATCTTTAAAGATGGTTGTTTCACAAAAATACACTTTTGCAAGGCTTGTGAGTTCTACATGATCGACTGATTTGGAAAATATATGCACTAAAAAATTTTTTTATCACCTCGATGAAATTTCACATTTAAAAGTTGAAGTACTGCAGAAGTTTTCCAAACAAAACAGAAAAAGAAAATCTTCAACCAAAAAATATTCATATTGCTCCAAATTAAAAAAAAAATGTATTCATACAAATTAACATTTAAAAAAGTATCTAAGTATAAAAATAAGACTGCAAGAAAATAGATTTTGAATTTTTGCTATCCGGATGTTACACATAAACAATAATTCTAATATTCTGAATAGCAGCACGTTGTCCAAACATACAGGAAATGTGATCTTTTTGATCTTTGCTTTGTGAACTTATTCACCTTTTAAATTTATAAAAGTTTTCCATATATTTTTAAACTGCGACCCAGAGATGGGTCTTGACTCAAACATTCAGTCAGCGAAACTTTTTTTGTAGAGAAATGAATCCAACTTAGATGAAATTTCAGGGACTAGATAAGAGAAAATCGATGCTGAAAAACAAGCGAAAAAAAATTCGCCTTGTCTCCCGGTGAGACTTGAACCCACATCTTGCGCCTCTCCGGGGCCCATGTATTAACATTCTACTACAGGAGACCAACCTGGCGTATGAATATTATATTATAGTTTTTCATATATTTTACTGTTGACCACAGAGATTTTAAAGTTCATAATAATGCTAAATTTCAGGCGATTATGAATAAAAGCTCGAGCAGCAAACCTTTTGTAAACAAATTGTGAATTTTATTTTTAGTAAAATTAAACATTACTTCAAGTTTAGTTTAAGACCTTGTTATTTATCAATACCAAAAAAACTGGTTTTGGAATGACGTAAAACCAGTATTCGGTATTAGAGAACTATTCCTGGGATACAGGTTTTCGGTTTCGGTATTACCAGTAAAACTATTCTTACATTTGACTGCCTTTTTTCTATCAACAAAAAGCAAGTTCTTATCACTAATTTTTTAAACAAAATTAAGACTTATTTAAATGTGGTTACGGATTGAGCTTTTTTTCCAAATTTATTTTTTATGCATTTTTTTCACTTTTGATATTTTATTTTCAGTTTTGATAAAAATGTGTTCAACATTTTTTTCAAAGACTGAAAAGAACCGGCATAGCTTTTTTTAAATCCGAATCTCATTTGAAAAAAATCAATTTCTCAAAAATTCAAAACTGAACACTTGACACATTGCGGACCTCATTTAAATATGAAATTTTTTGAATATGATGCAGTGAATTCTGTGATATAAAGCATGGATCACCCAAAATCTGGACGCATTATCTCGGAGCTTTGTAAACGGAATAAAAATGTTTTGTACTCAATGATGAATTTTCGAACTTTTCGTCGAGTACCACTCATCATAGTTTGGACACTTTATTTGCTGACTCTCTTCATTTCTGTTGCAACCCGAGTCGTCCTACTATTTTTCGTCATTTTCTGCTTGACAACTTTTTTCGATAGAGTGAAATTGAGGGTCTTTGGGTGGGTTGATGTCGTTTTCGATAAAATCCACTTGTTGCCCCGATACCACTGTAGTACTAGACTGGCCCAAATTTGTATGAGATGATTTTTACAACATTTTTTTCAACGCGGCACCCCCTAGATTGGTGCATTTAGGTGAAAAAATGACTTTCTGAAAGTTTCAGGTCATTTGGAAGAAGCACGAGCTGGCGCAAAGGACTTGAAATTTGTATGGAGATTTTCGGCAAAATGTATGAAAATTCGACATACTTTCACTCCTTGTGTTCTAAAATATGTTTCCAGTATGCTAGAAAGCTCAGAATTTCAGGAATTGTAGTTCAAACAATGACAAACAAGTTTGTAGAAGATTGTGACGCGATACAAGTTGGCTGTGATGAGTTATTTGCAATTGAATGTGTGATTTTTTTCGCATTTCATTGGTATATAGTGAACGGTGTATGGGCTAATAAATTATTAGTAATAATCGCACTAACTTGATCGCGTCGTCACACAATGCAGCAGTTTATAGTTTTTCAAACCTTTCTTTCAACTTTTTGCAAAGATATTTGTTATGAAATAAGCTACAACTTTGCCGGAGACACAAACTTTCTATCTGTAATTCTCATTGTTTGACAACGCGATCTAGTTAGTAATCCACCTATACACCGTTCACGATATATCGATTAAATGCGCGCATTCAATTGCGGATAACTCATCAAAATCAACTCGTATCGCGTCACAATCTTCTACAAACTTGTTTGTCATTGTTTGAACTACAATTCCTGACATTCTGAGCATTCTAGCATACTGGAAACATATTTAAGAACACAAAGAGTGAAAGTATGTCGATTTTTCATACATTTTTCCGAAAATCTCCATACAAATTTCAAGTCCTTCGCGCCAGCTCGTGCTTCTTCCAAATGACCTGAAACTTTCAGAAAGTCATTTTTTCACCTTAATGCACCAACCTAGGGGGTGCCGCGTGGAATTTAAAGATTTTTTTTTTGTTATGGGCCAGTCTACTGTAGTACCTTTTTGCTGTAGTGGCAGCTTGCCAAATCTGGTTAAAACTTTACTGGTCCAAATTTTGGGTGATCCATGCTTTAGAATGACGAGTGTTGATGTTTCCCGGCTAAGATTACTTCACAGTCCTGAATGTGTTAAGATCTTACAGAAAGGGGGTAGGGGGAGAAATTTCTTACAAGGAGAGAAAGGGTCTGGAAATGCTTGGGTAATTAGTGAATAGCCCCCTGAGTTATAAGAATAAAACATATGACCATCAAAAAGCCAAAGAAATGTCAGGAAATGAATAAGAACATGTGTTCAGAACTACCCCATAGGACAAAAACTATGGGGTAAATATGAACACTCATCTGTTAATCAGTACGAGTAAAATTTTTCAAAATTTCTTCAAAATCCAGACAAAGCATCATAAACTGGTTGTAAAACAGGTGATAACAACATTCCAGCTGGATTACCTATGATTAGATAATCAAAACACTGAACATTGTCGAAAACGATTTCCGTTTCACGGGGTAATGGTTTTTTAAAACATCTGAAATGATATCATTGGGATTTGAAAACAGATCGGAAACAGCTTAAAGCTATCAATTGGATGTTAAACTACCACTTTTGGAACTTTTTGTGTTCATTCTGTTCATTCATCCCCCACAGCAGCGCGTATGGTACTTGTTCATAATTACCCCACTTGACCCTACTGGGCATTCGTAAGCGTTTGGTAATCAAACTTGCAATAGGTTTCTTCGTCGATTAGGACTTACACCGATTTTCCACACAGCAGTTGATCTTATAATTTTTAAGCTTTTGGTTTGACGGAAGCAGCTTGTTTTGACTCAGCTTAACTTCTTCTGCTTCTTATAAGTCTTTAGACCAAATTTTACCTTAGCACGACGGGACGGTACGGAGAGGTGATCCCACTTTTTGGCCACATCTCGAATTGAGGCAGTCTTCATAATGGCGTAGGCACGCTTGACTTTCCGGTCCAAAGTTTCGTTTACAGGACCCGGTTTCCGCCGAAATTTTTTTTCGTCGACGAAGCTGCTTTCCTTTCCTTTCGTAATTCTTTTATTTTCGCCAATTGACTCATCAAAATGTTGGGGAAAGTACACCCTTTGTGCACGATATTTTTGTGGATTTCCAGGGAAATGCTTCTCATTTGCACGAAAATTAAAGCTTATTTCATTAAGAAATGGGACAGTAATGAATAGGGGAGATGGGGGCATAATGGCCACCTTAAGGAAAACGGTTATTTAACCATAGAAAATAGCTATAATATGGAGGTTACATTATTGTTTCGTGTTCAGACACTTGAAAAGCCTATTCCCTAACGGGCTGAAACGCGAAAAACTAGATGAAAACGTTAAAAAATGCATTTTAAAAAATTTTGTCAAAAGCTGAAAACCGGCCACTGTGGAGGCATAATGAGAACCCCCCCTGAGGCAGTATGAGCACCATAAATCAGAGCAAGATATCTAGCGTAACATTTCAAAAGGGCGAAACTGCCAAATGTAAACAAATCGAGTTAACGGTCATTCCGGATGCACGCGGTTGCACTTTACCTATCAAACGCGGTTTCATCTTAAAATTACTTAAAACTTTCAAAAAATTGATAAAATTCAATTGGGCGAAACTTCCTGGTGATGCATTTTCGTTGGAACGTGAAGTTACGCCTATTCAAAATGGAGTGAATTTTTCTATTCGTGTAGAGCCAAAAGGCGTAACTGAATTGACCGTGTGTGACAAAACGGCCTAATTAGTTTTTGCGTGTAGGATGATTGGGCGTAACTTCAAAACCAAAACAAAAACGGCCGATCAATTGGGCGAAACTTGCAGGCGTAACTGAAATCGAAAACAATAATAGGGCGAAACTAGAAAATCTCTGAAATTACGCGAAAAAAGTTAAAGTTCTTGATAACCATCGAACAATAAGTGAATATAATGCACATTTTTTGATTTTGTTGAACAAAAAGTGGTCGATTTTATAAATAGGATTTGAATAGGTGTTCCGAATTTTCAAACGCGTTTTTCTCGTTTCAAGCTAACTGCTAGTTTCGCCCTTTTTAAATGTTACGCTAGATATGCGTTTTTGCCGGGGAATCTAGCAGCGAATTCAATTCGATGAAGTCAGGTGAGTCGTAGATTCATCAAACAGAGCAATAACAAAATAATCTAGGTCTGTTTGTAGAATACAAACAATTCACGCACGCTCATACATTAAGTGCTTTGTTCGGAGGATGATGCTACTAGCCGTATAGTGTAACAATAAAAAAATCGATCATGAATTGTGAATGGAAAAAAAATCACCTCGAACAGAAATCTAACTCTAGTCTTTTGATTACCTCTCCGACACCTTACCAATAGGCTAAATTGTCGGATGAAAACTAGTCAAGGTGTGGCGCTATAAATCAATTTTAATTCGCTGCTAGATTCTACGGCAGAAAATGCTCAATATGCCTCGATAATATGGTGTTCTATATGCCCCTAGTCAACAAATTTAAGTAAAAACGTGTTTTAAAATTGATAAAAGTGAAAAATCAAAAATTTTATGATGGTAAAAATTGAGAAACAATGTGTACATCATGTTGCAGTGCGTACATTATAGATCAAGGTTATTTTAAGATCATAAGAGCTTATTTCGTGGTGCTCAAAAATTATAATATTTTCGTAACTTGAGAACCAAGCTAGTTTTTTTAAATATCTCTGTGAAGATGATAAGGAGATTCCTTTTTTTGTGAAAAATTAATACTATAGGAAGTACGAAACAAATCCTCATGAAAATTTATTTAAGAAAATACGCACTTTCGTAGAAAAGCGTAGTTCTCATTATGCCTCGGGTGCTCGTTATGCCCTCATCTCCCCTATGTGTATCTAAAAAAAACCATTCGTGTGAACGGAAAACTTTCTATGAAAGAAATAATAGTAATTTTATGATAATTCATAATTTTTGGTTTTTTATTTGTGAGAAATATATATACTTTGTTCTTGGTATCTCACATCGGCCGGCGAACACTTTTTCCAGTTAGTTTTTGCCATTTAAACTTCGTCAAATCTATATTTTGAGTAGCTGCAAAATCAAGGTGTGTTAGATTTTTTATCTGTTATTTTGTGGTTTTATCCAAAAATTCTGTTATGGATTTCTGTGATGTTAATTCCTTTGATTTCATGATCATGATTAATTGGATCTTTTTATATTTTAGTTGGGAAAAATCAGTTAACATTGAAAATCTTTTCATACTTTTCTAATTCAAAGTAAGAAACCTAAATTTTATGTTGACAAAATAGAATTTTCAAAGTTTAAAAATTCTGTGATATCTGAGAATATTTAAAAATTCTGTGTTTTGTAACAAAGATTCTGTGATAAAAATTTGCTCAAATTTCTGTAAAATTACAGATTTTTCTGTGATTTCAGCAAACTTGCTCTAAACAGTCCATTTCTTGAAATTCTTTAATAGTGTTTATAATAAATTCCAGTTTCTTATTAATCACGATAAAATTAATATGAGAAAAAAAAATGGAACCATTAAGTATTAAGCTCGAATCATAAATAAATTATTTCCCAAACAGATTTCCATGAGTTCGAGCTCAAGTGTAAACATCAAACACAAGGAAATCGGATAGGTTTTCAATACCAGCCCACCAATTGAATCGTTGAGTATTATAAAACAGCTTACCCGATGTGTTTTACTACACTTTATTAAACTGAAGGAATTTGTGTTATAAATAGTTTGAATTTTTGTTTATTAATATATCGTTTTCTATTGGAATTTCAACATCAAAAACAACCTCTTTAAATGAAAGCTGCTTCTTAAAATTCGAATGGTAATGGCAATGAAGATTGATTCTGAGATTAAATACATTAATGGCTTTATTAGTTCTCGAATGAAGCCAAAAAATATGTATGAAAGCATTCCTCTTCCTTCCCGTCGTCCCTCTGTAAGAAAGAATCAAAAAACATTTCTTGTAGGTACCCAAAAAAAATAAACTTTTTGTGGTAAAGTAACCATAAATTCTTCAATTTTCAACTGATTTTTCAAAATTATCCATTTTGTTTTTAAATATGTTAATGTTCAGTCATCATACTGATTTACCAATGTTATATAAAACACATTAAGGAAAGCAAACCAGCTTCATTAGGATTCAGGATGATTGATATACGGAACTTAGGCTAAAGCTACGCCAAGCTTCGAGATGTACACGCAGCGAAAAGGTTTTTTATTTCAAAGGAAAGTGCCACGAAAACAAAGGATTTTTTCCTTTGATTTTGGGATAAATAAAAAATACTTTGATTCAAATACATTTTCCTTTGGTTCAAAGAAATGCTTTTTTTGACATGAATCATTTTCTTTGATTCAAAAGACGACATTCTTCGAAACCAATGTCGTTTTTCGTTTGTTTTCATGAAATTTTCCTTAACTTTTAAGTAATTTTGATTTTAATTTGAAAGGATTCTTTCTTTGATTCCGTTAATGTGGTCCTAGAAACTCTAGTACCTCCAGATTTCTTTCGTTATAAGAAAATCAAAACATTTTTTTAATTTATCCATTTTATTAAATTATGAATGTTTATATGTTTTACATTTCAATTACCTAATATCACTGTTTGAAAATTAGGCTTCATTGTCCAAATTTCGCCTCTCAGGACAACACTTTAAGATCTTTCAGCCATATCTGTAAATAGAAAATAGAAGTCTAATTAGACCACAGCAGAATTGACATGTTACTGAATGAAAAAAAAATTACTTCCCGAAACTATACTTACTGTTAAAATATCAAAAGAAGTTCGTTGACGGACAGTTCCATTGGAACAACTGATGAATGGTTTCGACGCCAAACTTTGAGTCTCCTTTGACTGGATCGGAAGATTGCAACCGTTTAGCCGGAACACCGGAACAGTTAGTACATTCCAATTGGCTGCCCTAAAAAATTGTTACGTTGACGGTTTATTTGGAATTTGATTGATTTTGAAAGACCTACCTAGGCATCCACTATCGATTCTTCCCTCAAAGCTGTGGAAGTTTCCAACGCCGGATCGTCCCATCTAAGCCTTCCGGTGCCCTGTGCCGGTTCACAGGTGGTTCGGTTCTGACGGGTTGTTTTTTCCTGTTTGGTTCGTGTTCCGCAGCCGTCGTGGAGGACAGGCCACCGTTTTCCAAAAAGAATCTGAATAATATGTTGACCGTGGGAGCGGCAGCTGAACATTCACTTCACCTTCGTCACAAAACAACATTTTTGTAAAACAATTTTGAAAACATAAGAAAAGGAATAAGAATAACATCTAAGACTGCATGGAAACAAAAAAATACTTTGTTTCAAAGGAAAATTAATCTAAATCAAAGAATTATTACATTGATTTTGAGTCGAAAAAAAAATTTTTTGAACTCAAATTAAATACTTGGATTCAAAGATTTGGCACATCGTTTAGATAAAAAATGAATTCGGTTCAATTCATAATTTACTTGAGTCAATGAAATTGGATTTTGTTTCAATGAACACAAGGTTTTTGAATCAAAGATGTATTTTTTTTATCTCAATGGTACTACTTTTCGCTGCGTGTATAAAGGTAAGATAAGGTAAAAGGTAAGATTGCTCAATTGAATTTCCATTTGTTTAATTTATATAAAATATAGGACCAACCAATCACTTGCCAATTGGGCAGGTATCTAAACATGTGCGTAATACATGTCTTATGTAGATTAATAATATTTAAAATGTTATGAATTTTATAACGTACGTAAGTGATTGAGTTATTCATCCAAAAAACACATATATTTACACATATTACGTTCACTCCAAAACAGTTAACACGAAGCCATGGTTTCGGGTCTGTGATTAGTTGCATTCTAGATTTGCCAAACTATTAATCTAAAGAGAATGCAAATAAACGCGTACGTTGGCGAAACTGCGGTGAATACGTGCACCCACGGTGGATTATCTACATAAATACGAAAATGTGTTTGGATCCAAAGATGTATCGCCTCAATTAACGTCTAATAAACTTTTTTTCGGAAAATGGTGTCAGCTGAATTGTATCCATTTTAGAAGATCATAATCATTTAAAAAAAATCATAAAAAAATATCTATGGAATTAATTGGAACACAACGTTTGTACGTCTCGGTGGTCGAGTGGTTAGCGTGGTTAGACGGTAATCGCTGGTCCATTGATGGCATGGGTTCGATTCCCATCTCGGTACTGGGTGTTAAATGTTAATCTTAAGTTGTCCACGTCATTTATTCAGTCTGTAAAGCCTAAATTGGCTAAGACGGTGTATGTCTTTTTACAACGAAGTTTAAGTGATTTTTTCTCGAAAACTGCTTTTATGCAGTTATACCCCTTTGGCTCCAAGGACCTCATTTATAAAAAAAGGATTGAATCGTAAATTGCTCTTCATACGTTGATACAAACAACACACTTTGTTCAAAGGAGTTTAAGTGCACAAAATTCAGCATCTTATGATAGCATCACTGATCAATTTTTTTTGTGAGGTACACATTAAATTATTTTTTAAGAAAAAAAGCAGGCTGATTAAAACGTTTAAGAAAAATTTCAATCATTTTTAGATGATGATGATGATGGCCCTCCACTATCCCCCGTACAAGGGAAATTGGGCTGGATTATCTTAATAAATATTTTTTGGAAATTGTCTCATGTAGTTTTTGATCAATTGATCCGTTGAATCTTACTGGATTTGTTCTCATGAACGTCCATCATTGCCTTTTTTTTTATTTATTGCTTTTTTTTTGCTGTTTCTTTTGCTGCTACAAATTTTTCAACTTAAGAACAGGGACCATCTTGGAAAAGGGACATTTTGGGGTGTAGCCCCATCCCACACACACATGAGTCCATTTTCAGGGTTTTACCGCGCCCCAGATCGCGTTGCTTTTGAGATTTGTCATGTGAGGCCCAGAGACGTTTGTTCAGTTGAGTTCATCATCATCATGTAATTTAATTACTAGCTTATTTTAACACGTACTATATCCTAATATTGTTTTTCACAAACGCCAAACATTTGTTTTTAAAATTTGTCAAGTTTTCTTCTCGCTTGATGTCCATAGGTAAAGTGTTATACATTTTTATTCCTTTATAATATAATGAATTCTGTGTGGATGCTAATAAAAATGAAGCTGCTCTTATCTCACTGGCAAAACGAGTTCCATAGCGATGCAGGTCAGTTCCTCTGATTATTCTTTCCTGAAGGTATTCTGGTGCTATTCCTTTTACAATTATAAATATCAGGATCATGGTATGATACGTCACTCGCTGCTTAACTGAGAGCCATTGTAATGTACTCAGCATAATTTGAATAGGGGTTCTTCGGTCACATCTTAGAATCAGTCTCATCATTTTATTCTGAAGCCTCTGTAGACGAGCCATTTGTTGATCATTTGCAAAGCATATTATTGAGGGGCAGAAATCAAAATGCGGTGATATTATTGCCTTGTACAAGTAAATAAGACTCCATTGAGTCAAATCATTACGCAACCGACATAAAATTCCAAATTTTTGTGCTATTTTCTTAACAGCATAGTCGATATGGTTTTTGAAATTCAATTTTTCATCAATTATAACACCAAGATACTTAATTTCGTGAACTATTTCAAGACGCACACCATCGATACTAACATTAACTATATCACAGTTTGCAGGCTTGTTGGAGACAATCAAACATTTAGTTTTCAAGACATTCAGTTTCAACATTTTAAAATTCAGCCATTTACTTAAGTTTTCTAGATCACAGTTCAGTTGTACAACAGCAGCATCAGCATTGTCATTAGCAATAAATATTACAGTATCGTCAGCAAACAAATTTATATCACAGTGGTTCAGGATTCGTTTCATATCATTAATGTATAAAATAAAAAGCAAGGGTCCAAGCACACTTCCTTGTGGTACACCGACCTTGGTTTCTTTGGTATTGGATATCACAGTGGCATACTTCGTTCGTTGATAACGGCATTCTAAATACGATTGGAACAAATTCAGAGTTGTGCCCTCTATACCGTATTTCCATAGAGTTTTTATAAGATTTCTGCGTGAAATTGTTTCAAATGCGCGTTTCAAATCTAGAAATACTGCGATTATCTTTTGCCTTTTCTCCAACATTCCTTTCCATTTAGCCAACACCAAGTTTAAAGCTGTCTCACAAGAGTGATTCTTACGATAGCCACTCTGTTCAGGAATAAGCAGTTTATACGTGTCAATATAATTTATTAATTGTTCCTTAACTGCTAACTCCAATACTTTCTCGTACAGAGGAAGCATATTAATTGGACGAAATTCTTCTGCTTTCGATGTACCATTGACTTTTTCTATTGGGACAACCAAAGATTCTTTCCAAGAGCGGGGAACAATTCCAGTCCGCAGTGACTCATTTATTATGGTTAAAATATTTTCACCAATAGCATCAAATGCATCTTTTAAAACTCTGCAACTAACCTCATCCGCACCAGAAGATGATCCCATTGTCCATATAATTTTCTTAAGTTTTTCAAGCGTGATGGGCGAGAAACGAGTTAATTTGCTTTGGGTGTAAACTCCTCTAAGTTGCATTGGTTCGGGCTCTGCTTTAATAGAGTTGCTAATTTCTTCAATGCTTTGGATGAAATAATCATTGAATTTATTTGCGATTTTGGTTTCGTCTAGTTCAACTTCTCCGCCAAATTCAATTAGACTTGGATTAGGTGCATTTGGACTTAAAAGCCTACTGAGAGTTTTCCACAACTCCTTACTATTATCTCTGTTTTCTTCAATTGTACGCTGAATCCACTCTTGTTTTTTTCTCCGTAAGCAACAGGAGTATTCATTTCTGTACGTTTTATATACCAACCATGTAAACTCAGAGTTACATTGTAGAAATTTTGTATATGCTTTATCTCTTTTTCTTTTCATTTCAACAAGTCTGAAATCATACCACTTATTTGATTGTTTGGCATTTATAAATTTATAAACCACTAGGTTATTAACACATCTTTTGACAATTTGTATAAGATTATTTGCTTTGTCATGTAGATCATTGGATAGCTGATCTAAATTTGCTTCTTGCTTGTGTTTTCTCAATAAAGTGAGTAGATTTTCTCGAGAATAGTTTTTCCAACACTTTACCCGGACAAAAGTATCTTCAAAATTATTAACATTGCTAGCAACATGTATACATAGAGTTTCATGGTCAGATATTTTAAAATCATTGACGGCACAAACACTGATATCACAGTTCGAAAATACCAAGTCAATTATTGTTTGGCTAGTACGTGTTATGCGAGTGTAGTCTTTGACATGTTGATTTAAGTTGTACGAGGACATCACATTCTTTAAGTTTGCAGAATTAACTGAATTAGACCAATTGATATTGAAGTCTCCAACAATTAAGTTGAACTTAGACAAATCTACGAAATCATCAAGCCAGTTTTCTTCTAAAACCTTCAGAAAATTTGCATCGCTTTCGTTTGGCGAATGGTAAAGGATACCGTATCGTCCGGCAGTTAGTCCATTGTAAATTTCTATTCCAAGGAACCAATTTTTATCTTTCTGTTCATTTAGTAAGACCTTGTATTTCATACTTGTGTGTATATACATCATCACGCCACGTCTCGAGTCAGAATAACAACTTATGGAACGGAAGTTTGCTATTTGAAAAAGATTTTCTCCCAGTGCTTGTGTTACATGTGTCTCAGATAGCAATAATAATTTCGGTTTGATCGTGTGCATCATTAAACGAATTTCTTCAAAATTTGTAGTCATACCTCCACAGTTTAAATAAATAACAGCTGGATGATTTTTGCTTAGTTTGTGGGATTGCTATTGAGCATAATCTATGAAACGACGCTTATTCGCAACCATTTTTTTTATAAACGGGACATTCCTCACTGTAAGCAAAATGATTTATATCCAGGTTCATTTTCCGCTCTTTGTTGATGTTTTTGCAATTTATGCAGATCCTAAAGTCTGATTTACAATCGGAAGTTCTGTGATTTAAAGCGCAACGTGAACAGATTTCTATGTTTGCACAACATGCATATGCATATGCACAACATTTGTAGCAACGCATTATGCTAAACGATTCGACTACTCTGCAGCTATCCCATCCTATGTTTACACCGCCCATTTCAAGCATAGTTTCTTGTGAGGCCAAATCGACTTCAATGATTGCTGTATATTGTGTGTAATTCATATACTTACTTGCAAAACTAGTAACAAGCTTTAAATTTTTAATTTTCAAATATTCGTTTTGGTCTGTTAGGCATTGTTGAAGGATTTCGGCCAATAATTTTTCCGATAATCCTGTTATTTTGAGTCGTGGTTTGATCGGCTTTGACATGGATACATCATAGTTTTCTCGTAATAAATCTTTTATGTTTGAGACTACTGATTCTAAGTTGTCGGACCTATTAACACACTACACGTCGAGTTCAACGACATCTCGGCAGCGAGTGTAGGCCTGCCGGCCACGCGCTTTGCTATCAATTTGCACTGCTTGAATATTTATACTTCCCACAGTGATATCAATCAACAGAACTTTATCCAAAGTTTTAGGACATTTACTTTATGTCTTCCAACAAGACTTTTATACTATTAGAAAAGAAATAAAAACCACTTTCTAATCGAACTGATTTGCTTATTTTCAACCACTTTTTCACGTCAAAAATAGTAAAAAATAAACTCATAACTTTAAACAGCACTGCAAACGTATCGAGGTGTATTTGTGTTTTTTTTGTGTTTTTATTTTTAAGTGTTGTCTGAAGTTCAAACAAATTTTTTTTAATTTAAAATTTTATATTTTGTTAAATTTTAAGGATCAAGATTGAAATCAAATGATTGAAAACTGGATTTTTTTTATATCGCGTTTGCGCAATCCCTAAATTTTTATTTATTTACATAGTATACCGTCTCACGACATAACTTGACGATCATAATTCCTATAATTCACTCGGTCCATGGCAACCGTTCTCCAATTTCTCGGGCACCCCACGTTCGCCAGATCACGCTTCACTTGGTCTAACCACCTCGCTCGTTGCGCCCCCGCTCGTCTTGTTCCTACCGGATTCGTAGCGAACACCTGTTTTGCAGGACAGTCGTCCGGCATTCTCGCAACATGTCCCGCCCAGCGTATCCGGCCAGCCTTCACCACCTTCTGAAAACTGGGTTCGCCGTAGAGTCGCGTTCGCTCGTGGTTCATCCTTCGTCTCCACACTCCGTTCTCCTGTACGCCGCTAAAGATGGTTCTTAACACTCGTCGCTCGAATACTCCGAGTGTACGCAGGTCCTCCTCGAGCAATATCCATGGCACAATTCGGCCGGGCGAATATTCGGCGCCGAATATCGCACAAAAACCGGTAGGCCAAATATTTGACTCACAGAATAGTTGAGCTAATTTTTCGGCCGAATAAGCCGAAAACTTTTTTTTTTAAATTTATACAATAACAAACTTGTCAAATTTTTCAACTAATGTTTAATTATTTTTAGAATATCCAAAAAAAAGTTAACAGCCAATGGTACAAAATCATCAAAAATGTATGCTCTATTGTGTTGTGAGCCTACTTGGTTGAATGATTCAACTGAATAAAACCAATCGAATGATTCCTTTTTATTCAACCACGGTGAATGAAAAGTTCCAATACCGATATTCCGATAGCAACTTACTATCTAGTAGGTTGTAAGTAAGTTGCTATCGAAATACCGGTATCTGAACTTATCATTACCGTGGTTGAATTAAAAGAAATCATTCGATTGCTTTGATTCTTAAAATTAGAATTGAAATCAGAAGTCAGTTTAAGGATAAAATAAAATTGAAAATGAAATTTAGTTGAAAAATTTCAAATAAAAATCCAATAGTCAAACAATAGTCAAAACTCAAATTTGAAAATGATTTATTATTAGAAATGGCTCATACTTTAATAAAAAATAATGAGCATTGTAATTTTCAATCAAATCATTCTGTCTCTAAGAAAAAAAGCAAAACAATGCTTCAAAACTCGGATATCGAATGTTAGCAGATAGTTCTGAATTTTCGAATTGTAATATTACAAAAAAGGTGTTCGTTATTTGTAATAAGATTTTTAAACTCTCTGGACCAAGCTCTGTACTTGAATTTAAAAATAAAAGAATATTGATAAATTGCAGTTTCAATACAGTGGAATTTTAAATTTTTCTCATTGAAGTTAAAAAACGTATACATTTCAACAACAACTTTTTTGATATGTTGGTAAATTTTTTTATTAGTATGCAGATTTTTAGATCAAAAGAAAAAAAATCAACATATTTTTTAAAAGTATCTTATAAAAATTAAATGGTCTATAATGAGTTTATAATGCAAAATATTTTTCATACTTCATTTTATAATATATAAGATTGTATTTTCAGATTTATAGAATTTTTTCTTCATAATACTCCGCTCGAACGAAAACTACAACTTTATGGAAAATATATGTAGAACATGAAAGAAAAAAACTTTGAAGCGCGTTTTCTCGAAATCAGCTTTGAGGCACTTATACCCCTTTGGCTCTAATGGCCTCATATGTCACTTTTTTAGCGTATACCCAATGTATGTTTTCACGTTCAATATTTTACAATGCTTCTTTAGCAAGCTATGAAGGCATCTGACATTTTGTTTTATTAAAAATATGTATATGTTTATACCAACGGAGCGTGAAAAAAAATCAATAAAATCTGAATTACATACGCTGAATTACAAACCCTAAATTAATTTATATTTCGGGCCCGTCCTAGTTTTAGATTCGATAAATTTGAATCTTTTAATATAGCTTGCTAGTTTAACGGTTTAGAGCAAACTTTTATTTTTTTTCTCCTGGGGGTCCCTCTAGAGCGAGGGGGAGGGGGGGGGGGGTGCTTTGCAATTTTCCCCTTCCCCCTTAATACGGCCTTGACATGTTTATAAATCAATAATAACGAAACACTTTCACCGAGAAACAAATCACTGTTTAAATGATGCAAGTTTCGAAAACACACCATGGGACCCATATACCTTGCTAGGGTACTATCGTTGCATGATGTTGCAAATTTGCAACAATTATTGAAAACCCATTAATACAGAGCAAAATTTAAAAATATCCTCAAATTGAGTTTATTATGCGAATTACTTTACTAAGAATATGAAAATAATATTTCTTCAATTCAAAATTCTCAATGTTAATTACACTAGGCTAAAAATGTGAAAAATAAGGCTTTTTCCATATTTCATATTTTTCAGATTCAAGTTGGTCTTTTTTGTACCTTTATACACTGAAAGTCTTTTTTTTTATTTAACGTGATCTTAAAGTTAGAAACATTATTTTGTTCAGAAAAAATTTGACTTTTTAGCTGTATGCGAAATTAAGAACAGCTTTACGCAACGAATTTTATGAAACGAAGGGTAAAGGTCATCGTTCGGTTTAACAACTATTTTGAAGTTTCGACATTTCCCAGATTTCACTGAAACCCAATCTCTTTGGTATTAATCTTCCTAGAAGCGAAAAGTCATCTAATGCCTTTTCAGCTATTGGTGACATTTTGAAAATCGAAGAAATCCCTACTTGAAGAGGATCTGATGTTTTATTTATCTGGTTGGAAATAATCGACTCAAAAACATAAGGGGCATTAATATGGAAGATATAGGTGAAAAATAAAATAATCGCTTTTGAATTTTTAATAAAAACTCAACAAAATTTGAAAAAATGCCTATATTAGATATTCGACCGTTGGCCGAATACCACTATTCGTTACATCTCTAGTTTTCAGGCACCTAGAGTAACGGACTTAGGGTGAGTGCTCCTACTTTGGTCCTAGAGCCTACTTTAGTCCTAAAATGCCGAAAATTGTAAATAATTCATTTTGCTTGCTTCTTCTTCTTCTTCTTCTTCTTACATCAACATGGCCAAAACATGTAGGCATCCTGGAAAATGGAAGACTTGCGTCTTTCATTTTTCTTTTCAGCGTATTATCTGTTACATATTCCTATGCATTGCAGATATTACTACGGCCAGGCCAACCATGTGATGAAAACCGCGAAAGATACAGGATACAGGGGAGGAATGAAGCGTGGAGATCCCTACCAAACGCTTCATATATTATTTTGAATATGGGAATTCCTAAATATGAATTTATGTCATTTAAGAAAGTATATATGGAACATTGATAAATTAAATGCTGTTAAAGAATTAGGAAATAACGAAACTTACCAACATTGTACTCACCGCAATAATAATTAGAATATAAAATATTACCTTTGGGTTTCTGTAGATCCGATCCAATCAACTCCCGCGAAACACTAATGCCTCCTCCGTTCGGGGGAGCCCTTCCCTCCTTCCTCCTGGGAAGGGTGCTTAAACTTCTACCAGATATCCACCCACATAGCCCCACAAAATCCGATCCAACAGTCTTCGAGACCACAGGGAACAGGCATACACTAATCACTAATCATACTACCTATCCCCAATAATAGAGTTAAGCTATTGAAAATCAAAAAACTTACGACACTTAAAATTTCCATGTGTGGTATAAAATAACTTTAACATTAACAGAATACTTAGCTCTGGGTGAGATAAAGGCACCAAGCGGCAAACTGCATCCCATCAAAGCAAACCAGTTAGCAAAAGCACAATAACACCAACAAGCACAAAATAGATTGAAAATAAAAAAAAATCGAACTAAGAATTTTTGCAGCATTCCCTGAACTGATTAATTTTTCTGTTCATAAATTTTATGATCAACAGAACAACAAAATTTTCCCGAACACATCGCGAATAGTTTGATAATGATTGCCATATTTTTAAATCGATACACAAGCTCCGGGAAACAAGCGAACAGCTTCGATCAACCTCTTGCGATCTCTAAATGCCGTTCAAATTTGCTGTTGCGGGAAATCCACTTCAAACTCTTCTTCAAAACGGCCGCCACAGTTATCTTTTTACATAGCTCTTCACTTCGGAAATTTTTTTCCAAAGATTATCACAAAAGATATAAGGAAAAAACTAAACATAAGCGAAAAAACAAATGATATACATATTTCTGAAAAACCCTGCACGAGCCCATAAACATCGCGTTCCCAATCAATTTGAAAAAAAAACCGTCCCTTCTAATATTTCTGCAAACAATGTTTAGAAATTACTAGAGTTCACTTCAACAATAAACGAATATTTGAATTTTATTTTCCCCGGAAACTTCAACGCACAAAAATCACGAGCGGAAAAAAACACGACCGCACTCAATCAAGGCTTGCTTGGTTCTCCTTAAATAATTCATTTTGCTTGCAAAGGATAAAGATGCTGCTATGTGCACAATGAACTCTTATTCTTCCTGAATCCTTCCATGCCGCTTTTTGCCATAAAAAGTCTTTCTCGTAAAATTTTCAACGTTTTTAAAAATGTGCCTTCTATTCAGTGGTAAATTAGACAGCTCAATTAGTGGGGTGCGTTTTGAGAAATGAGAGGAATAAGAAAAAATCACGTTTTTTCAGTGCCCAAGCCAATATTTAAAGGGTTATTACTTTCACTATGGAGAATATGAACCAGATTACCTATTTTTCCTAAAATAAATGAAAATCAATGGAAAACCCGGAAAATTTGTAAAGGGTCCAAATATAGGAGACTTTGACATTGATGTTCCATTTTTAGACCTAACATCACAAAAACTTTGTGTGAATACCAAAAAAATCAACAAAAGGGCGAATTTTTAATTGGGGCATAATTCAGAACCAATATTGAACATATCTTACATTTTTTGCTAGCCTTACGCAAATAAACTATAAGTTAGTAAACATATAAAAATTTGAGCTATTATTCTGCTGATAGAGCTGACGGGGAGTAAAAGTGTTTAAAATATTCATAACAGAAATGTAAGTTTTTTTAAGTCGTTAAAAAGCTGTAATATTTTTTATGGTAATATTTAATTAAAGATTACACTTTTAATGAATTTGTTTATTTATTTTCGAAAAATCATATATTTTATAAGAATTTTAGATATACACTGTATCAAAAAATTGTCCGTACAGCACGTAGCTTGAAATGTAAACAATCAAAAAGTGCACTTTTTCAGTCAATAAAAAAACTACAACTACATCATTTGCTGCAGAAATTAGTCCTTTTTGTAGATCAGTATTAAAAATGTTTATGAATTAAACCTTAAAAATAATCCAATTCATTTTGTATAGAAAGTCCCAAAAACGACGTCAAAAAATTGTCCGTACACTGAGGCCTTTGTCAAATATTAGTCAAGTAAACAGTCATATGTCAGTCTGTCAAACGCAGAAACGTGAGTTGAATGTCAGCAAAGACTATTTCCAGTGGTCTGAGCGATAAATACGGTAAAATGAACTTCATTTAGCATGAATCAGTATATTTTTGTGTTTCCGGATGTCAACGGGTATTTTTTTGTGGGAAGCAGACATTTTCCTGTTAATTAAATCCACAAAAATTAACCGGAAAATGTCTGCTCCTCACAAAAAATACCCGTTGACTTCCGGAACCTGATTGCTGACCTGAAGAATGACGGTAAAAGCTTGTCCGAAATTGCAGGTATAGTAAAACGGCCACTATCGTCGGTTTAGTATGTCCTTCATAACTTTAAGAAGACTAACTCCCTGGAGACTACTCCAGGTAGAGGCCGCAAACTGAAGCTTACGGATCGTCACTATCGCATCATTGTCAGGGAAATCAGTCAGAATCCGAATATCAATGCCCCGAAACTAGCTGACAACCTGAGGAATTGTGAAAACATACAGGTTAATCCTCAAACGGTACGGAACACACTTCATGAGAAAAAATACTGAGGTCGTGTTGCTCGTAAAAAGCAGTTTATATCTGCTAAGAATATGAAAAGCGGCTGGAATACGCTCAAAAGTATGTCCTGAAACCGGAAGAGTTCTGGCAGAACGTCATATTCACTGACGACAGCAAATTTAATATTTTTGGGTCTGACGGACATGTAAGAGAATGGCGTAATCCAAATACTGTATTGGATCCGAAAAATTTGCGACCGACAGGTGGTGGCCATGTATTGGTGTGGGGTGCTTTCAGGGCAAATGGCACCGGAAACTTGACATTCATTCACGGAGAAAAATAAATAAAGGGAATATAAATATGATTGTTTGGTTCAGACCCGAAAATACGATCAAACCAACCATCAGCTTATACGAGTAGTCTCCAGGGAGTTAGTCTTTTTAAAGTTCTGAAGGACATACTAAACCGACGATCGTGTCCGTTTTACTATACCTGCAATTTCGGACAAGCTTTTACCGTCATTTTTCAGGTCAACAATCTGTTTCCGGATGTCAACGGATATTTTTTCTGAGAAGCAGACATTTTCCTATTAATTTTTGTGGATTTAATTAACAGGAAAATGTCTGCTCCTCACAAAAAAAATACCCGTTGACATCCGGAAACACAAAAATATACTGATTTATGCCAAATAAAGTTCATTTTACCGTATTTATCGCTCAGACCACTGGAAATAGTCTTTGCTGACATTCAACTCACGTTTCTGCGTTTGACAGACTGACACATAACTGTTTACTTGACTAATATTTGACAAAGGCCTCAGTGTACGGACAATTTTTTGACGTCGTTTTTGGTACTTTCTATACTAAATGAATTGGATTGTTTTTGAGGTTTAATTCATAAACATTTTTAATACTGATTTACAAAAAGGACTAGTTTCTGTAGCAAATGATGTAGTTGTAGTTTTTTTTATTGACTGAAAAAGTGCACTTTTTGATTGTTTGGATTCAAGGTACGTGCTGTACGGACAATTTTTTGATACAGGGTAGATCCAATTGAAGGTACCAGCACTGACCACACTGACTTGACTCTTAGAACAAAAATTCAACCATTTTCTGTCTAATTTTGTGTTGTCAGATTTTGCAGGTTCGCAATACCGACGGCAGGTGGCGAACCTGAAAAATTTGACAAAAAATGCCCTGTAGGAAAAATGGTCCTGTTTAGCCCGATTTTATCGTAGAAATTGCGTGTTTTATTTTTAAAGTTGGGTGGCATTTCCTAACTGGGATAGCATTTCTTCAAATCGATCGATGCGCACTCTGGAATCGACATTGCGTACTGTTGGAAAAATGATATTTTTTTGTTTTTTTTTCTGGAAAAATTATCCAGAAAACGAAATCGAGTGTCCAGTCAGTATGGTCAGTGGTACCAGTACAGTACCAAAATAGGAACAGTAGGTTCAAAGATGGAAATTTTGATCATCAATATCTATGCAAATCTCTCAATAAAGGCGAAACCTATGTTGAAAATTCTCATTGAAACTTGTAGATAAGATAATGAACTATAAATAAATTTCTTTAAAGATAGAAAGCTCCCGTTTGTTTATGAGAAAAGCGTGATTATTTAAAAACCACCGCTTAAAGGGTCCAAAGTAGGGCAACTAACCCTAGTTAGTTTTTTTTTCGTCCATAAATCTAGTACATTTTAATCATAAAAAAAAACCACAGAATTTAAAGCGTTTTATTCTTATATATGGGAGAGTGGGGAATCATGGGCCACTTTTTTTCGTAGTTCCATAACTTCTATATTAAAGAAGATAAAATGAAAATAAAAAATGGTATGGTTTTCTACATTTTCAAGGTAGGACAAGGTATTTTTTTTAATTTTTTAATAAGTTATTTTCCCCAAATTTTGACTGTTCTAAAAAAAGCATTATTTTTTGGATTTTGAAAAATGGTGGGGAATCGTGGGCCACTAAATCCAAATTGACCAAATAACATGCAAAGTTTATGAGTTGACCCAAAACTGTGATTTCAAAATTCATTTCGTTATTTTAAAGCAATTTCAGATGATGAAATAAAAAAGAAAGCTGTGTATGATCGAATAGATTCCAAAACCTGGCTCGCGAACGTTTTGGCATAATTCCTTATATAGGATGGACAAAATATTTTTCATTACTCTTCATTTGGCATAAGAAACTTTACAGATAGGAAAAACGTATTTTAAGTTCTGAATGTGTATAAAAACTTAAAAATATAGGTGGTTAAAGATGTGTGGCCCATGATTCCCCACAAGCTATGATTTGCAAATTGCTTGCGTTTGTGTGACTTATTGATGTTTCATCAAAAATACCTTTTCCACGTGAAAGATCAAGACAAAACTAAGATCATAAGCGTATGAGCTTATTTTTGTTATGAACTTCAGGTTCCCCATCGATGCAATAAGCGGTTGTATTTTTAATTATGAAAGTAAATTTTTCTAACTTTTTTTAGCTTCATAAATTAAAGAAGCATATGATGCGTATTTAAGTCAACAACATATAGAAATATATGCTCACGCAAAGCGACGACGATGACAGTTGGTTCGAGATTTTTATCTCAACACACATCTGAGATATCAAAAGTGGCCCACGTTTTCCCATGGCCCAAGATACCCCACTCTCCCCTACATATTTCCTATCTTAGTTCTTACTTTTTACTAACATAAATCGGCATGTTCAGATTCCAACTAATTGGAAAAAAATATACACAAATTCCTACAACTTCACACGAGTAGACACTCCAGCTGAATGCCAAAATATAAACAAACCGAATCGAATCCAAACTGCCGTGAGATCTCTGAATTGATATTTCTCGCGAAACACTTCGATATGCATATAGTTATCGACATATATGTATTTGACTGCTAGACGCTATCCGGGGATCGTGCGTACGATCACTTGAACACCCGCCAGGCAAAAGTCCATAAGTCAAGAGTCGAACGTCGAAAATTAATAACAGAAGAAGAAAAAAGCAGCTTGGAGTCGGTATGTCTAGAGCAACCACTCAGCGACCTTCAAGTTCGTAATAATAAAGCGCGTTTACTCCCCGGGAAGGTTATGGGCCTCTCATCAGCGCGCAACTTCAGCAGAGCCGGACAAAGTCATAAACTTTACATTTACTACGCGCGTTCAATCTGCGAGCCTCTCGTCGAAACTTGGAAGAAACCGGCCATTCAGCCAATAATTGGCAACAGAATGAATCTTGTACCTACACCGAACTGTTACAACGAACGCCACATATCGTAAAGCCATTCCGATCGCCGGGCCTCATCATCATCTTCATCTCCGGGGACCTTAGCTGGAGTCCAATTTGAGCCGAATAGCTCCGTCATCTGGCCAGATGAGGCCTCATCAATTGGTTCGAACCATTCGAGTCGTTTGCGTTATGGAGATCACTGAACGGGCAGCACCTGTGAGTGAATATCAAATAGCTTACATGCCCCAGGCAGGGCTCATGGAACAACCAAGGAATAACGATCGAACGTTCCTTCGGAAAAAGATGACGATGATGATGATGCGTTCAACTTGAACCGAGAAATGTTTAGATCATCTCGTCGTGAGTGCTCTTGACGGTTGAGATTTTTCTGTTCCAGCACCTGGGAAGCCAGTTGTTGGTCGCCGGCTTCAGTTAGTTTGTAGATTGAGTATTTTTCCATAAGCATATTTGCATACATTGAGATCCACTCAAAGAGCTAGGAGCTGTTGAGGAACACTTTTATTCCTCGCACTTAGCGTAGATTTGTTCAACGAGTTTGAATGTTTACCTGCCTGAGTTGTTACGAAACTAAAGTATGGGAAACTATATCGAGTTTTGTACCGACCTAATTACGCTGATTTTATGGAAGTTATTGGTTTGTCTTATCTTTGAGGCATCTTCGACAGAATCGGGAAATTATGTAAAAAAGGTTCATTGGTTACCCTGATGAACATATTAAGTAAACATATGATTGACACGGTCGGAGGACACAGTAGGAGGATATTTTTGCGGTATTGTTTGATTAAGTTTGATTACTTAACTTGGCATGCTCCTTATCATGGCATATCATAAAAAAAAACCTACTTTTCTAGTGCATCGGTCATCTTCGGATGGATTTTAAAAACATACTTCCTTATAGAAAAATCACTAGAAAAAATACCGTTGATTGAAGGAAAACATTGCACAACATATTTAAACAATGTTTTTTAAACATATCAACCATTTTTTTGCCTATTCTTGTCAAGCAATTCCACTAATTGAAGTATGGTGAGTGAGCCTAATTTCGCTATATTTTGTCTGAGGTTTTTAGATTTGGTATAAGTAGGCCAAATCTTTAATTCTTAGAAATACATTTTTTCGGTAAATAAGTTCCAAATTTTTTCCTGAACTATGATCATGTTTGAATGATCATTTCAAGCTTTAATTTACAAAAAAAAATCATGTTTGTTAAAGTGTTTCGATGTTCCTCATTTGGTAGGTACTAATTGTTTTTTATGTTAACATATGGGTGTTCCAAATTATGGACATATGAAGAAAAATGTATCCGCGTACCCAATTAAAACCTATTTGTTCCTGATTTTGCATAAAGGTCTGTTTTTTAATATATTTTTTTAGAAAAATCTTTAAACTCACCTTTTAATAACTTTTATACCGTTTTTGGAATATGAACGGAGAAATGACTTCGCCAAGGCCTTCGATAAAGTTCCACACAGAATCGTCATAGAAAAACTTACTCGCTACGACTTTCCTGTATGGGTAACCAAATGCTTGTCGTCGTACCTGCTTAACCGTCGAGGTTTTATCAACATTCGTGGTACTCACTCTACTGTGTTCAACATGCCGTCTGGTGTACCGCAGGGCAGCCACTTAGGACCGCTTATCTTCGTGCTGTTTATAAACGATTTAGCATCATGCCTTCAATCACCGAAACTACTGTTTGCTGATGATTTGAAGATCTATCGAATCACAGATTCAATAGTGGATTGCGCTGCGCTTCAAGATTATATCGACAGATTACTGGCGTGGTGCAATATACATGGAATGGAAGTCAATGGCGGTAAGTGTAAGTGCATAAGCTTCTTTAGAAGTAGATCCTCAATCGTTTACGACTATGCTTTAAGTGGAAGCTCACTCGAAAGGGTAACCTCCATAAAAGATCTTTGGGTTACTTTTGATCAAAAGCTCACTTTTTCCCAGCATGTCGCGACGACTACAGCCAAAGGCTTTGTTTTGCTCGGTTTTCTTCGTCGGAATACGTCAAGTTTTGAAGACCCGTACGCATTGAAAACTTTGGTTCCAGTTTGGGCACCCTACCACTCCGTCCACAGCGACAGGATTGAAAGAATCCAGAAAAAAATTCTGCGGTACGCATTACGCCGTCTGCCCTGGCAAGATCCCGTACGGCTACCTCCTTACTCTGAGAGGTGTGGTCTACTATCAATGACGCCTTTGAGTCAAAGAAGAAACTATCTGCAACGAATCTTCATCTACGATATTTTGACCAACGCTGTTGACTGTCCCCAATTGCTCCAGAGTTTAAACCTCTACGCTCCAGCTCGACAACTTCGCAATCAGTTGATTTTTTGGTTGCCAAGAAGCAGAACAGTATTTGGACAAAATCACCCCTTACACCGATGTTGTCAAGCTTTTAATGTTGTCTCACACTTATTTGACTTTCATTTATCTAAATCTTCGTTTAAAAGTGCAATCCGTGATGTAAACTAATTTTTAACTTATTTTTAATAGTATTGTAATCTTATTTATAAGTTAGTTTTTAATATTCAGTCTGTATGGCAGTAGTCAAAGACTCAAATAAAAAAAAGGACTATTTAAATCCTGCACAATATTCCTTTATGTTAATTTTAAAGAAAGTAGTGGATGTTGAGCCTTATAAAGTTTAAATCTTTCCTTTTCCAATGGAAACATCTACACCCAAAATAATCTGCACGTCGTGGCTACGTGAAAATCTACATAATTTTTATCCAATTGATTTTAACGTAGATTCTACGAGATCAATACGTAAACACGTCCCTATAAGAATTCGTGTTTCATGGGCCTTACCTACAATTTACGTGAATTTTTAGTGAATTCAACTCACTGTGTCACTTTTTTTTCCATTTTCCTCTTGTATGTCTTGTAAACCTCAACAGAATCTAGGCATTGTTCTAGATTCTGTTGAGATATGTTCTTTTTTTACAATTTTTTCGAAAAAAAAGTCCAGACCTGGCCGTGTGGATTCGTTTCGGAGCAAATATGATATTCTAAATGTTAAAGATTATCGATTTTTGGCAAACTATTTTGAAGATATCTACCTAAAACTCGACATTCATCTATTTCAATATAAAATAAGCAATTTCAAATAGCTTGGCACCTGTTTTGACACGTTTTGTTCCAGATTTCACTGAAACCCAATCTCTTTGGTGATAAACGTCCTAGAAGCGACAATTCATCTGATGTCTTCTAACTATTGCATTGGTGACATTTTGAAAAACAAAGAAACCTCTACTTAAAGAAGATCTGTTATTTTACACATCTGCTTGGAAATAATCGATAGACGGAAGAAGTAGAAGAAAAATGAAATTGTCGCTTTTAATTTTCCATTAACTTACCGAATATTCGGCCGAATAGTTGAAAAGGTCAATATTCGGCATTCGGCCGTTCGCCGAATACCACTATTCGGTACATCTCTAATCCAGATCCATCCCTTGTTATCAAAATATGGAAACTAAAATCAATTTATTTTTTTCAGAATCATCAAAAAGTCAAAGACACCAAAAAGACAAAACTAAATCTAATTATGCTTGTCAATGCAGTTCCTCTTCTTGGGACACATAAATTTTCACAACAGCTGGCTGACAATTATGTTTTCTAATAAGAATTAACAACCACACGTTTGAGACAATTGCATAAAACGGATTTAGATCATCCACTTGGAATTTACGTGAAAATCAAGTGTAAGTTATGTAAAAATTAAGTAGTTTTTACCAGGGCATCCTTGATACTCTGTGGTTACTACAAAATTCACGTAGAATCGCTATGATGCAACAAAATCTCAATTTACGTGAAAAATCCCGTAGAAAAAACTTCACAATTATTTTGGGTGTATGGTTTTTTTTTTTATAGTTGTTATACGTGGAAAATAATGTCACAAACAGTCAATATCGAACGGTATGTTAACATTTGGCACACATGCGAAATTTGGAACACCCACCCCATGGTCTAGCAAGATTCAGAACACGGGTTAGAAACCTTACAATGGTCCAGTGTTATGTGCCAACTGACGTTGACGATTTGCAGGAGAAAGAGCAGTTTTACAGTCAATTGAACTGCATGATTGAGAAAATTCCGAAGGGTGACATTCAAATCCATTTGGGCGACTTCAACGCAAAGATTGGCTCCGACAATCAGGACCTTGAGCGCATTCTGGGGCGCCATGGTCTAGGACAGATGAGCGAAAACGGAGAGCTGTTTGTAGAATTTTGTGGCAACAACAACATGGTGATCGGTGGATCGCTCTTCCCCCATCGACCAGCAAATAAGGTCACCTGGGTATCCCGAGATGGCCGAACAGAAAATCAAATTGACCACATCTGCATCAGTCGAAAATGGAGAAGGAGCCTTCTTGATGTCCGCAACAAGCGAAGCGCAGACATTGCATCTGACCATCACCTCGTCCTTGGTGAGATACGACTGAGAGTCGCGCGTGTCCAGCGGCGAGAGGAGAAAGTCGGATGTCGATACGACGGCCGCCGGTTGGAGAATCCAGAGGTGAAAAGGGCATACGTTGAACAGCTTGAATCCCGAGCCTCTGAACTGCCGACAGACGGAACAGTCGAAGAACAGTAGTGAAGAATCAAGAATGCCTTCATTACAACGAGTCATGGCACTCTCGGTAAAGTTTGTGGAAGAAGAAGTGAATAGATGTCGGACGAAACCTGGAGGATGATCGGTGATCGGAGAAAGGCGAAAGTCGGAATTGAGCAGGCATGTACCGGGTCAGCCAAAGCAGCCGCTCACTTACGATATGCGGAGCTGGAAAAGGCAGTTAAACGAGCTTGTAGACGAGACAAGAGAGCCTGGACAAACTCCCTAGCCGAAGAGGGAGAAAGAGCCGCCGCCATTGGAGATATCCGATTACTTTATGACATTTCTCGCCGCCTCAGTGCACAGTGGTCCAGAAATGAAATTTAGAGGGAAACAATTATTTGCGCTCTTGCCTTAGGTTTAAGACATTTGGTGTCCAAGACAAACTTGTACAACATCACAAGGCGCTACTTTTGGATGAAACATTTTTATGGTGGTTCATAAAACTTCTTAGATACGAAAATTATTTTTTTACTGTAAGGAGATAGTGCTGTATTATGTTCAGCAATTATATAGAACAACATAATTTATGAAACTTTGTAGAAGACTTTGAATGTCTATCTATTAACGTTTAGGTTTTATGATGGTTTTTCGTGTACAAGTTAGGGTGGTCCTACAAAAACAAGTTTTTTTGTTATAACTTTGTAGGGTATCAACTTATCTAAATCATGTGTTCGGCAAGTATTTAGCAAATCATTATGCGCATCTTTTGTAGCAAACAGATTTCTAATATCTGCTTTTCATTCGAAGTTATCATGAATTTTGTGTTCAAAAATGGCCGTTTTGTATGAGCCATAACTTCAAATGGAGCAAACGAAAAAATTCAAACTTTAATTCGTTTGAAAGAACATGTTAAAATCTACATTATATTAAAAAACTGGAGAGGTGTTTTTTGTTTGAAGCTTTTTATTTACATTTGAACTTGACCAAAATTGCAGTGGTGGAAGGACTAATGCAAGAATGCCGCTGAAAGACCGAGCAGGTCAGCTGCTGACAGATCGAACAGATCAGCTCAAGCGTTGGACTGAGCATTTTGAACAACTTTTCCGAGTTACAAATAGCGATGGCCAACAGAACCCGCAGCTCGAGGCGCCCACAGTGGGACGCATTTATGGTGTCAACTCGGAAGCGCCCTCGCTGGCTGAAATAGAAGCGGCAGTCAAGGACATGAAATCCAACAAAGCGCCTGGAATCGATTGCTTTCCTGCTGAGATGCTCAAAGCCGACCCTGCCTTGTCAGCACAAATGTTGCACTGTCTTTTCGCTGACATCTGGGATACTGCAACATTCCCAGCCGACTGGATGCAGGGTATCCTCGTAAAGGTCCCTAAGAAAGGAGACCTGACCGGGTTTTTTTTTTCTTTTTTTTCTTTTTATTTTATTTTTTTTTTTCAATAAAATACTTTATTTAAAAACTATTATAATACATTACAATTGTGCCTTTCTACTGACTGAAAACTTCAAAACTCGAAGGTTTTTATAAGAAATAAGAACCCTGAGTACGCTCTTATTAGTTACATTATGATTACAATTCCCATCTAAAGCTTTGTTAAAATAACAAAGTATAGTACAAAAAAATTAATTTCATTTCACTTCTTTCGATAATTTGAATTACAGGAACTACTCCGCACGCTACGTGGTCTCCATGGTCTTCTGATGGCCTCTGTTTTTAGGGGGTTATCAGGTGCTGGGACTATCACTTATTTCGATCCTCTCACGTCGTTTTCCGATGAATCGTCTCCCATAGCAGTACGTACCGATTTTTTCTCTCGCTTTTTCGCTTTATCAATCCGCTGGCCGCACTTTTCCTCAGTTTCGATACTAATAGATGCTGGTTTCAGATTTGTTTCCTCTACTCGTTCCGAGCCGTTGTAGTTTTCGAGCACAGGGTTATGATCTCCATTCGTTTCCAACCGTGTGCTCAACACTACCACGTCATGTGATGACGAAGCCGAAATCCTCAAACTGTCTGTAACTATACTTGCAAATGTGGTTCCACTTCCAATATTTCGATCTACCGATAACCTTTCGCCAACAGCTACCCTCTTCGGGCAGCTGACCTTGAGATGGTCCGAAGATCCGCATACAAAGCATTGGTTACGTATACCATCGTAAAAGATTTTCGTTTTGATTTGTTTTATATGTAACTGTGCTGGAATATCTGCAGTTATCTCCATATGAATTCCTCTTACCCCATTCCATATAGGAAAGCCCGACTCCAGAGGGTACTTTTCTCGAACAAGTTCTTGGATATTCCCATATTTCGACATCACCATATTAATATCACCATCATCAACCTCCGGTGGCAATCCAATAATCGGACATATTTTACAATCCCATTTGCCCGAGAAACATTCAAATTGACCTTACTTCCATCAGCGTAACTGAAACACGTCTGCGTTCCCAACTGAGCCAATGCATTGTGCATGAAAGTCTCTTCTTGGAAACGCACAAAAATGCTATAATCTTCTCGATACATCGCACTCAAGTTTTTACAGCTCCATCCTTGTTTTTTAAAAAACTCAAACACTTCAGAGTTTGTAGGGTTTCTAGTTTGTTCTCCAAACTTGATCTTAATTGTATTTTCACGTTTAAGATTCATTTTTTCCAAACTTCTTCTCGCTCTAACCGTTAGCAAATGCACTCAGAAACTATTCCGTATTTTTTCTAACGCGATTAACCGAGCAGCCTTAATGCACGTCTGATCGGCATCGCGCACTGAGACGAACTGGTTCGGTAACTGGCGAGGCATAACGTTGATATGTACAACTCTCAAAGTACTCTGCAAAGTGATCCTGAACAGGATCCAGGAGAAAATCGACGCTACACTCCGACGGCAACAAGCTGGATTCCGATCCGGACGATCATGGGTGGACCACATCACAACGCTACGAATAAAACTGGAACAAATCAACGAATTCCAGGACTCCCTTTTGCTGGTGTTCGTTGATTTCGAAAAAGCATTTGACCGACTGATCCACGAAAACATCTGGGCTGCTCTAAGACGACGAAGGGTCCCAGAGAAACTAGTCGAAATCGTTCCAATTTCGTGGTAGCTGGACAACAGGTTGAGAAAGTGGAGTGCTTCCAGTATCTTGGTACCAAGAAGGACATCGAAACCCGGATCAGAAAGGCCCGATTTGCTTTTGCAAGTCTCCGAAACATCTGGCGCTCACGCCAGATCTCTCTACGAACCTAGATCCGAATCTTCAACTCTAACGTCAAATCCGTATTGTTATACGGGTGTTAAACTTGGTGCACATATGCGGTGACGACGCGAAAACTGCAAGTTTTTGTGAATCGCTGCCTGCGGAACATCATTCGCGCTTGGTGGCCTGGCAATTGGATCTCAAATTTGGAACTTCATCGCCGGTTTCATCAAAAGGCGCTGGACATCGAGATTCGGGAACGTAAGTGGAGATGGATTGGGCACACGCTGCGGAGAGATGAAAACGAGATTTGCAGAGAGGCGCTTGACTGGAATCCAGATGGGCATCGAAGAAGAGGCAGGCACAGAAGCTCGTGGCGGCGTAGTCTAGCCGCTGAAATCCGCACAGTTGACGAGAACCTTGGCTGGCAGCAAGTTAAGACGCTGGCTCCGGATCGCCAGCAGTGGAGATCTTTTATCTCAGCCCTATGCATCGGTCAATCGGCGCCGGACCCTTAGATAGATAGATAGAAACGGTCTCGGATGTAAGTTTGTTATTCACGGCCGCTGAAGCAGTATCGCGTCCACCGTTGGAAATTTAAGCTGCCCGGTTCCAAGGAAATTACCGGAACACATATAGGGTCCATTTATAGCAAAAGGAAGCAATCCACTGATCCTAACCAGATCAACTTTTTATCATTTTGATAATCTTATATTTATTATTAATTATCTTCAACTGTTACATGATTTAACAACCAACTCGCTGGTAAGACGTCCCGGAGTTTAGTTTTCATTGAAACGAATAATGTTAGTGAAAGTGGTGTGACGATGTGAACAGATGTAAAAAAAAATTAATTACAATTAAATTGAATTAATTTTTATTTTTTGATTACCGAAAATAGAAACGAAAATAAAAGAAAAGATCCAAATTTCATTTCTATACTACACACATCATCACATCGCATTGAACTTATCTACTAAAAATTCACGTAAATTGCAAGTGATGTTCACCAAGCAAAAATTCCTATCAGGGGAGCTATTACTTATTTTATTCGTACCTACAAGTTACGTGAAAATCAATTGGATTAAAATTATGCAGTTTTTTCACGTAGCAGCTATGTGCAGTTTATTTTTGGAGAAGGATGGCGTAAATTTGAAGAAGTTGTTCCATGAAAAGTGATTTCACTGCCTTCGTAGCAGCAGTATAATGCCTGACGTCAACCTGACTTAATTTAATGAAGATATTTTAGCCTACACAGTTAGAAAAATCCTTGTAACATTACATGCAACTGCATGGGTAGAAGGGAATCGGGTATTTACATGTATCAATACGGCTTAATTCATGTAAACTTCCCATCGCTTTCAACTGATTTGTTTACTGTAAACCTACATTTCCAATCATTCTTTTTGGTATGGTTGTTTATTCAATAAGAAAAGCATCGATATTTGTCGTTAAGAGATTTTAATATCTTACACATACATTTTATTTGATCCACACATGAAAAATTGGTATTCAATACATTTTCACGAATACCGGTTTTTTGGTGCTGTTCCCCCGACGACGGCAACGGCGATTGACATGCTGGTAAAAAATAAGTTGTCATGCACTTGGAATAGCCCGAGCTTTCGTTGTATTCAAGTGGCATTTTTCCTGGAACAAATAAAATTGACCATTTGATATAATACTTACAATAATTAGAAGGGTATTAAGTTTTATTTCTCACTTACTGCACCACCTCGATTCGAACAGAAGCGAACAGCACACGAGCAGGTACAACAAAATACGGTCGAACGTTGCGAATGCTAAGATTTACATGAAATTGCAAGCTAATTGATGAAGTTTGCCTTCGTTGGGAATCCAATAGGAACGAAATCAAAACAGAATTGGCAAACTGACTTTGACGCTGGATTTCGCATGCGGTGACATGTAAAGTTCATCTTAGCCTTTAAATGTTATACTCTTTTTCATATTTTTCGTGGCGATGATGAGAAAACGTGCAATGTAAGATTACATTTTTCTTTCTGTGTAGAGTTTATGAACATATAAATTATAAAACAAAATTATTATGAAAATAAAGAAACAGAGGAACAGCAAAATGATTAAAAATTTCATGATGACAATGATGCAAATAAATAAAAACAAATTACTACAAGATGGCAGTTCGTTCGAAACCGTACCAATTTACGTCTGTTTTTTTGAAAACGAACCGATTGGTACGAAATCGGACCAGTTTGGTTCGAAAACGAACTGATTTTCGTCCAAAAACGGTCGGAATTGGATTAGAAAACGAACTAATTGTTTTGACAGCTCACTCGCAAAACTTATCGTCACCAGAAAAGTTTTGTAACCAGGGCACTAAATCCGTCCGAATTTGGTCCGCTTTCTGGTCTGTTTTTTAACCGATTCGTTGGTTGATCGGACAAAATTCCGACCGGTGTTGGTCCGTTTTTTTTATCCGGGTATGGAAGCCCATGAAAAGATAAAATCTTAATCAGGACTCAGACAAATGTTCCAAACCAAATGTTCAATTGAGAAAAGGATTTCAAAATTAAAACTTGAGTTTGTAGTGTTCTTTCTTATTTAAACAAATTTTAAAGTGGCCTTAGTCTCTCCTAAAATTATTATTAATAATAAGTTAGCACAAAAAGCAAACATCTTAAGTGTAATTTCATTGTGAAGGCCTATAACTATAACAGTGCTGATAGTCCCAACAGCTTAAAAAGAAACACTACATAGCATTCTTCCTTTTTTCTGGATAGCTGGTCGGTTGTTTGGAATCTTGATTGCAATTGAACACCAAGGTATCTACGATATTTCCACTCAGTAGACTGGAACTACGAGTTGGGCAATGACTACTTCGATGAACTGATGGCGGTGTAGTCGGCCGCCTGATGATGGTGGAAGCTGAGAGGCACTTACAAGTTTGTTTTTTTTTATTCAAAGTTACCGCTGATTTATTTCTGGTTTTCCTTGAATTTGAAGTCTTTATCGTGGGCACATTCCAGTCTACTTCAATTGGCACTTTAGTTCTGTTACATTTTTTTTTACCCTTCCTTCATTCGATGTCGAGGTTTACAAACTGGAACAACAATCAATGGAGGGCTTGGATGTTATTTGAAAGAAAAGTATCCAAAAGTAGAGCAACTAATTAACCGATCAATGACGCAAACAAGTTATTTTGCATTATTTCACAGAATTCAATTATAATTAACGACTTGCCAATTAATTGACTTGCCATTTGTCAAACAACGGTATAGGCTTCTAAACCACCCAAATTCCGTCGAGGTTATTGCTTTTTAATATTCTTCATCATTTTTCGTGCTGTTGAAATTATTCTACCTCCCTCATGCAACTGTCAAACAGATGTACGAGTATGTATCAACACAATTAACGCCCTTTGGTGCAAACAATCGATTTACGGGCAACAGCCTTTGGTTTTTTGCCTTTAATGAACTGTTTGATTTTGAATGAAATGATGTTTAGTATTGACGGGAATAATTAGGGGAGAGTGGGGATACTTGATCCCCTTTTCTTATTTTCACCATAGCTTTTTGGAAAAATTTAGCAACTCTTCGTCTTTGACATTTTCTGACAGCTTGTAACTTCAAGTTTCTATGCTCCAAAAATTAGAACAATACTTGAACCCGTTGATGAACTAGAAGCATTTTCGTGGGAGTAAAAAAATTGCGATTTTTCTGAAGTTAGGGGAGACTTGATCCCCTATTGAAGGAGACTTGATCTTTTATTCAGGAAGCCCTAACCCTTGCATAAAAATCAAACAAAACCCCAAGATAGAATGTTAATTGACTATTTTTGTCATGTTTGTTCTCATTTCACAATTTATAGCAGACATAAGAAGAAAATTCTATAACTTTGTCTCAACGCTAATAACATTGCATACTTAAAGGCGCTATTTTTTATAATTAAGAGAAAATTAATTATTTTTGCTCTTTTCTTCAGGCAATTGTTCGATAAATATTAGTTTTTGGATAAATATTAGTAATTTCGTAATCAGCATTCATAACGATCAATTCAGAAGAAGAATATGCCGTTTGGAAGGGGGATCAGTTGTAACCAACTTTAGGGGATCAATTGTACCCATAATCAACATTTTAGAAAACTTTTTCTGAAAAAAGTTGAGGGTTTTCCATTGCTTTGAAAATATGGCATTATGAAGTTCATTTTACGCTCGAACGATTGATACATTGGAACAAATATTTTTTTCATAATTTTCCCATGTAAGGAACATTTTAAAGTGATGAAAAAAGATCTTCAAGTTACATTTTGTGAAATTTTTCAAACAAAGTTCAATTACTCTAACAATAATTTTGTTAAAATTTTTTAAACTACAAGCATTGTTATTTTGCTCATTTTGGCACATTTTTCTAGAACATTTGATCTTTGTAAGACATTCCAGTTTCGAGATATAGCTAAGGAATCAAGTATCCCCAGGGATCAAGTATCCTCATTCTCCCCTAACGATCGGGTGTTAGTTGTATTTTCTGAAATGGGGATTTAAATTGCAAACATCGTTGTTGATGCCGTTTGAAAAAATGCTACCTAATACTGTCGATCCCTTGGTAAAAACATCTCGGTTTCATGACATTTTAAAATAAGCAGTACGGTTTTATAGTACTATATCCTTTTAATAGTGTTAATAACTGACTTTATTCTTTTCTTTCTTGCCGTTTTCTTACTTTTTGTTTGTTCAGTGACTTCTTATTGGTTTCATTGAGGCCATTCTTCATTCAATGCAGCATTGTTAATATACATTATGCTCAGAAGCAAAAACTAAATGACACCATTAACCAAAACAAGCAACGTCTGTCATCCTGTTCCATTCTGTTTGACATTCCATCAACCGATCGGTAAATTCATTCAGCATAAAACATTTATCAATGAACATGACCAGAATCCAGCTTCCACCATAACCTGTTCGGGGTTTCAAACAACTGGAATCGCGCAGCAAAGTGCAGCAGCTTCCAGCCGTGCGTCGTTGCAGAAAGTCTCCTTACCGTCTTTCACGTACTTGAAGGAATGTGCCAGTGCCTCTGCGCGGTTTTTATCTTTCTCTTTTCCCTGAAGCAACTGTTGTTTAAAATATAAATGCGCAATGCACCCGAGGACAGTTGAATCTTACTGGTAACATTTTTTTTTTGCGCTGTTCAGCTGCACACGCCACGCGCACATGCCACCACTTTTCAAACAGGATGTTTGATAAACATTTCCACCTTTATTTGATGTTCGCGTTTAAAAGTCATCAGTGCTGGAACGGAACATGAGTGCGTGTCAGCGATTGTGACGAAAGTGTATTGCTTTAGATAAAAGATGTTGTTTTGGGACCTTTGAACAAAAACATTAAGCCTCTCTGAAAATTTGCCACATTTTAGAGGAGACTCTCCTCTACTACATTTTTTTGGAAGATATAAGAATAAAGTTCAAGAGTTAGTTTTTAGAATTTTTACTTATTAAAAATTTCAATCGTTACATTTGAAGTTATTGTTGAATCTTCTACTAAAAATTATTTATTATACAAAGCATTTCACATAAAAAAAATATGTGATGCATTACTCGATAACTTATCATGCAAATTAATCCAAATTTCACATAGGAAGGTACAAGGCTACGAATCAAGTTTCTGCGATGTTTGAGACCCATTTGTCCTTCCACTGGGGGGATAAGAAGCGGGAGGAGGTCTCCCATACAGTTTGATGCATTACTCGAGAACTATTAAAACTAGACCCAAATCGTTTTGGCAGTACATTAAGGACCAACGGAAAGAATCGGGCTTACGTCCTACATGTTTTTGGAATATAAGTCGGCAACCTCGGACCTTGATATTTGTAACCTCTTCGCTGACAAATGAAACTAATTAAGAAACTATTAAGGAAACTACTAGAATAATTACCATTTACGTGTTCTAGGAATGTGCTAGCTCAGTGGCACGAGACTCTTTTACTTCTTGGCTCAGAGTCGGCGAACCACAGGGTAATTGGAGGGGCTACGCGTGCAACGGTACAAAGAAGGCTCGTTTGTCTTGTCTCATCAAAATATATAAAACTGTTTTGTAACGGAATAAATTATTTATTGAAAGAAAATGAAATCTACTGAAGGAAAATAAAACCGGTCTATTTCAATTTAAAGTGTGTATTTTGTGAAGTGTAATGTGTGGGAGAATGCAAAATTGACTTATCTTGCTGCTGCTGCTGTCGACTGGCGAGCGCTCGCTGCTGGTTCTCTGCTGCTGCTTGCTGGATGCTGAACTAGGTGGTAGCTACGATGTTGGCGATCAGCGGTGACGCGTGGGTCCAACCGCCGAACAAAATGGTGGCTCAATAGAGTCAGTCTTCCATGATACTGTACTGACTCTAACGTGGAGTGGGGGGGGGGGGGGATCTCACAGGCGCTTCCTTCTTTGACACAATCGACCTACCCAGGCTAACCTGATTGGTAGAATCGAGAAGGGCCCTCCTTGGGAATTAGGATCGGGTCTTCCCCGACCCGAGGGAAAATCCTCCTTTACGACTTATGGCCCGCAGACCAGAGGATCTCGACGATCTTTTACGGGTTAGACGTAGTGGGCTACTGGGCCCACTAGGCCGAGGAGTGTGATCGGGGGCTACTCAAACGGCTTGCCGCTCGAGTGGCGAGAAAGGGTTTTTTAATCAAACGGAAAAAGGTCCTATGAAAGGAAATTCAGGAGGTAAGTATTGACCACTTATACTAGGGCAGGCTTTACCATACCTGAATAAGGCTCGTGTCCTGTAAGTAGTCCGAAATGGCCACCGTGACACTTTTTCACCACTTTCTTTGCTCCACTATATCGGTTTGATCACACTCACGCCTGTTTAACTAATGACCGTTGGCGATCAAATTGAATTGAAATCACCCCTTTTGTGCCTTGGCAAAATCGCGCCAGTATGAAGGCGTTAACGCCGCAACCATTTTCCTCTGCCAACGAAGTTGCATGCAATCTCCTTCCATTTGCAATTGGGAGAATTTTCCGGTTGCATTCAACCCACTTCATGTTGTGTTGTCTAGTGTGTTAACAAATTCTGTTCCTAACTTAACCTACGTCTAACAATATTTTATTTAAACCTAACAAGAAATAAAACAAATGAACATTCACTCAAACTTTACAATGTACCAATTTAAAAACAACAAGAATTTTGTAACAAACGGTTACACAAATTCCGTAGTACTTTTGATTCTGGTTCAATATCCACGGACCAGTTGACTATTGCGGCTAGTTACGTTTCACGTCAGAGCGAGCACTTCCTTTAATCACATCGTAATCGATGACGATACCATCTTGAAGACGACTGTTAATCTGAAATCCAGTGTTTCTGCAGGTCCGGATGGCATTCCAGCGACTTTTCTAAAACGCTATATATCACATATGCTGACTCCTATAAAACGAATCTTCCAATCATCGCTCACGGAATCCACGTTCCCTTCCATTTGGAAAGAGGCTTACATGTTTCCGGTCTACAAAAAACGTGACAGGAAGAACGTTAACAATTATCACGGTATTTCTGCCCTATGCGCGATCGCCAAACTATTTGAGCTGGTTGAATTGCACCAATTTTTCTCATATTGCAAATTTTATTTCTCTAACGAACAACATGGATTCATGCCTAAGCGCTCTACGACAATAAACCTGTTGACGTTAACATCTTCCCAAAGGACCTCAAACCGAGGTAATCTACACCGACCTGACCGCAGCTTTCGACAAAGTAAACCACAAAATAGCTATAGATCGTATCGGTGTTTGCGGCTCTTTACTGGAATGGTTCCATAGCTACCTGGTAGGACGGAAACTTATTGTACGATCAGGTGAATCATTTTCCAATCAATTCCCTGCCTCTTCTGGAGTACCTCAAGGGAGCCACCTTAGTACCCATAATATTCCTGATCTACTTCAATGATGCACACAGGAGTATTTTACCCCAAATCCTGGCCAAAACCTCGAAATCAAAATTTTGAAAAGATCTATTTTTTTAGGTTTTTCGGTTGTTAGATAGTTGTTGTATATTAGTATTGTCGATTTTGAACCATCGGTATAATGAGTTCGTAATGGCATAACTCGAAACATTGATGTTTCAAAATCAAAAATTTTGCCTTCCAAAATTCGGTGTAAACACGTACAATTACAGGCTGCGTAACACGCAGAATAATGTAACTACTAACAAAATTTCTTCTACAAATCTTTAGTTTATATATGACCAATGAATTGTGGTTGAAATTGCGTTCATTTCTTGATAAACAGATGTGGTAGAGAAGCTAAACAAAATAGTGCTAAATTTTTTGAACAAACTCATATTGTTTTTTTACAAATTAGTGTTGAAGTTTATCTTCCGGGTTCCGCCGGGAAAAAAATCCCATATCACACGAATTCTTGTAACTTCCTTAAACATGTCCAAAAGAAAAATCGTGCGCATACTTGCGAACTCGAGCTATCTTCTATTTTGAAATCTAAAAATTTGAGCGATTTTTGTCCCTAATTTTGTTTCAGATAGCGAGCATGCCATGCGTTTACTTTGTGTTATACACACGTTTTTTATTACGTTTGATTTGTTTGTTTAAAAAATGCTGTTTTTCATCATTTTTGATAGTTGATCGGCTGGTTTGCATCTAATTTGCTTGAAAACAAACATTTTATAAGGGTGCAGCGAGTGGCCCAAAAAGACCAAATTTAAGAAATTTGAAATTTTGGATGAAAATGAGTTGTGTATACTTGAAAACAACGAAAATAAGATTTTTAATCATTCTAAAGAGAAAAATAGGTTTTGGCCAGCTTTTTCCATAGAGTACTCCTATGTGCGACGTGCTTCTCGATGGATCAAAACTGGCGTATGCCGACGACTTGAAATTGTTTCAACCCATCAACAGCCCCGAAGATGTCAACGTCTTGCAGAGCCAGTTTAACGTCTTCGCCGCCTGGTGTGATATCAATTGCCTTTCCTTGAATCGCAACAAATGTTCGGTAATTTCGTTTTCACGCAAGTGGCTCCTGTATCGGCTGATTTTTTTTTTTTGGACATGAGGCAGTTGCACGAGTCGAGCATGTGGAAGACCTTGGTGTGATCCTGGACAATCGGCTGGATTGTAAGATCCACACAAACTACATCGTCGATAAAGCTTCCAGATGCCTGGGTCTTTTATTCCGCATGACAAAAGACTTTAAGGATATTTGTTGTCTCAAGAGTCTTCACTGCAGCTTGGTTCGATCGTCTCTCGAATATGCCTCGGCTGTATGGTGCCCCTACTACAAAAATGGCTCGGAGCGTATCGAGGCCATCCAGAGGCGTTTTTTGCGCTTCGCTCTCCGGAACTTGAACGAGCAAGACCCGTTCCGACTTCCCAGCTACGAAAGCCGCTGTCGCCTTATCGACATCGACAAGCTGCAGGCCCGCCGGACCGCAACACGGGCCTCTATTGTCGCCGATCTGCTTTCGTCGAGAACCGGCTGCTCCGCACTGCTAGAAGCACCTCAACTCAGCGTACGATCTCGAGGCTTGAGGAATCGTCATCTTCAGCTCTTTGCTCCTCTTCGACGGAATAACTACGGAGCTAATACAGCGCTAATTGGTGCAATAAGAACGTTTAACCGCTTCTCCGATCATTTCAATTTTGACGATTCGAGGGAATGATTCCGAAGAAGAATCCTTAGTGCTTCAAGTAAATTCCGTAAAATTCCGTGTAATTGTAGTTTATCTTTAATTTTTAACCTATCACTTGGATCAATATGTGATCTGTTGATGAAAACAAACAAATAACAAACAAAAAAACTCAATTTATCATGAAAGTAAAGTACGAGAAATCTTTTTATGTTTCGAGACCCTTCCCACTCTCCAACGTTAAGAGTGGAAAGAGGATGGAGGTTTTCATGCAATATTTTTGGATCATTCGAGAACTTTTTATTCAAAATAAATAGCAGAGTGTATATGAGTAGAATTTTTTTTCTATGATTGTTTAAGGCTTCTTCCTCCTTTCACTTATTCGATAGGAAGGTGCCATACTTTTTTTTTGATGAATACAAGAATTCATCAAATAAATTTAACCAAATCTTACAAGAGAGAGTATAAGGATACGAGAAATGATTCTATGGTTGTTAAAAAATCTCTTTTCACCTTCCAGTAGGAGATAAGAGTGGGGAAGAGGAGTTTCGCCCAATTTTATGTATAACTTGAGAACGTATACTACAAATGGAACCAAATTTAAAAGAAAAAGTATTCGCATACGAAAAATGATTCTATTTTTTTACACGAGATGCCATACAGTACAGAGCCAGGAATAGAGGAGATTTTATCGCATGGTTTTCAAAGTGTTTCAAGAGAGCTAAGTTGGCCTTGCTCGAGAACGGACGTTTGTTTTTCCGCGACCTCGTTTTTCTTCTGTGGTCTTTAAATTAATTTTTTGTTTTCCATTATTAAGATTTTTTCGAAGTTAGTCATTGTAGTGATTAATTTACTTAAACATAACGAAAATTCTTGATTCTTTTCGGGAAAACCGGTAATAGAATTCGAGTTCAATCCGTGTATTTTTGTCGATTTGTGGAGTGAAGAAGATGTCTATTTAGATCCGGAAGAATTTTTTTATCGATTTGAATTAAAAATTCAAAGAAAGTCATTTTGAATCAGTGATGAAGGTGGAGAAACTTTAGTGATTTTTTTAAAGTTTATTATTTTTTCTGACAAGGGAGATTATTTCCGGGTACAGTAGTAAAATAAGAGTGCCAGCGTCGAAGCTTTTTCCTGTAGATTGCTTGGATGTCTTCAAGGCGAAAGGAATCAACAAAGGAATAAAATCAGCTAAGTACCACTTGAACATTGATCGTTTTAAATTTCATTATATTAAATAATAAAATAGCTTAACTCTATTATTGGGGACTAGTGGGGGGTTGGACAGGGCATCAAACGAGCGGAAAACTGATATACAATGGATTGTGGGTTCAAGCCAGCCGGAGTATCTCGGCAAATTTGGAATCTGGAATAGGTTTCTTTGGGACCTTTCCAGGTATCTTTATTTGTTTCGAACAGTTTGAAGTGAGTAAGATGAGTCAAACCTGTCCCAAGCCAGTGGTAACGGACCCCTTGGTTATGCTGCAATTATTGTTTGTGAGTTAAGCATGAACAATATTTGAATGTGTGATCGAGACTTCCCGTACCGCCTCGGGTCGAAAGACCTATCAGCCACTGGTGGGTTCAACTACATACATACATACATACATACATAGTTTTCAAAGTGTTTCAAGCAATAGAAACCAAATTTTACATGAGATGTTTTTTTTTTTAAGATTCAAGACCCCTCCTTCTTTCAGAGGAGAAATGAGAAGAAGGAAAATACGTATAGATCGAAAATTTATCAAGTAAAGAGAGCCATATGAGAAATTATTTATTTATTTATTTGTTTAAGTCTTCAAAATACAAAATTACGTACGGACTATTTACAAACTTAGGATTCTTCTTTTAAAAGTTAATTTTGACACGTTAGAATTGAAGTTGTCGCTCGTCTCGTTGAATCTCCTACAGAATGTCCAGATGAGATTGTTGAGTTCGTAAAGCGTGCGCAAAGGCGGAAGCCGGAAGAATTGTTTTTGGCGTTAAGTCCGCGGAATTACGTTTATTGGCAGACGAAATAAGAGTTAACTGCAGTCGATATTGTTGCACAATAGGTCGTAGACGATAAGTCGTTGAAGTAGCTTTCTGCGTTGCGCCAGCGTCGGGAGATGAATCAGATTGCACCTACTCTCGTACTGCGGAAGATGCGTTGCGTCGTTCCAGGATTATCGGCGAAGAGCGTACCTGAGAAATCTTTTCTGTACCCTTTCAATGCGATCTAAGTGCCGGGCGTAATATGGCGCCCACACATGGATTCCATATTCTAAAATACCTCTCACGTGTGAGCAGTAGATAGCTTTCAGGCAGTAGATATCACGAAAGACTTGTGTGTTCCGCTTAATGAAGCCCAGCATTGCGCATGCTTTGTTAGTGGCGAAAGAAATATGCTCATCAAATGAAAGCTTGGAGTCTAGAAGTAGTCCTAGGTCATTGATTGAAAATTTTCTGTCAAGGGGAGTTGAGTTCATTGCGTAATCAAATATTAGTGGCGATTTCTTACGAGTGATTGTTATTGCGCAGCATTTGTCTACATTGATTACCATGCCATTGCGGTGACACCACTTAAGAAGAGCGTCGATGTCCCTCTGGAGTAACGAGCTATCAAAATCGTCTTTTACAACTTTGAAAATTTTAAGATCGTCGGCCTAAAATAGATCTTTTGACGTTAGTACAGTGGCGAGGTCGTTAACAAATATAACGAAAATCAAAGGTCCTAAGATGCTCCCTTGAGAAACTCCAGATGAGATTTCGAACGGTTCAGATCGACTTGTCTTTACTTTTACATGTGCATGGCGGCCGCTTAAATAGCAAAATAACCATTGAGTTAACAAGTTGGGGAAGCCCATCCTTGTGAGTTTTTCGATTGCCAAGGCGTGTGGAACTTTATCAAATGCCTTGCTAAAGTCGATGTACACGGCGTCAGTTTGCTCAAAGTTAGCCATGTTATCAATCAGAGACGAGACGAACGACATTAAGTTAGCGGTTGTAGAGCGCTTGCGAATAAACCCGTGTTGCTGAGGGGAAATTATTCCGTGGACATTCCAGTAAATGGCATCGTAGACCAGACGCTCTAAAACCTTCGATAAGCAGCTAAGAACGGAAATCCCTCAGTTATTTTCGACCTTATTAATGTTACCTTTTTTATGAATGGGGATTATCGATATTTTTTAGAATACATGATCTTCATTAATATTTCCAAATTTAGATATCCTACACTCGTACACAACATGCTCTGAAGAAGAGATCTTATGAGATTTGATGACTGTGATCATAATACAGTTTAACATATCTTACTCTTTTGTTTGTCAACAGCCGAGAAAATACAAAAAAAAACTTTAAAAACCTGAGTTTTGATCGTTTCTTTCTATTAAAATCTCAGCCCTTGAGAATTAAATCAAATATCGATTTTTCATTTAATGAATTCTATGTTTAGTTAACCAAGTATATTTTATTGATTCAAATAGCCAGAAAACTGATTTGAAATATTGCTATTAATCCCATATTATGTTTTTGCTTTTAATCTTTGAAAACCAACATAGTGCTAACGGCTAAATATTATATTTTTATCAATTAAATTACTAGTTGTCTTGACTATGAAATTATGTTATAAATTGTTTAGTACCAAAGCGCCGTATTTGCAAAAAATAAAACTAAAGTATTGTTCACAAAATTTACAAGGTAGTGTGTTGTGTAGATAGACACTTTTTGAAAGATAGGTGCCACGAGCTAGAACACTTTCGTTATTAAAAAGTTTCAATAGACTTCAATAATTAAAGCACTTTCGTGATATTTTTTTTTATTTTGAAGCGTTTGTGCTGCTTAATTGATAGATACTTATCACGGAGAGTATCAATTTCAAATCATTATCTGAAAACATGCAACTCTGCATGGTTGCAGAAATTTAAATGCTTTAAATTTGAGTTAAAAATCGATTTCGTCTTTGTTTAAAATTTGATGCTTAGGGGTAACACTGATCAGTCTTTATTTTAACGGTTTTAACGAGTTTTGTTGATCATAAAGGAAACAAAACACCTTCATAATATTGACAAATGTTATTAATTGATAAACTAAGGCAGTTCGTGTGTTGAGGCCGAACAACAAATCATATCTAAAGATGGACAATGATGCTGCATAAATTAAGGGGCTAAATATTTAACATTACTTTTAAAATTTTAACCAAAAAAAATGAAACTTTGCCTTTATTCATATTTCTAGGCCCTCGAACTATTCCCCTTTATTTTTTCCCTTCAAACTTTATCATTTGAAAGGGTTTCTAGCCTTGTGTCCTAGACTGGCTTACTCTTAGAAAACGTCCCTTTTTTAAATTATCAAAAATTTACCTCAAAATATTACAAAAACTACACCAAAAATATAATTTTACTAAGGGAAAAAGTTGAACTGTCACATACATCATCCTGCTGCTTCTAAACGCTTTGATTTCATCAGGAAGGGTGTATGTATGCGAGCCTTCGAAAAAAGAGATATTTCAACTCGAGAGCTTATTGACAAAAGAGACCATATTTGGCATAAAAGGGTATTTGGATACGAGACATTTTAATGACATCTCTTCTTCCAGTGGGACGATTGGAAGGGGAAGAGGGACTCCCATATAATTTTTGCAAAACTTGAAAACTTCACAAACAAAGAAAAACTAATTTGGCTTGAGAAGGATATTAAGTAATCAAGCGAATGGAGCAACATGATTTTTTGTGGAGCAGTTCAAAAAACGGGAAAAGGGCGCCATCACAATTTTTAACATAACCCGAACACTATTCAAGCAAATGGAACCCAAATATGGCATAGGAGGATATGAGAATACGAGAAATATTTTAATGGGGCTCTCATACAATTTTCATTGCATAACTCGAGAACTATTGGTGCAAATGTAACCAAATTTGGCATGAAGGAGCATTAGAGTGCAAAAAAGGTTTCTTTTGATATTTGGTACCACTTCCTTCTCCAGTGGGGAGATAGAAAAGGGGAGGGGGCTCCTTTAAAAAAATTGCGTATCTTGAGAACTAATCAAGTAAATGTAATCAAATGCGGCTTGGGTAAGCATGTGCTACAAACTACACGTAATGATTATACCATTAAATGAGGAAGGCTTTCATACATTTTTTTTTTTGTTTTGGCACAACCAGAGAACTTATCTGAAAAATAGAACCAAAATTGACATGGAAAACTATTAGGAAACGAGAAGTGATTCTATAATTATTTGAGACACAACCCATCTTTCCGTGAGTACACAGGGAGGGAAAATCGACCTCAATACAATTTTGTTGGCATAAATTGAGAATTAATCAAGCGAATGGAATCAAGATTGGCATTGAACAGTATTTGGATATGTTTCTATTATTGTTCCGCCTTGCAGTTGCATAGCTTAAAAACTTATCAACCAATGGAACCAAATTTTATATGAGAATGTTTTTGGGTACAAAAAAGTGGGTATTCGAAAAGGGGAGTGTTTTCATAAAGGTTTTTTTTTGGGTATAAATCGATAATTTGTCAAGCGTTATCATATTTTATAATAGAGGTTTTTAGTGTAAGAATAATTTGAGATACTCCCTTTTTCTGGATGAAGCTCGGAGCAATATGCGGAATGTGTCGTTTTTTAGATAGAAACAACGTTTTTGATGGTTTTCATTATTTTTCTCGTGAGTTTTTAATCCCGGAAGATGATTCATCCATCATGTTTTTATGGTAGGGTAAAGGACCCTAAGACAACGGCTTAAGGAAGCTTTTTTCATTATTTCAATAGAATCGCATTCCACGTTGGTTTAAAACTGATGTTTAGTAATTGAACTATATTTCTAATACTGTTTTATGAAACTATGTAGGAAATAGATCAATCCATTACGTACTTTTTAGTCAATTTATGATTTATTTTCCTCATTCAAGTTCCTTCATTGTCGTACCAGGTTCCTAATTCCGTCGTACAAGGAGACCGAAATTGTCTCAATTTATTCCACTCTCTTCAGAAATACATTTAAAATTTTGCGGTTGCGGTTCATGCAATTGGCATTAGCTTACATCGAACGGATCAACCGCACAGGATAACAGCAGAAGTTCTTTCAAGTAACCAGTCGCAATAAGCCATGAAACTAGGATAGCTTTATTGTATTATTGTAAACAGGTCTACCATTGCTTGGCTAATGCATCTGCAGGCAGCAAAATATTATACCTTCTATTCAATTCTACCGAAATTGTCTCAAACTATTCCTCCCTCATGAGGTATAGATTTGAAATTTTGCGGTTGCGGTTCATGCAAATGCTATTATTTACTTCGCACGAATCAACCGCGCAGGATAACGGCAAAGTTCGAATGAGATCTAAGTCGCAATAAAATGGTCTTGCCAAGAAATCTCAAGGTATCGTTATTGTAGCAAGGTACCATTGCTTGGCTAAGGCAATTGCAGACAGCACAATATTAGACCTTACAAATTGAATCCACCCTGCAAATGTTTTTGTACCAACACACTCTCCAACGGACAGGGCTGCCATGATCCAGCATTTGTCTGTAAGATAAAATTTCATAACATTCATACAGACATTTAACACAAATTACAATGCACAAATTTACACAGAAACTACTCATATTTAAAGAACATCAACATTTTTAATAGAACTATATGTTTTTCTACGTAATGAGACTGAATAGTAAGACATATGAGGAGAGGCAGAATCACATTTGCGTTTTGTCAACATGTGTATTCTTATACATGTGGGAATCCTGGCGAAGGATATCGCAACAAAGCAACGCCACGTTGATGCGTATAATGCACATTAGACTGGTTCAGCTCATCTATTCGTGTTTTTTTACGAGCGATAAAACTTTTCGACTTTTTCATTCGAACTGTAATATGTTGAAAATGACAAAACATCTTTTGTTGAAAATTCACTGAGAATTTATGAGAAATGAAGCAAACATGAGTCAAGTTTTGAAACTTATATGGTAGGAATCAGCACTTTATGTACAAAAAATCATATCGTCCGATTTTTTTTATCCAAACTTGTATTGAGATCCAAACCAGAGACTCGTGAACTCTTATTTCAAAGTTTAAATTATTCATTCATTTAAATTCTCTTGTCATTTTGAACTTCAACGGGAGTTTTTTGCATCGATTTTCCATGCATAGTCAAAATTCAATAGAAATCGAGGTTATCGGTCCAGGAATTGATTTTTTTTCCTCGAGTAGTTATTGATTCCCATTTAGAGAATTTCTGAAAACTGGAGAAGTTTAAGTTTTAGTTTTCAAGGACCTCTCAGTGAACATTCTGTAGAGCAAAGCGTTTGGTCGTATGTAAGATATTGCAGTTTGAATGAAAGAAGTTGAAAAAGTCTAATTTTCATATAATTGATGTATCTAATGAGGTTTAGTATCATCAGATTATCGAACCAAAAATAATCAAATCTTAAAATGTAAAATAATGGAGAAACAATGTCATTGGAGTTGAACGTTAGAAATGTTTAAAGTTGGAGATATTCTTGCGTGCACTCAAACGTCTATTAAATTATGCAAGGAGCATTATGCAAGAGGAGCCACTCCCAACGATGAGTGAAGTTAAGGAAGCCATTAGCCAGCTGAATAGAAACAAGTCGGCTGGGAAGGATGGCATCGCAGTTGAACTCATCAAAATGGGCCCGGACAGGTTGGCCGATTGCCTACACCGGTTGATAATCCGGATCTGGGACACAGAACAGCTACCGGAGGAGTGGAAGGAAGGGGTAATATGCCCCATCTACAAGAAGGGCGACAAATTGGACTGTGAGAACTACCGAGCGATCACTGTCCTCAATGCTGCCTACAAAGTGTTGTCCCGAATCCTACTCCGCCGCCTAACGCCACAAGCAAACAGATTCGTGGGAAGTCATCAGGCCGGCTTCATGGAGGGACGGTCAACGACGGACCAGATATTCACATTACGGCAAATCCTCCAAAAATGCCGGGAACACCAAGTCCCTACGCACCATCTATTCATCGACTTTAAAGCCGCATACGACATGAGCGACCGTAACGAGCTATGGAAAATCATGGACGAGAACGGCTTTTCCGGGAAGCTGATCAGACTGATCAAGGCGACGATGGATGGAACGCAGTGCTGTGTGCGGATCTCGGGTGAATTGTCGAGTTCATTCGAATCGCGCAGGGGGCTTCGACAAGGTGATGGTCTATCCTGCATGATGTTCAACGTGGCGCTAGAAGGTGTTATTCGACGAGCGGTGGGCGAAATGCGGGGCACGATTTTCAAAAGATCCAGTCAACTTATCTGCTTTGCCGATGACATTGATATAGTCGGCAGATCATCTGCGGCGGTGGAGGAGATCTACCGCAAACTGAAACGCGAAGCAGGAAGGATTGGGTTGATGATTAATACGTCCAAGACGAAGTACATGCTGGCCTGCGGATCCGAGACCGACCGAACCCGCTTGTCCAGTAATAACAAGGTCACGATCGACGGCGACGGGCTGGAGATAATCGAAGACTTTGTCTATCTCGGCTCACTGGTGACCGCAGACAATGACACCAGCCGTGAGATCCGGAGGCGAATTATCAGCGGAAGTCGTGCCTACTATGGACTCCACAAGCAACTGCGGTCGAGAAGACTTAGCCCTCGCACGAAGTGTAACCTGTATATGACGCTTATTAGACCGGTTGTTCTCTACGGGCACGAGACATGGATATTGCTCGAGGAGGACCTGCGTACACTCGGAGTATTCGAGCGACGAGTGTTAAGAACCATCTTTGGCGGCGTACAGGAGAACGGAGTGTGGAGGCGAAGGATGAACCACGAGCTCGCGCGACTCTACGGCGAACCCAGTATCCAGAAGGTGGTGAAAGCTGGCCGGATACGCTGGGCAGGACATGTTGCGAGAATGCCGGACGACTGTCCTGCAAAACAGGTGTTCGCTACGAATCCGGTAGGAACAAGACGAGCGGGGGCGCAACGAGCAAGGTGGTTAGACCAAGTGGAGCGTGATCTGGCGAGCGTGGGGTGCCCGAGAAATTGGAGAACGGTTGCCATGAACCGAGTGAATTTTAGGAATTATGTTCGTCAAGTTATGTCGTGAGACGGAACACTATGCTGCCGTAATCTGGCAATCTGACGTATGCGCCAACATTACCGATTTGTGTTTTTTGCAGTTGAACGATAGAAGATACCAAACTCGACCTAATGAGATAAAAATATGTTCAAAAATGTTAAAAAATACCTACATAACATTATGAAAACAAAATGACGTATGCGCCATTTCTACTCAACGTGACGTAAGTTTAATAAAAAATATGTTTGAGACGCTTTGATTACGTCTCAAAGAAACAGTAAGTGTGAGGACCATTAATAAAAGACTGTCTTTATGTAATTATTTAATTCTACGAACTAAAAATACCAGTAAATTACTAGTGGCAGCTTCAGGACTAATAGAAATGAGGGACTAAACCTTTGCACTTTTATACTTGTAAAATGATTATTAATTTCAAAAGGTGTCAATGGCTTTGCGTTTTCACGAGGAGGTTGTAAAGGGCGGAAGAAGGTGGGTTTGGGTCTTAATTAAGTCCCTGTGTTTCATATTTTGTCCATAATGAATGACGCGTTTTAGTGTGTACTTTCTTTTCGCAAGAAACAAACCAATAGAACTTCATCTATCCAACATGATGATAAGATAATATGTGAAAATATTGACAAGCTGTTTGGATTATAAGTTTTTTGTTTTAAATTCATAAGGTATACGTTAATTATAGAGGAAGAATATTATTATCGATTTATTTCTAATTAAAAAAAATGCTTTTTTGAAACCTCCGGAAATATCAGGTTCTACCCGTCGGCGTTTAACGTCCTGGCGAAGGCTGTGCTTGAGTATGAAGACCCTCTTCTTATCCAGGGAAAGGTTCCGATACTCTTCATTTTATTTGTTTTAGTTCTTCTCACTGTGGAAATGTGATTCAAGCAATTGAATTCACATTTACATGTTGTGAGGATCACATTATGCCTCGGTTTCCTGTTTGCCACAGATTCCAAATGCTTCGTTTCACGCTTCGTTAGTCCAAGCACCTGTTCTATTACCGGATTATCCTCAGGCTCACTCTCGCTCATGTTACCATACTCAGCTATAAAATCCATTTTTTTGGTTCGGATACAGCTCACCATCCACGAGCCGCGAATATCTGACTGATTGTGAAAGAAACTATCTGGAAATGGTTTGTCGCATACTACGATGGATGTACGTCATTTGGTCTTGGAAACAGTGAAAAATAATAGCTGTTTCCACAACAAAATGACGTTGGTAACATAACTTCCGTTAATAAACCTCTTTCCACAAATCATGTATTTAGCCATGTTTTGTCATCATTTAAACTCATAGTGTACAGATTTGATTGTCTGAATTCGCTCAGAGGCTCAATAAACAAACGTTTTTGCAAAAAGCTCCGTACTGAAAATTTTACTCGCTGGCGCATACGTCAGATTGCCAGATTACGGCAGTATGTAAATAAATAAATAATGCATTGACAGGAAGCGTTAAAACTAAGAAACACTTTGGGGGGATCACTAAGTTGGTCTTTCAATATGGCGGAGTGTGCCAATAATTAATTTCACTTCGAGATTTCAAAATCAAATATCTCAAAAAATGGTTTTAAAAGTGACAAATTTGTGATAGAAAATAAATTCACAGGCGTAAGTTTATCATGTGAAGTAGCCTATTAAAGTGGAAAGTGATTTTTTGGCTCTAAAACATGCATTCATGAATTAAGACGAATAAGAGGGATACGACGGAGGAGAGTACACCTACCCTAGTTCTTAAAAACTTCCAACTTCTAAAGAGGAAAAGGGCGAAGAGCCCGTTCCAGTAAACCATATATTTAATAATAGTTCAAGAACTCAAGAAGTTTCATAACTTATCGAAACAAATAAAAAAAATCCAGATCCTGATCCACCCGAAAATCGCACATAGCACTGCCACCGTCGCCTTGATCAGTCTGGTCAGCTTCCCGGAAAAGCCGTTCTCGTCCACGATTTTCCATAGCTCGTCACGATCGACCGTGTCATATGCAGCTTTAAAGTCGATGAATAGATGGTGCGTAGGAACTTGGTGTTCATTACATTTTTAAAGGATTTGTAGCACTGTGAAGATCTGGTCCGTTGTAGACCGATCTTGACGACTTCCCACGAATCTGTTTGCTTGTGGCTTTAGGCGAATTCTAAATTGTCGCTGTATGCGGGAATGCCCGAATATTCGGAATTTTTTTGTTCAGTCCCAGTTTCCCGGTAATTTGTAAAAAAAAAGGCTAGATTTTAACTGCTTTATTCGCATTATTTAAAAAAAAACTTAATTAAGTCATAATACTTTTCGACTCGTTTGACAAAAATCGAAATATTTAATTTTACAGTTTCACGGTTTCTAATAACTGCTGTAGCACGCTTATAAGATGAGTGTTTTTGATACAATCTACGATAGCCTCAATAAACAACTGTAATTCGCTTAGCCAACGATCAAACTATTCTAGCGAAACACCGACAATTTATTGCAGTTACGATAAATTAATATTCCAAGTACCGATCGATCGGCAATTCGGCTAAACCCGGCACGCCGCGCCACAAAGTCTTGAAGAGCCGAAACAAGTCCTAAGTCGATAGAAATTTGCTGCAAACATTCGATCAATGTTTAGAAAAAAAGATTTTCGCGCTTCTCAGATGCTCACCGCGAGTGCTCGAAAGTGTAAACAAGACGTCTCCGTTCAAGGTTAACAGTTGGTGTTTCGAGAGTTTGGGTTGAAAGTAGCGAGATTTTTGTATACACAGCGGAGAATCATGATGGAAACGTTTTGACAGAGCGGAAATCCAAGATTCTCGGTGAAAGTTTTCCGTTTGGATTGACCGGAAAAAATAACAAACCGATCGATGCTGTGCGGGCGAGTTGCTTCTGTTGCACAATCGGGTTGTTTGGCATGGTCTAGGCCCTAGGGCAATTCTAGTACGTTCCGGGGGCAGTGCCAGTCCAAGATCAAGGTTTTTTTGCAGACAGTATTTATAAACTACTCCGTCGTTACAATGTAGCTTGTGGAAATGAACAGTATAACATCCACAGTAAAACATCTTCGTCTCCACTTCTCCAACATTGAGAATCCCCGCCCTTACTTTTTTCTATTTGTTTCACCCTTCCAGGGCCGTAGGAAGAACCGGCTCATGGGGGGGGTTTTGATTTATATTTTTTTCCTATAATATTTTTGCTTGAATAATGAATACACAAGTGAAAAAATGTAGATGTACTGAGTAAAAATGATTCAAGTTAAAGTTATTTTGCATTAAAAGTTATTTAATTTTGAAAATAAGTCCTAGGAGATGCCATTTTTTAAATGAAGCTTTTAAAAATATAGGTACTTGTGATATAGTTGGTAAATCAGTTGCCCTCTGAGCTGATGTCTGTGAGTTTGAGCCCAAGAGTAAACATCGAACACAGTTGTTTCAGATAAGTGATAAAAGTCGCGAATGGCACAATGATGTAGAAACGACTATCATAATCGAAACAAAAAAAAAAAAGATTTTTAACGCTTCATTTAGAGAAAAAACTTTTTTACTTACTTACATTAGGGAGCTTATTTTTTCGAATCACAAGCATAACAATTTTAAGCATGGATGAAAATGTATCGAATATTTAGCAATAGAAGTAAAAAGTAAAGTTTACTGTTCAAATACGGTTTATTTTCTACTTTTGTAAACTCGATTAAAATTTGAGATTTTAGTTAGAACCTGTGATTTTGAAGAATGAAGAATCTGCAATAAATTTAAATAATGTTTAATAAAATTTCTCGCTGAATTTTTACCTGAGGATATAAAACATGTTAAAAAATGATGATTAATTTTTTTTATATTTCATAATCATAATCCTGTGATCCCGTCAAAATTTAAATCTAGATATTTAAAAAAAAACAGATTCTTTCAAATGAATTCAGATCAAATTTTTTATGTGTGATTTTTATCAGGTTTTTGTTTCCAAACTGACTTCGATTGATTTTTTTTTTAAACCAAGAATCAAAGTTATGAAACTGCGATCTCCTCTAATTTGAATACTTAATTAAATTTAAATATTGAAATTTTATTATTGATTATAAAAATTAAATTTGAGCTAAATCTGTATACAAACCTGGAATATTATTTCCTAGTCAGAATTCTGCATTTTGAACCAAAAATCAAAACCTTAATCTAAATTCCAGATAACAAATCCTATGAATTTGAAACCAAAAAGCGAAATTTGTAACAGAACCCTTAATCAGAAATCTTTTATTTGATTCTGAATTTATGGTTTTCAGTATGATTTTCTTCAATAATTTATTCGTAATAGAACTTGTAAATTTAAATAACATATTGAATGATGAAATTGTTTCACATTTTTTAATTCTGAACTTTCTTATGTTTCAACTTTGCATAAAAATTAAAGATAAAAATTTCAGACCAAAACCCAAATTCGATATTCCGAAATTTGAAAATTCATCATATTTTAGATTGAAATGCATCACCAAGGTTTGAAGCAGGATTCTATACCAAAGATGATGCAAACTGAAAATCAAGAACAATAAACTGGATACTTACTAAATTTTTTCCCGCAAGTATCCGGGCTGGGCAAATCCAGGCAATTTTATTTCAAAATTTTGCAAAATTAGGGAATATTGTTTCATTTTTTTTTCCAAAAATCCGGCCAATATGCGGACGAATTTCGGAATTATTTCATTAAAATTAAAAAAAAAACACATGGAAAACTGTTTTTATTTAATTGAAACACATCAGCCGATTCAAAATCATATTTAAGGTTTTCAAAAAATCGTTTATGTTTATTTTGACAAAATTTGCTTAAAAAATATTTGGACGCAAGATATATAACTCTTATGACTCAATTGAAGTTTTCGTTTGATTTTGCAAATAGTGTGAGCAATTCTGGTCAAAATCTGGACAATCTGGTAGGCTTAGTCTAACTTCATGTGGATTCAATATAAGGGACTGAAATACTATCAACAATTGAGAAATTTTTTGAAAAATAGATGTAGAATTGTGGTCCTGGAATGAGATTTTGATGTTTTGGAGTCGCGATTATTACACTATAGTTACTCATGAATCATTTAAGTTGTTCATCAAAATTTGATTAGAAATTTCAAATTTGTCTTGGAATTTTTGGACCTTCATGGGGGGGGTTTAACCCCCAAAACCCCCCCTGTTCCTACGGCCATGCACCCTTCTATAATCATTCTGGTCTTACCAACGCTTTTTTTAATCTACACAGTAAAATCGTGTAAAAAAATGTTTTCTGTCAGTGCATTTGTTTTTAGTACAAGCCGAAATCGGGACTTTTTCAATGAAAAGCGGAATTTCGGATAAAAAAAAACAGTAGTGAAAAGAATCTGTAGGTTACTTTCCTGAACAAATGGAACAGTCGTAGGACCTGCTTCTCGCTTGATGCCAGAAATGCAACTCTCTAACGCACCATGTCGTCAACAATTAGCAAGTCAATTCGCGTCCCAGCAGGAAACTCGTGCGCACACGTCTGTCTCTCGCGGCCGCTGCAGGTCTCATTCCTGTCTCTTGATGGTTCTGCATTTTTTTTTTCTTCTGCTGCCCTGCTGGACTGGACTTCATCAAACAACGAAACACAAAAAGCCGTTTTCAATTAAAAACAAATTTTCCTATAAAAGGAGATAACTCCATTCCAATTAAGCGCAGGAACGTAAAATCGAGCGACGACGCACAAGAAAAATAACATTTGTCGATGCCTGATGGTTTTCAAATAAATAAAACATAAAAACCGGTCATTAAAAAAAGTGGTCTCCTTTATAAAATCTATACACGCGATCGCACTCATCTTGGATTTCTTCAGATGGCCGCTCGGGCGATGAGGTGAAAGATGAGGATCTCCATTTATTTGTCCGCGGTAGGGATGCTGCGACGATGCGCGAATCTTGGCCAGCTGCGGGTTGGGTGTTGTTCAGAATTTATAATCACTGCACTGCTGCTGGTTCACTGTTGTTTGGATACATATGGACACCAAATGGTCGGTCAATCATCGTCATCATCTATGCAGCTCGTGTGCCTTCTTGCTTGATGGGTCACCGAGGAATTCACGGACAAAACCGGCCCAGGTATAAGGAATGTGTATGCGCCCAGTCAGTGCCTGGTGCCCTCAAATCTTTCCGATCGGAACGGGCTCGGCTTGTCAAATGTCATCTCAGTTATGTCCGAGAAATTTTTGAGCAGAACTCCGAAAAGAATGTACTATTCCACAGTAGAGCCGGTGTTTTTTAAGCAGGAAAATATTTAATTTAAGAAAAAAAAACATGAAAGTAAAATATAAGTTTTTCATACTAGTATCTTATTCATAAGATCAAGAAGGATTTTTTCCTAGTCCAAACACACGTTAATTTGAAACGAACGAAAGCTATCGAAAGCAAACGAAAAAATATCGGAGGGCCAGTGGAAGAAATTTGCGTCTTATTGTTCTGAAAATATTTCTAATGTTTCGGGCGAAATGGAAACGGTTTTGGTAGACATGCTGTCTGGAAGGTGTGGACCAGAAATTTTCCTTCATGAGGCAGAGAATAACACCTTTGTTAGTTGGCAACAATAGGGCCACGTGCTTCGAAGGGTGTTGTTCGAAGTTTACCACAATAACGATTGAATGAAGGACATTATTTGTGTAATCAGTGACCGTATGTTCGCACAGAAAAGGTGCAGAAGGTTATTTTACCTAGCACAATGCATGCTCAACTTTTGAACAAAGTCTATGGAATAACAAAAATAAACTACTCTTGATATGTTGCTAAGTGCTACAAATTTGACATTTGTTCTATTTGAGTTACCGAAAAATCCTGTAGGTATAACCACTTTTCAAAACTTATAGAATAATCTTAATAAAGCATGGAACATCTTAAATCTGGACGCATTAAAAAGGGTCCATCTCGGACCTATGTAAACGAAATAAAAATGTTTTGTACTCAAAATGTAGGGTTTTTATTGCACTTTAAAGGAAAAAAAATAAAAAAATTATTCCGACGTTATTTTGATGAAGTTTCGAACTTTTCGTCGAGTACCACTCATCATAGTTTGGACACCTTATTCGCTGGCCTCAGCGGCCATTTTGTTCCACAAACTCTTCATCTCTGTTGCATCCCGAGTCGTCGTACCATACTTCTTCATCTTCTGCTTGACAATGCCGTGGAATCCTTCAACAATGGAGCAACTGAACGACCTTGACCTGGCAGACGATATTGTTTTTCTCGCCCAAACACAACCGGATATGCAGAGCAAACTCGACGACCTCATCGAAAGTTCCAAGGCAGCAGGTCTCAAAGTCAATGTCGGAAAGACCAAGTCGATGGAGATCAACACAGGAAATCCCTCCAGTTTCATGGTAGCTGGGCAACAAGTTGAGAAAGTGGAGTGCTTCCAGTATCTTGGCAGCCAGATAACGCCTGATGGTGGTACCAGGAAAGACATCAAACCCGGATCAGAAAAGGTCGATTTGCGTTTGCGAGTCTCCGAAACATCTGGCGGTCACGATCTGGCGGTCCAGATCTCTCTTTGGAAGAAAATCCGAATCTTCAACTCAAACGTCAAATCCGAATTGCTGTACGGGTGCAAAACTTGGTGCACATATGCGGTAACGATTTGTAAACCGCTGCCTGCGGAATATCATCCGGGCTTGGTGGTCTGGCAACTGGATCTCGAATGAGGAACTACATCGCCGGGGTCATCAAAGGGCGCTAGAAATCGAGATTCGGGAACGTAAGTGGAGATGGATTGGGCACATGCTGCGAAAAGATGAAGACGAGATTTGCAGAGAGGCGCTCGACTGGAATCCAGAAGGTCATCGAAGAAAAAGCAGGCCCAGAAACTCGTGGCGGCGGAGCCTAGCCGCTGAAATCCGAACTGTCGACGAGAATCTTGACTGGGACCAGGTGAAGATGCTGGCTCCGGATCGTCAACAGTGGAGGTCTTTTACCACGGCCCTATGCACCGGAAAATCGGCGCGGTTGGGTGGGTTAATGTCATTTTCGACAAAATCCACCCGTTGCACAGTGGTTTAAAACTCGAAAAACGTGATCATGGGCTTTTTGAAGGCTTAAATGTCAAAATAGCTTTATGGTATGTTCTGCAATGTTTCATCATTTTGAAATGCCCATATTTTGTTGTTGGAATTTTTTTCCTGATCAATTTACCTATAAGTGAGATAATTTTTCTATTTTTGTATTTATCATTTTTTCTATGATGAAGATGTGATGTCTTCGAGAAAGTTGAAGATCATTTAATTTTAGGAAACTTTGTAGAATACGTCAAAGCTCTATCTTTTGAAACAACATGTTTTAAAGACATTTTTTTCAAAAACTAACCTCAAAAACGAAAATTTCTTTTAATTTTTTTTTTAAGCGAGTTTTGAGACTAAATTTGTATGAGAGACACAATCTTTCAACTTTCATGGACATATAGTTTCATTTGTATGCATGAGGTTTTACTACATGCATGCGGCTCTTTGGATGTATAACTGCGGCTCTTTAGCTCAATGTGTGAAAATTTTGAAAATCCTCGAAATTTTCTAGAGTAAACGGACGCAACATAAGTTCCTTCAGTTCAGATAATATTTCCCAGGATTCCAAAAGAAACCAAAAAACTACTATAGAACAAATTAACAGCATCTTGTCAGTTTGCAACAAAGTTGAGATTTAGAAATCAGTTAACGTTCTTCATTAAAGTCTGATATAGCATTTGGAAGCCTGGAGAAATTTTTCTCCGCTGTCACGGGAAGTTTTCCTTTGAATTTGATTTTCTGATTTAATCGGATAAAAACCGAGCATTTTTTAATCGTCAAATAAAGTCCTCACTGTTAAGATTATGAAATTGAGTTTGTTTTTCTTGAATTGATGTTTCCAAAATAAATTTGCTTTACCACCGTTCTGATCAAATATGAACATCAGATGATGATTTTAATAATTCTTTGAATACTGAGAATAATTGTTTTCGTGCATTGATTTTTTTTTCTAAAACATTTTGTTTTTAAATTTTTTTAATATTGAATTCCATCTCTCAATGTTCCTTTTAAATCCATGAAAAAAAATCGAGTTCTTCGTTCTAGTTTTTAACATGAGTTCAGATGAACAAAATTTTCAAGTTTGTTAAAAAATATTTTTGTAAACCGGGAGCTGAGTGCTGATCTAATTTAATATCATGTGTTATATGAATATGTTTTGGTATTTATTCGAAGGAGAAACTTAATTTGGTAAGGAAGCATTTTCTTCCATAAACTTCAATATATCTTCTAACAACTTTTACATATTTTTTTAGTTTTAAACCTGATTCCTAATACTGCAATTATTTTTAAAACGTCATGGATGCTCTTAAAGTTGATTTTAATTTCTAAGTCTTTATCAGAATTATGGTTTTGGTTTGTTCTTTGAAGTGATGACCAAAATATCGTAAAAAACTAAAATTATAGTTTAAAAAATCGATTCGTTGAAAAATGAAATACAGCGAAGCAAAGCCAAAGTTAGATGTCTATAATTATGTAAGATTTTTTATTGTTCTGGAAGATCCAAGATAGCTATCAAAACTTTCATTGGATCCCATCCCATCATATTTCTCCATCATCGGTCGGTAGAATCTATTCTTTACGTTTCCTCAAATTTAAGATACACTGAAATACAGCAAACTTGCCAAGAATTAAAAGTATTTTAAACATATTTTTTTGGATGTTTGAAATATTTGAAATTGTTTTGTTTTGAAATTTTGAGAAATTAGAATAAATTATTCACGCAAGTGAAAACTGCGAATTCATTCAACAAATTAAAATATCTGTTTGAAAAAATCAAAAAGATTAAATACCAAATCACTAATTGTATAAAAATTCAAAATATGAATTTGTGATTAGAATCCATAGAAACTTTGACAGAAGGATCAATCTGAATCCATGATACATATATTTGAGACTCAGAGGTTTAGACATTATTTTAAGATTTCATTAGTATGGAGAAGAAACAACTTGGAAGGGTTACGATTTTGAACAGAATTGAGAATTAAAACTTAAATTTTCGTTATCAAAAAATATAATTTATTAAACCTTTTTTTTAATTTTATCAGAAATCAAAACAAGAACTAGAGAGCTGAATCAGAATGCTTGTAATGAAAAAAAAAATTATAACCACATTTTCTTGACTACATCTCGCGACCAATTGTTAAAATTTGTCAAATTTGGACAATTTTTTTTAATCCGTAAAATGAGTATTTATGAATTAAAATTTGTTGGTTTATTTATTCTAAGGCCGGAATATATTTATCGATTTAAAATGATAGTTTTATGCGCATAACAAACAAATGAACCTCAATGGATTTTAACGGATGTGCAAAACCCAGAAAAATTTAAGGCTTTTTTGTAGAATTTGAAGAAAAAATAACTGTGGCAAACCCTCGTATAGTTTTTTTATATTAATTTACTGCCGCTGCCGGCAAGTCTGTCCCATATGCAAAAACAACGAACCGAGAAAAACGGCTTTAAAGATTTTTATAAACTTTCGTGGATTTCTCGGTTGAAACTTTACCTTTTCTACTTCTTTCTTCACAGATATTAAGATAATTGTTGTAGAATTTCGTCCAATGTGATTTTGATTTGGAAGTTGTTGATGCGGAGGAGAAAATAGTGATGAGACAGCCTTGCGAGTATATTTCGCATACGGATTAAATATACCCGCAAAGCTGTCCCATATTTGGCTTTTCTTTTGTCAGTTGATCATTTGATTCCCTCTATCTGCGCTGTATTTTTCACTTTACTGGTTGTTTACTGATAAAAATAAGTTTGAAATGATGTTTATGACATGTTTAGATAGTCAAAGATAAAGAAAGTTTATCGTTGGAATTGAGTGGGTCTAAAATAAAATGAATAACAACTTTCCATGAATAAAACAACCTGTACCATCATATTTTGGAAAGTTTTTCGGTCGATTATCTTTTAGAACGACTATAAATACCTTCAAATTAAATTAATGCTGAATCAGAAACAGCAAAGTATCTTGGCTGCAAATATTTGATGAGAAAAATCAATTCAATATGACTTAAGCGTGTGCTACCAGGTACGCGTATTTTTTTTCATAGATTTTATAAAAGTCCAAGCAGCAAGTAACAGCATGATAAAAACCTAAAAAATACGGCTTTGTAACTGACTATTTTTCATGTTATACAAAGAACAATTCAATAAGCTTCGTGCGAAATTTAGAAAAAAAAACAGTTTGATGGAATTTACCCATTAGGCTAAACTTAGCTTGTAAAAATTATGGAGATTGTTATTTTTAACTTTACTGTACTGTTTTATCTAGTCTAACTTTCGCAATTTCAATGAATGCTTATTTTGTCGCACACATTGTACGAATATTTGTAAAATTAACGTAAATTAGAGGACAAATTTTAAAGCGTTCTGTAAAAATAGACATATGGGACAGCTTTGCGGGTATATTTCATATGGGACAGACATGACTTGGTATTTTTTTCATATATGTTGAGAACAAAGTTATCAGTTCGCGTCGGGCTTTCATCGGGTACGGTCGTGTTCAGTATCCGCGCATTACGGGCGCTGTTTGGACTTTTGTGAATGGTTATCTAGGCAGTTGTTTGATTGTGAAATATGTCCGTACTAGAATTTGGTGTTAAATGTGGATTTAATAGTGTAGGATATCTTAATGGTATCGGAAATGGTTGAGCAAAATTTGGTTAAGGCTAGAAAGGATGCAGAGGCAGTTATGATTAAAGAAGATATAGGGCAGGAATTAGGAATAAATCATGTTTAGATTCCTCAGATTTTTTACGAAGAGGGTGACGCTTAAAATAAAGGCGATTAGAGTGAATAGAAAGTTTGGTATTTGCAGATGGTGCTTTCATCGTAAAAATGTCTGCCCATTTGCCAATTGGTGTTTTTTTTCACGCGTCGTGCATCATTTAAATTTTGCGATGAATTCGGGTCGACACGCACACTCAGATGCCCGTGGCCGGCTGGTGTTAGCGGGAGGAAAATCATGTCTATGCATAATCATCGAAAATATGTGAATAGGTGTTGGTGTGGCGTGATAAGATTCAACAAGCTGAGGAATGTGGACACATTGAAAGGGAATTTGGTGAGCTCATTTCATGGCATTTCTCTTCTCTTTTTTTCTCTGTACTTCTGTACAAAAAGCGCCTATAAACCTACAGCGGCGAGTAGCAAAAACATAATTGCACGGTTAGCAAAGTTAACTCCGAAGTGCTACTGAAATTATACTTTATTATACCGCTTCTTACAGTATCCTTTTGAAATTATCATATAAATTATTATCATTTTCTATTATAACATTATATTCTCATATATTTATATTTTTAATATTTTCACACATTTCCTTAAACTATAGATTGAATAATAATATATTTTCAGAAGGAATGCATCTGGGGATAACCCAAAGAAACCATTGCAAGCGGAGTGGGTTGCCAACCATTGTAGGTTTCTGAGGGTTGGATGCCTCCCTTCGACGAACCATCGGCCGTGGAAGCCCTAGAAGTAATTCGAAGGCCAAGCCACACAGACATAGGCAGGACCTTGCTACCGATGGGGGAACCATACATACATACATACATACAATTTTTTAAAAATTTCAAAATATACATAAATTTTACCCTTTTTAATTTTTTGTTTTTCAAAATTCGTTCTGCTTGCCTGACCGTCTGGATACGTGTGGTTGAAAGTATGGTATGCTTAAGGTTAAAGATAATCTATCTTTTCAACAACTACTTTAAAGATATCTTGCTAAAATCCGACCTTCATCTAATTCAATATCAGAGAAGCAATTTCAAATAGCTTGGCACCTGTTTCGACATGTTTAATCCCACATTTCACAGAAACTTAATCCTTTTGGTGATAAACGCCCTCGAAGCGACTAGTCATCTGATGTCTTTTCAGTTATTGGTGACATTTTAAAAATCAGAAAGACCCCTAATCATCCGATAGAAAATAATCGACAAAAAACATTAGGCGCATTAATATGCAAGAAATAGAAAGCATTGAAATAATCTGTTAAGGTTTTTTCATTGAAAACTCTACAGAATATTTGACCGAATATTCGGCCGAATAGTTGAAAAGGTCAATATTCGGTATTCGGCCGTTCACCGAATACCACTATTCAGTACATCTCTAATTTGAACGGCCTCTTTTACAGCACTTAGTGCGCAACCGGAGGGCCACCAGGGTGAAAACAAATATGTTAGCCTAGCAAGTTTTTCAACTTCTTGTTTTTAATGAGTAGGACCTGTGATACAAAATACAGTTCGTCGCGCGCTCTCGTCCTGAGCACACGTGCCTTACATACTGCTGCTGCTTCTCTCACAGTTGCGATAGAAATCATTTAAAAAAAGAAAAATGGCTTCTTAAAAGTGTTCTTTGCCTGGAATTAGCAGAGTCTGTTGTTTTTGAACGATTTATGGGGCTTTACAGTTTGATCAAGGTGCCGATGTGCATTGCGTTCTAGTGCGAAAATGAATACGAATTGAGTGGCGGATCTGCTTGAGGGAAAATCGCGAAAATGGCGGAGTGGCGTGCGTTGGTCGAATTTTGTCGCTTGCTTGGATCAGGATGCGTGAAACGGTCAGCGAGAAGTAGAAGAGATTTTGTGTTGTTTTGCGTTAAATCTTGGTTGATTGACTTAAATGTGCATGTATGGTTTGTGCAAAAGTGAAATCAGAGGATTTAGAGGATCGTTATAGAGGTGTTCCGAAGAAAGAAAAAAAACATTGTGTCGGGGGGGCTTGTGATTGGAAAAAATGAGATTTTTACATGAAGTGATTTCTTTTGTGCTCGAGTTTTGTGGCTGAAGAAGATCTTTGGCGAGATCGGTTTGTTCCAGAATCCAAAAAAACCCAATTTTAATGAGATCCAAGCAGGTTATGGATTGTGGCCATCCAGTACTATATTGGAAAGGAATTTGGTGAGTTCGTTCCATTACACTTCTCTCTCGCTCTCTCTCTCTTTGTACTCCTTGAAAAAATTGCAAGTAGCGACTATAAATCTACAGTGGCGAGAATCAAAAGCACTATTTTGAGTTTAACTGTTCATTTCAGCTAGTGTTGCCGAATAATGTATTCTCCAACTATTTTATAAATATCTGCTGATCCTTCTTTGATGGTTCAAGTTAACTCTGCTGGGCTACTTGCGTAAAACATTATTGTATCAATCATAATTGTATCCTTTTAAAAAAAATCATAACAATTGTTATCATCTTTCATGTAACAACACATTATATGCTCATATTTTACATTTTCACAAAATTCCTTGAAAAATAGATCAAACTATATGTGAATTATATATTTTTAGAAGGAATGCATTTGGGGATAACCTGAAGAAGCCATTGCAAGCGGCACGGGTAGCCGGCCATTGTAGGTTTCTGAGGGTTGGATGCCTTCCTTCGACGAACCATCGGACCGTGGAAGCTCTAGAAGAAATTCGAAGGCCAAGCCACACAGACATAGGCAGGACCTTGCTACCGATGGGGGAATCATACATACATACATACATACATATGTTGAGAACAAAGTTATGAAAGTTTTTAGTCTAAATTGAAGAACTAACTGTATTTGAACGATTTTTGAGATAAACTGAAAAATGACGAAAATGCAAATGGGACAGTCTTGCGAATAGCGGCAGTTCACATCTTGTAGTATGCATTTTTATGATATAAAATTTTTAATGCTTCTTTTTAATAATTCAACTGAACATATCGAAAGTCTATTTTTTATCTGGGAAAAAGTGTTAGGAAAGAATTGCACCAAAGTTTAAAATGATAAATTTTATCAGGTTACAATGGTAAATTGCCAAAATTTTAACGTAACTAAGCTGTACCCGTTATAAAAAAGTATTGATTAAGAAGAAAGCTTCCGTTTGCCAATAAAACAACGAAAATCTGTAGCGTTGTGAAAAAGGATAATAAAACTGAGTTAACATCAGGATGCAATGTATCTTAGGCGGCATCCATAAATTACGTAACGCAAAAATGCACTTTTTGACCCCCTCCCCCCCGTATGTCACAAATCGTAACTCGACGTACCCACCTATGAAAATTACGTAACGCTGATAATAACCCCCCCCCCTCCATCTTCTCATGTTTTAAAATACTGATACTCGAAGATCAAAATAAGATCTAACATAATTTTGTTTAACGTTCTTCAAAACGGAATATCTATTCAAACTAAATCGCTTCTTAGTACTCATTGATGATAACTCTCTGATAAAATAAATTGATTGTCTTATTACAAGTTGTTCTGTGTTTTTTCACTGACAATTACCTTGTTTACTTAATTTTGTTTAAGGAGCATAACTTTTTATGCAAAATATACTCCCCTTAGAAATATTCCTCGGAATAATTGCATTGTAAATCCATTGAAAAAAATAGTAAAATTTCCGGTTTAAGGTTGAATTGAGTTCTTGGGGTTAAATGTACCTAGTATCCGGTTTTCCAACGGTTATTTCACGGATATTCTATGAACATTTTAAGGAGTCTATCTCAGAATCTTTAAAGAGGAAAGTTTACAAACGAGTTTCAATCATGTTGAAGCTAACAAATTTTAAGCTGATTTTGGTTTGTTTATCATTCTGAAAATTGCATAACATCAACATAGCTGGGATCAAGTATACTGAAATTTTTAAGGAAAAAATCATATATGTCACAAATCGTAACGCTCGAGTTTACTCCCTCCCCCCCCCCCCCCCTAGGAGGGTTACGTAATTTATGGATGCTCCATTAGCGATTACCATTATTTGTAGTAAGGATAAAATGGATTGCGGCTCTTTGAAACTTGGACATTTCCATACTTTGCAATTTTGGCCCTTCTGTCTCAAAAGGATGCCGACCGCTGGCCTAGGGCATAAAAAGTCTTTAAAATTCTTCACAAAAATATGAGTACTGTTATAGAAAGTGTGCAAACATATGTACATCGTTGCTCATCATAGGCCTTATGATATAGCTCAGTTGGCAAGTCTGTTGTCTCCAGAGCAGATGTCTGCGATTTCGAGCCCAAGAGTAAACATCGACCACAACATCGAACAAACTTGTACCGGATAAGTTCCGCCTACTGAAACGTTGATAAAGTCGCGAATGCCATATAGATGGTAAAACGACTATAATCGAAACAAAAAAAAAGTTGCTCAACATCGTGAAAATATCTGTCATGAGGAAATGCGTAGGGTGCGGATATAGAAAGTGGTAACTGTGTAATAGTTTTTCAATATTATGAAAACAATAAACTTTGTATCGCAATCATAACATGTAGGACTCGGTTACAATCTGCATTTTATGAATTTCCGTGGCAGTTTTGCCCTGATACATATAAAATGTTTGTGAATGTAAATATTCATAATAATGAATGAATCGTAGACAGGCGAGAGGGCTGCTAGGGGAGACGAGTAAAAAATTACATGCCAAATGTACTTTCAGGAACATCAATAAGGGGAAAAGTTCATATAACGCTGTAAAACATATAAATTTGTTTTAATACGCGCCACCCTTGTTTTGAAGAATCTGAAACATTTTAAACCTGCAAAATATTACCAATTTGTTTTAAATGCCATGATTGGTTGTGGCAAGTATGATTTTTTTCTTTAAAATGCCCCTGTGTCGTGATAATTTCACAATTCAGGTTTTTCTTCATTTCGATCTAAATTTCAAAACATTTTCAATAAGGTCTTACCAAGCAGAGAAAAAACGAATAAGACAATATTTTCTGACACATCGATAGAGGACAATCTAAACTATGATGTTATGCTAAAAAATCATACTGGACTCACTAGGGTATGCTTTTTATGGGTATGTTCTATCACGGCCCATGGGCTCGTTATAACGTTACATGGATAAATTTTCAAACTAGACTTAAATTTACAGTTTTGGAACTGATTAAAAAACCGCTGTCCGAAATCGAGTGCTGGTCTTATTATTTACCTCTACATCCTCTTTAGTAAGAACATTTCAAGATTATGAAATTGTATGGACGGATAGAAGTTAAAAAAATTAAAAGATGGTGAAAATGAGCGAATAGAATTTTATTTAGAAGCATTATTATCACACACCAGATTTTTGTTTAGTTTATTTGAATCTATATATTGAATTCATAATCTATCTATTATGAATCACACATCAGTTGGTCATGGTTTGTCCTAAAAGCGGAAACTTGCGGTGCGAACGAACAAAAATATGGTATGTGATCGCTCAGATACGCTTCCTTAAACTCAGAACGGATCTATCGATGAATTGCCTTTGCCTATGCTGAACAAAATTTTGGTGTTTGATGATATTGCTTCTAAAAAAAACTCTAACCGCTCATTTTCACCATCGTTCATTTCTTCTAACATTCTATCCGTCCATAATATTTCATAATCTTGAAATGTGTTTTCCTAAAAAGGAAATTAATTTTCACCAATAAGGCCGATAAGTTAACTAACAGATGAATACGCAGCATCAGAAATTTGAAAATTCAAACGATTAATTTTGATTTATATTTGAAAACTCGAGCAAGTCAGGGTAAAATCAGCTAGTTTTTTATAATAATGTGTGCTGCCAATTGCATTAACTATTTTACCCACTTAAAGGCTACATACGAAAAATGTAAAATTTCTACTATGCTACTTTTCAGCGATTAAAACCTGTGCTTCGTAGCCGTTAAACATAAAAACACCACCATTAGCACGTTGTCAAACTCCGACTCCGGTCCATATAACGCTCGCATAACAATCTCCGATATCAATTGCCAGAAGCACGCAATTCATGTCGTTTCCACTTCCGAATAGTTTACGACACCCGATTGATGGGTGGGTGCTAATGGGAAACATCATCATCATCTTATGTGTGGAGGTTCAACTTTGGAACAACAGTCTTCAAGTGGCCACAGCCTGTCGAACCGCGTTTGAAAGCACAGCGTTTTCGAGATCATTGACAGACCATAACTCTAGCGCCTCTTCATCCGTCGTTGAATCACATAACTACATACATATATATCTATGAAGATAGTTGGAGGTATGTTTGTGAATCGTTTGGTGATCCCGAAAAGTGTTAACTATTTATGCTCATGAATAGGTACGCTAGCATAGAGCAGAACGTTTTTCTTGTTTGGTTGAACATACTTTTCATACTCTTGCCAACTTATCTTGTGATATGGTTGATTCATATCATTAATTAAAGTTATTCAATTTGATAACAAAAAAAAAACAAACCTTTGTAATATTAGGAGAATCTGATTTTTTACAGTCTATCATTTATTACACGAGATTCCGAATACTTTTAGGCTTCAAAACTTAGAAGGCAAACTGCAACAAGCCACCTAATATTGCTGCCACTACTGAGACTAGGAATCGTGATCGTGTGTTAAGAATGGTGATGTGTTTGTGTATGCGCCATGCGCATCGGAAGACAGGGAAAGTTGTTGCATCGAGCGAGATTTATCTCTCTGGTTAACGAAGAAAATTTATTGGCTATTTAACCTAACGACCAAGAGTGACTGATTGTCGGCAGTACGGAAATGTGTATGTAGAGCTATTTGATCAAACAATTAATAAATTATCGTGTCACTCATGTGTAGAACCGCAGTATGATTTTGAGTAAACTAAGCTGTGAGTAAATTTATTGTGCCCTAATTCGATGACGGAATTATGGATGTTATGCATAAGATATATATTAGTTACTGCAAGAGAAAACACTAACATCAGAAAACATTTAATTAGCGTCAAATTATGTAACCAACGCGTTATTTATAATTGGCGTATTTAATAAAAAAAAACTTTTATAAAAATTCTTCACAATTTTTATTCTTGTTTCGATTAAAGTCGTTTTAACATCTTTATGTCATTCGCGACTTATATCAACGATGCAGTTGGCGGACAGTCATCTAAAAACTTATCCGGTACAACTGTGATCGATATTTGCTCTTGGGCTAACAAATTCTCCACTTTGAAAACGAGGGGATGAGAGTAAAAAACACAGGAAGGTAAAGTTTTGCATGATGAAAATGAATATGATTGACAGATTTGGAGACCGTGTTAAAATCGAAAAATATGTACCCATGATTTGTTTAATTTCCAGTGCAAATTGCATGACACAAAGGGTTTGAATCAAGGGATTGAAATCAAGAGAGAATTCTTTGCATTTGGAGTGGTAATGATCAAAATTCCTCAACTGCTTCACAAATTGCCTCAATTTGCAACAATTATCACATTTTCACTCTCTCTGAGCACTGGTTTCTCTCATTTGAACTCAAACCTTCTAATTCTCTCTAACAAATTGCCACAAATTACCACAAATTCAATCATTGCACTATGGGGAAAGTGGTGGACAAAAATCGAAAAATTTACTTTCTTTGAATGACGTGTCTTGTATACTATTTGATAGCCAGAGAATTCAAACCTAGATTCCCAAAATTTCAACCGTCTGTGATGAAAACTTATTGCGCCACAGACATCAGACCTAGCAAAATTGTGAAAATTCGTCTCCAAGCAGTTTTTCCTTCAGTTAAATATTTTTTAAGATATTTTTTCAAGATTAACTATTTACTTGTTTTTTTTTATTGAGATGCATCACCGTTGCTGATCCATAATCGGTTGTCCAACTCTGGGATCGGAATCATGGTTCAATGAAATTGGTATTGCAAAAAAACAAACAAACCCAGCTGTAATATCGATGACAGGTGATCGATTAAAAATATACCAATGTTATAGTTTGAAATCGAACTTCAACTTGTTGTAGGCGAAAAAAAATCCACGAAACAGGTTCTCGCTAAAGTGGATCAGCTCAAAACCCTCTGATGCTGGTGCGCTGTCTTCTCAACTTCAGTTTTTTTCTCAGTTCTATTTACGTTGATGTTGCTGCTGCTGCTGCTGCTACGAGAAACATGTCACTCGGCGCGATTGTATCGCGAAAAGGCCACAATTATGTCGATTACGGTAGAACTTTGGCGACTTGTAGATCGTGGCTGCTTGATTAGAGATAGCGGACGCAGAACATGGCGAAAAATTCCTCCCCAGGATTGAATGGAGCAAGAGAGCAGATTAAAAAAAAACTGAGCGTCACCACCTCCTCAACAGCAACATAACAATCGGCTCAGTGATCGTCGCCTAAGTCAGTCAGCCAGCCAGCCAACACACGGCTCAGGTCTTCAAAGTAGACCGAAAGTCTACCGGTGCTAGACCAGCTGGAACACTTGGCGACTTGGCGAGGCCGTTGAGTTCGAGTGTCGAAGGAATCGCTCGAAAGCTTAGCTCGCGGCATCACTTCGTCGTTGTCGTCGTCGTCGTCCAATTGTCTGCGTAGAGCTAAAAATAGCTCCTCGACACTTTGGCGAAACTTGAACCGTTCCGTTGAGCTGATGCTTTTGTTGTTAAACCGCGAGACATAATGACGATAAAAGTTCGCTGATTTGGCGAGGTCGCAGGTAGACGACGAATGCTGTCGATGGACAGATCCGAGCGCGGAGATCCAAAGAAGTGGAGATCGTCACCCCGCAGAAACAACACTTGAACGAGAGGGACTGCTGCTGCCGGCTGATCATATAATCGCACTCGGAGGCTGGATTGTTTTTTTTTCTTCTTCTTTTCGTTGCATGGATCGTTTCCCCAAGTCGCTGTTGTCGATGTTGATGTCGAAAAGTTGACAACCACATGTCTCTTTGATAAATTTTTCAAGGGTTTTTTTCGCTTCCCAGGAGAGACTTCGAGTCTTGTTCAGGTCATGCAGGTTTGTTGGCTAGCAAGTGGCGAAAGCGATACATGGCACTTAATTATGGATTTTTCCTTCTCTCGGCACTCGCTCTGGTGAAGCTCTGAACGAATAATTTACCTGGAAGGAAGAATGAAAACGAATCGTTCGGGAGACTTGAACATTGTACAGAACTGATATTTACCTGAAATTTAAAATAGTTTTTTTAAGTCCAAAGGATTTGCTAATTATAAAGACCCGCAAGTCTATTATACTAATAAAAACTATAATCTAAACAAAACAAACACTCACCTATTTTTCAAGAAGGATGATCTCCTCGTAGAATGGTGTATTCAAGTTTTATTAACTTAGACATTGTATAAAAAGACTTGCGCTGAAACCTTGCTTAGGACTCCCTCTGCACCTTTTTTAATTGTTCAAGCGTTTTTTTTTTGCTGTTTGGCCACCACTGTTTTACGATTAATTTTTCTTAGATGTTGAAAGTTCCACTGAAAATTTACTGAAGTTATCAAAATACTCATAATCTCGGATCCAAAAGCACCCATTGTTTAATGTCATGAAAAAGGTGTTATTTGTGTTATATTTAAATTTTTTTATTCTTCGACTTAACTAGCTTCGACTTAATCATCGTGAATGATCAATGTATAATCCTGTGACGACGACGGCTAGCTCAGTTTTTCGTTAACTCAGGGTCGGCTTCAACTACTACAGAGTGAACAAACGACCTGGGGGAACTAGCAAACGAACTAGAACCAAAATACACAGGGGGGTATTAGACGTGTAACTTACAATGCGACGTATACATTTTTAGTAAAGGTTACATTCTTGGGGATGGGGTTTAGGAAGTAGGGAACGTTGGATCCCTTCCAAATAGATGCTACTTGTTGTTGGCGTACGAAAACGGGATTCCAAGTGGCGTCGATGGCCATAAATGTTTACTGGTTGGGTCTTTGGTGAGGGTTGTGCGGTCTTACCAAGGAATGCATGAATCATGGACGCACGTGATGATAGCTGCTCTACGGGTGGGGTCTTTCCTAGGCCAAACAATCAGCGACCAGTAATGTACTGCCAGATCTATCGAGCTCGTAGGATAGTTAATCCTCCCGATGGCACAGTTGGAGGCGCGCCACGTCCACGGTGAACAGGACCGGAACTAGGGGCAGGGTGATAGAACGGACCTTCGGAGTGACGACTTCAGTAGGCCGAGAGCTTGGTGTAGCCATAAGGTCCTTGGACCTGGACCAAATGGGGCCGTTAGATGGCTGGCCCATTGGTGATCTGTCCGGAGACGTCTTCAGAGACAAGGCTGGTCTAGGAATGAAACTTTTGTTAGATGCTAGGTTGAGCGACCACACTTGGAATGACCTGTTCTTCCGTTGGTGCCTTTTCTCGTTTGCTCCGAAAATGTCATCGATGAAGAAGAGTTGCCAGTATTTCGATCATGATGAATCTAGATTCATCATGATTTCGGTCGAACTATGACGTTGTCACGGAGTTTTGAAAGGAAAGGGATAGGGGACATTGGTTGGGACGAGGAACCTGGAAATTTGTACTAATTGTTCCTAACGGTTATACAATTCAAAATTACTCAAGGCCCGTGCACATGAAGGTTCATATTTTCATTTTCTTTGTCTCGGTTAGTCCGTAACAATCCTTAGATATCTATTTTTCATTTAAATTGTATTCCGTCTCACGAAATAACCTGATGAACTATATTTCTCCAATTCATTCGGTCCATGCAGCCGTTTTCCAAATTCTCGGGCATCCCACATACGCTAGATCACGCTCCACTTGGTCCAACCACCTCGCTCGTTGCGCCCTTGCTCGTCTCGTTCCTACCGGATTGGCAGCAAACACGTGTTTTGCAGAACAGTCGTCAGGCATTCTTGCAACATGTCCTGCCCAGCGTATCCGTTCAGCCTTTACCACCTTCTGGATACTGGGTTCGCCGTAGAGTCGCGCGAGCTCGTGGTTCATCCTTCGTATCCACACTCCGTTCTTCTGCACGCCGCCAAAAATGGTTCTTAACACTGGTCGCTGAAATACTTCGAGTGTGCGTAGGTCCTCCTCGAGCAATATTCACGTCTTGTTCTCAATATTTTTGCTGACAACGCAAAATCGGCTTTTAGCATTTCAGCAGGGATGCAATCGATCCTAGGTGCTTTGATGGATTTCATGTTTTTGATTGCCGCTCAAATTTCAGCCAGCGAGAGTGCTTTTGAATTGACCCCATTAATGCGACTTACTGTTTGCACTTCGATCTACGGGTTCTGTTGGCCATCGCTATTCGTGACTTGGAAGAGTTGTACGAAATGCCGTGCCGTGCCGCAAATGCTCAGTCCAATGCTTGAGCTGATCTATTCTTTCTGTCAACAGCTGACCTGCTCGGTCTTTTAGCGGCATTCTAGCATTAGTCCTTGCATCACTAAGGCGGTGTCATAAAGTAATCGGATATCTCCATTGGCGAGGGGTCTTTTTCGCTCTTCGGCTAGGGAGTTTGTCCAGGCCCTCTTGTCTCGTCTACAAGCTCGTTTAATTGCCTTTTCCAGCTTCTCATATCGTAAGCGGGCGGCTGCTTTGGCTGACCCGGTACATGCCTGCTCAATTCGGACTTTCGCCTTTCTCCGATCATCAATCATACGCCAAGTTTCATCCGACATCCATTCACTTCTTTTTCCACGAATTTTATCAAAAGTACCATGGCTCGTCGTGATAGAGGCATTCATGATTTCTCACCACTGTTCTTCGACTATTCCGTCCGAGGATCGGGATTCATGCTGTTCAAGCTCTGGCCGGCGTAGAGCCTGTTAACATCCGACTTTTTCCTCTCGCCGTTGGACACGCGCAACTCTCAGTCGAATCTCACCAAGAACGAGGTAATGGCTAGTCCACGATAATTTCGAATGTCAGTCTTTCAAGCAGATTTGAATATGGGCACTAAAATAAGCTTTCCCAAATTTAAGGAAAATTTTCTGAATCCAATCGACTCAGTCTATTTATACATTCTTATCGTCATTTGGGTGTCAGCAAATACAAAGAATGACATTTTGTTTTGATATTCGGTTTTCCCTAAATTTAACTGCATTCAAAATTTAGGCGTAAAACACATGGTCTTGCGGGCATACTGCCCCAATTTTTTATGATTGTTTTTACTTGTGAGAAGTAAGTGAAATTCAACTAAATGATTATAGTCTTCCGAAAGTGTATACGAGTGAAAAAACGATAAGTTGTAGTTTTATCAGATTTCTCATGCTTGTTGACCATAAAACTTTATATGCCAAACATGAAAAATAACAAGTTTCACGCAGATTCGATTAATCCTTCTGTTTCTAAGAAATAAAGTCGTTTTAGTAAACTTTTCACCTAATCACGGATAGAAAAACTTGTATGCCACATTAAAAATGAAGAAAGACATCATTCCAAGCCATAGCTTAGCGAATTTTCAAGAAATAATGGCATGGGCCATCTTACCCCGCTGGTGCGTCGTGTATCAATTTTCTCCGATCAATCACATCCAGAAGATCTAATTAAATTGTATCAAACAACTATTCTCTCAGTGATGGAGTATGGTAGTTTCTGTTTCCAATCAGCTATCAAAACTCCTCTCATCAAACTCGAGCGTATCCAATATCGTTGTCTCCGCATCGCTTTGAGATGAGTCTTGAAGTTTTGGCAGGAATACTCCCACTGAAAGATCGATTCCATTTTATTATCTCTGCGGTTTCTTATCAGGTGTGAGGTCATGAACCCATTATTATTATTATTTCGTCTTTGGTTTAATTACCATACAGACTGATGACTTTAAAACTAGAAAATTCTTCTTAAGCCTATTTTAAAACGACGTTTGCACATATTAAAATTAAACAAATGATACACTTAATTAAAAAGTTCACAACAATTGTCAATAGGGTGATTTTGGCCATATTGAAAGAAACTGACGTTGTCGAAGTGTTCTCGTTGGTACATAAATGTTAACACGTTGTAGAATGTAAGCACAATCAATATGGTTGGTCAATGTGTCGAATATAAAACCTTGCTGCAGTTCGACGCGCCGCTTTTCGAGTGCAGCTAGGCATATAAGAGCACACCTTTCGTTCGTAAGGTAAAGTAAATAGTAAATTTAGGCTACTTGAGCAAAATCTTCATACCAGATTAATGTCTTCATACCACATCCTCATGTCAATGCAGATAAACCCTTCTTCGTATTTTCCAACTCGTGTTTTTATCCCAGACTACGATAATTCTTCTGTCCAGCTCGATTTGTCCATGCAGCGGGAAATTCGTGGAATTCCGGATTCGTATCGTCCACTTTTGATTCCAAGAATTTTCGAAGCTAAATATAGACACGTCGATGCTGAAAACTGAAAACGGCCTCAGACTTATTAATTTCGCCGCCTCCAAACGAATGGCCGTACGTAGTACCTTTTTCCAGCATCGCCTCCCACACAAGTACACCTGGAGATCACCGTACCAAACGCAATCACAGATCAACCACGTTTTGATCGACAGCCGGCACTTCTCGGACATCATCGACGTTAGATCCTGTCGGGGCGCTTACACCGAGTCGGACCATTATCTGGTGATGGTGAAGATGCGCCCAAAACTCTCCGTAGTAAAACAACGCGCGAAACCGGCGCCCGCCTCGGTTAAATATCGCGCGACTGAAGCTATCTGAGGTCGCGGCAGATTACGCGCAATCGGTCGAAGCAGCGCTGCCGGCAGAGGGCGAGCTTGACGGAGCCCCTTTCGAGGACTGTTGGGATACCATCAAGACAGCCATCAACAGTGCTGCGGAGAACGTCATCGGTTATGTGGAGCGAACTCGACGGAACGACTGGTTCGACGAGGAGTGTAGGAGGGTGATGGACGAAGAGAATGCCGCGCGGGCGGCAGTAGTGCAAAGAGGCACCCGTCGAAATGTGGAAAATCACTGACAGCGGAAGAGGCAGCGAGTCCGAATTTTCCAGGAGAAAAAGCACCGCCTGGAGGAGGAGGAGCTCGAGAAGCTGGAGCAGCTGCATCGTTCCCAAGAAGCACGAAAGTTCTATCAGAAACTCAACGCATCCCGCAAAGGCTTCGTGACGCAAGCCGAAATGTGCCGGGATAAGGACAGGGGCATCCTGACGGACAATCGTGAGGTGATCAAAAGGTGGTGGCAGCACTTCGATGAACACCTGAACGGTGCACATGCAGGAGATCAAGAGGGTGGGGGAAGGTACATCTCGCCGGCGTAGCCAACGACGTAGAGGAGCCACTCCCAACGATAAGTGAAGTTAAGGAAGCCATTCGCCAGCTGAATAGAAACAAGTCGGCTGGGAAGGATGGTATCGCAGCTGAACTCATCAAAATGGGCCCGGACAAGTTGGCCGATTGCCTACACCGGTTGATAGTCCGGATCTGGGACACAGAACAGCTACCGGAGGAGTGGAAGGAGGGGGTAATTTGCCCCATCTACAAGAAGGGCGACAAATTGGACTGTGAGAACTACCGAGCGATCACTGTCTTCAATGCCGCCTACAAAGTGTTGTCCCGAATCCTACTCCGCCGCCTAACGCCACAAGCAAACAGATTCGTGGGAAGTCATCAGGCCGGCTTCATGGAGGGACGGTCTACGGCGGACCAGATATTCACATTACGGCAAATCCTCCAAAAATGCCGGGAACACCAAGTCCCTTCGCACCATCCATTCATCGACTTCAAAGCCGCATACGACACGATCGACCGTAACGAGCTATGGAAAATCATGGACGAGAACGGCTTTTCCGGGAAGCTGATCAGACTGATCAAGGCAACGATGGATGGAACGCAGTGCTGTGTGCGGATCTCGGGTGAATTGTCGAGTTCATTCGAATCGCGCAGAGGGCTTCGACAAGGTGATGGTCTATCCTGTATGATGTTCAACGTTGCGCTAGAAGGTGTTATTCGACGAGCGGTGGGCGAAATGCGGGGCACGATTTTCAACAGATCCAGTCAACTTATCTGCTTTGCCAATGACATTGATATAGTCGGCAGATCATCATGATTAATACGTCCAAGACGAAGTACATGCTGGTCTGTGGATCCGAGACCGACCGAACCCGCTTGTCCAGTAATAACAAGGTCACGATCGACGGCGACGAGCTGGAGATAGTCGAAGACTTTGTCTATCTCGGCTCACTGGTGACCGCAGACAATGACACCAGCCGTGAGATCCGGAGGCGAATTATCAGCGGAAGTCGTGCCTACTATGGACTCCACAAGCAACTGCGGTCGAGAAGACTAAGCCCTCGTACGAAGTGTAACCTGTATATGACGCTCATTAGACCGGTTGTTCTCTACGGGCACGAGACATGGATATTGCTCGAGGAGGATCTGCGTACACTCGGGGTATTCGAGCGACGAGTGTTAAGAATCACATTTGGCGGCGTACAGGAGAACGGAGTGTGGAGGCGAAGAATGAACCACGAGCTCGCGCGACTCTACGGCGAACGCAGTATCCAGAAGGTGGTGAAAGCTGGCCGGATACGCTGGGCGGGACATGTTGCGAGGTGTTCGCTACGAATCCGGTAGGAACAAGACGAGCGGGGGCGCAACGAGCGAGGTGTTTAGACCAAGTGGAGCGTGATCTGGCGAACGTGGGGTGCCCGAGGAATTGGAGAACGGTTGCCATGGACCGAGTGAATTTTAGGAATTATGTTTGTCAAGTTATGTCGTGAGACGGTATACTAAAAAAAATAAACGATGCTGATAACATTTCTTTACCGATGGATCAGTTATAGAGGAGTCAACAGGATTTGGAGTGTACAACGAAATCTTTAGCGCCTCTTTTCTTCTCCAGTCACCATGCTCTGTGTACATCGCGGAGTTAGCTGTTATTCATAGCGCTCTGGATAGGATCGCCACACAACCTGTTGAACACTTTTATATTATTACTGGCAGTTTCAGCTCTGTTGAAGCAATTCGTTCAATAACATCAGAAAAGCGCACGCCGTACTTCCTCAAGAAGATATGCATGTTGAGTATTTTATCATGACGTTGCTTTTCTATCACCTTTGTCCCCCCACAATGCTCGATAGCAGGTAATGGGAGGACAGATTCCTTTGCAAAGGTGGGTGCGATGGAAGGCCAACATTTATCAGCGTGGAAATGAGAAGAGGAAGAGGTCGGTGGCTCTGAATCCGTTACTCTATCGTATAAATATTGCTGACAGTGATCTATGCGCTTGCGGCTTAGGTTACCATGACATCGAACACAATGTGTTGGGCTAAACGGCTCATTTCAATGAGCAGCTCAGAGCCGTTCGCTTAAATCAATGAGCCGGTTCATTTGAGCGGCTCAAAATTGAACCGTGTCCCGCAGCTCAACACTGGAGAGCGAAGAACAGCAGAAAGCCGTTCATTTATTCTCTCGATCCAAAAGAACCGTGGTAGGTGGTGGTTCAAAAAAGAGCCGAAAAACGGCTCGGAAAAGAACTGCGACTCGCCGCTCAAATCTGGTTCACAAACTGAACGGCAAGAGCGGAGTATGGAGAGCCGTTTGATTCGATCAAATGAACGGCTCGGCCATCATTCTCTGCTCGGTTCTTTTTCGAGCCCTGCTGTAGCTCTGTTTTCGAGGGGTGTCGTGTCTTGTATTTTAATCACCCACCACCCACCACGGTTCTTTTGGTTCAAGAGAACGAACGAACGGATTTCTGCTGTTCTCCGCTCTTCAGTTTATGTTGCTTGTTTAGTGATGGGAGAGCAAACAAGAGCTGTTTGTTTGAACCAGCTCTTTTAGGAAAAACGAAGGAACCGTGACTCGCTCGAATTAATGACGGTTCTTTTGATTCGAAAAACAGACGGCTCTCCACTCTCCGCTATTGCAGTTAAGTTTTCGGTGTTGAGCGGCGGGTCACGGCTCATTTTTGAACCGCGGCTCTTTTTTTAAGAGACACGGTTCGTTCGTTCTTTTTGAAGAACCGGTTCAAATGAGCGGCTCTTGAGCGCTCGCGCATCACTGTTCAACACATTATTTGAATAGATTTCTTCGGGCCCGAGGGAAATCACCCAACGTTCCAGTGAGAGATGTGAGAGCTGTGATGAACTTGTACTACATGATCGAAATCTACCTTTTGCTAAAAACTATTGATCTTCGTCAATAATTTTTATATTCCCATATTTCCATATCTATCTTCTTTTTTTCTTCAAAAAGTGTATATAAGCACACAATTGTAATCAAACAAAATGAGTTTATCTACTGAAAGCCTAAAGGTATGAGCCGTTTCAAATAAAAATTTTACAAAAAATACGTTGCCACCTAAAGTTTCGATTTTCTTCAGGGAAATAGTGGGAATACTAAAAAATTGTAAAAATGGAATCTGTTTTTCAGAACAACTTTACAATCACATATAATTTGTATTTAAAAAAAAATCTTGAAAACAACCTTGCCTCCTCAGTTTCAATTTTCATTGAGATTCCAGTCTCTAAATTCCACGATAGGAATTTCGAATCTTGTTCTAAACAGGTTCTTTGAATATTGAAATGGAATATTAGATAATTCAAATTGTGAATATTGATTCCAATTGTTAATATTACTAAACTATAAATTTATTTTTCATTCATATAAAAAACTTACAGCTTATTTAAATTGTGTTTTAGGCTTTCAGAAAACTTTAATGATTATTTTTATAAAACTTCGTTTCTACTCGAAATATAAAAAAAACTCATTGTATATTGAAAGTGAATAAATCCTAGCTTTTTTTTCAAAGATATACGGCCAGACCGAACTTTTCTCAAATTTTGTATCCCATATCCGGACAAGCTGGATTAAAACCGGGCAACTTGGCAAGATTAGTCAAGATGCGATAAATACAATTTCCAAGATAAAAACGAGTAAACATTTGTCTAAATATATTGCACTGGTGTTGTGATTTTGCTCTCATCCATCCCAGACAATTTTTCCCGTTAGAGTTCCAAGAAAGTCAACTGACACTTCTGAACAAAACCGCTATATCTCTCTTGCTTCTCAATACATTTTTACAAAATTTATAATCTTGAAAACCTCGTAAAGTAGCTCAAATTCGTTTATCAGACAATGTTCAGCTACAACCCTTCAGTTTTCCGTTATTCAAAGTCAAAGAAAAATAAACCGAAAAACATTCTTTGGAAAAAAAAAGACTGTAGATCAGCTATGGAATGCTGATTCCAAGAAAGCTGAAGTTAGAAGCTATACGTTGCGCACAAGGATCTAGTTTTTGAATCTTTTCTAGATTATAACCACAGAAAATGTAAAAAATTGGTGTAAAAACCGTACTTTTTAATCAATAAACCGTCAAAATTGTTAAACACTCCAGATAAATTTTGAAAAGAGTATTGTAAAATTAACCTAATTTAGCACATTTTCGCATCTTTAGACTTTCGAAATATGAATCACAGAATTTTGACGAATTTTCAAAAATAGCTATGTTTTTAACTTTTATCAATTCGCAATTTTTCAGATTTTCTAACAATTAAATTAAAATTGGCACCGAATTATGAATAAATTTTCGCAAGATTTCCGCATACGACTAGAATTGGTACGAAATTGCCTTTCTGGTGAATATGGATTTATTTCGGAAATTTTGCGTTAATATACTCAAACTCTAGTGCAAAGTTAAATTAAAGTGTTAGAAAATCTGATAAATTTCAAATTGACAAAAACTTTCAAAATCCTCGCCGTTTCGATGTTGATGAGCGGCAAAGACTCATCCAAGTAGTCTTCTACCCAGAGCCCTCTTGCTTTGATCTCTCCACCTATCATTACTTTCATTTCTGTCTGGTAATTTTACTTTGAATTTCATAATTCGCCGAAATGTCAAAAATTAAATAAGAATATCACCCACTGGCGATCAAAATAAGATAACAAAATTAAAAATTTCAAGGATTCATTGAGGGTACAGAAGAAATCATCCATTAAGAGTATTTAGACAAAGTGTGCAATCAATTTGCTTGCACTTTCTAGAAGATGTTTCAAGACTCTTCATGCTCGCTCCGACTGTTTTCCTTTTTTCCATTTTATGTTTCTATCGTAATTCATCATTCGGAAGAAGTGCAGCAAAATGAAAAACCTATCGGGCACATTCGGGCAGCCCTTCATTGCCAGCAGGTTCGATCGTTCCGTTCCCGGGGCCCACTCAACTCAATCTTCAATTTTCTTGATCTTTTCTCGCTCTCTGACTTGCCTTCACTGCTCCAGGCGCAGGGTCTCTGTAGGTGCCTTCTCCTGGATGGTCGATTCTCCAAGGCACTTGAAATCCCAGCAGGGAGCCGCATTGTGTGGGCTCACTCCCTATGGGTTCCCTTAACTAGCATTCCTTCCCGATTGTCCCGAAGTGGCTACCTCAGTTCTAAGGAGAAAGATAATTTCTGCCTTCCTGTTTACCGAGCGTTACGTTAAGACGAACGCATTATGGTTGAACTTTTTTTTTTCTATCGTCAAAAACCTAACCTTACCTACACATAGTGTGACTTCGAAAATGAGGATAAAATTGGGTTTCTTTCCTGCCGCCTGACTGCTTCTTGCGACGACACAAAGAAAGGCATCAAAATGAGATTACGGGTCGTCCTAAACTGTCGGTTTCTTTTTCCGGATCGAAATTCTCCGAAATCCCTACTGATTATCCAATCATTCGCGTTCGATCGGAAACATCTTTCTTTCGACAGTTTTATCGAGTTTGCGTCCTTCGGCCGGACGTGCAACTTTGATCTGCAGCAGCTTCAGGGAGGCCTCACACGACCAGTCTTTATAGGTTCAAATTTATGCCGTTGTCCAGCTGCCTGTGGCGGAAGAAAACTAATAACACGTTAGGAGCACCTTTTCCGTTTTTTTTTTCATCAGTTCCATTCTGTTCACCTACAACACGCCCCTGAATGTCCCGAACTAGCACTAGCACAAAGGTTGTCCTGTAACACACTTTGATAAACAACAGAAAAGTTAAACAACGCACCATGTGTTGATCCGAGTGGCCATAAACACATTCCCTCAATTTGTGGACGGGCAATCAAGCGACCTGGCTTTGGCTCAGTCAGGCTCTCTGCCCGGCCGCACTTTTTGCTGTATACTTAAGCCTAACAAAGCTAGAAGCTAGATGATGATGATGATGAACTGCTCAGGTAGTCCTAGAAGCACCCGAAATTGATTCACAAACAAACGCGGGATTTCCAACTGACAACATGAACGGATGTGTGAGGAATCCGAAAAAGTACCGAGAAAGCAAAACCGAACGCGGAATTTCCCAGAAAGTTTAAGAATGACTTTCGTTATGCTGCTCCTGGGGAGTGCATCCGGAATTTCCGAAATTTATGGATCTTAAATCAACATAACTTGCCAACTAACCGAAAACGAATGTGTGGAAATTTTTCACTATCCTGCAAGGAGGATAAACAAAAGCATCCTAAAGGACATTATCATCACAAGATTAGGGCAAAGTTGCTAAGTTATGTTGATGAATGAAAAAGCTGAAATTGTTTGGGAAAAACAAGGGCTAATTTATCGGCATTTTTTAATTGCTTTCTTCCTTTCTTCTTCAAAAAGAAGCAACTATATTGAACAAGAATAACAGTTGTAAACACATTTGCTTTAGTTAAATTTCCCTTAATAATATACAAAAAAAAAAACATTTTTTTTTTTTCAATAATTAATATTATTGACGGATTTCGCGCCAACTCGACACTGAATCTGACATTACCCCATATTAAATTAATTTTTTTTTCAGCAGCCATGTACTGAAGTACCTTTGTGATTTCTGAATATCGAAAAGTTCTTCAAGTTCATTTTTATAGTTTCATATATAATTATTTTATAACAAATTGATCATTTTTTACATTTCTGATTTTGTTTTCAAATATTCCAAGTTATATCACAATCTAACATTCAACTATAAACTAGTTACCATATTTTTTTCCATTTTTAGTTTTGAAATATGATAAGAATCTGGAGTTTGAATCAAAGATTGAATACTGCATTCCAATTTTTAAATTTGATTGAAGAACATGAGTCTGATTCTTTTGTATGATTAATAGATTCAAAGACTTCCAAAAAGATTTACAGTCTTCCAACAGTCTTCAAGTATTATAAATAATAAAAATATTACTCCATGTAGTATAAGATCGCCGAATTTTTTCCACACTTATCCGGGCCGGGAAAATCCGGACAATTTTATCTAAAAACCTGGAAAAATCCTGGCGTTTGATTCCAAATTTTTCGACCAAAATTCCGTACAATATCCGGGCAAATTTGATCAAAACCCTGGAATTTTTTAACAAAAATCGAGAAAAAAAACCCATGAAATTTTTTTTATTAATACCTCTCAGCAGATTTTAAATTGTGTTTAAAGCTTAGTTCTTTTAGAAATGGTACACTTTCTTTTGCTTATATCTTATTCTAGTTATCACACATTCATTTTGACAGGAATTTATTACCGGTTGAAAGTACTATCAGACCTATTTTTTTTTTTTATTTTAATATTATGCGTTTCTGAGATATTTACGATGCAAGAGAAAAAGAAAAAAACTACTTTGCACAGTTTCCTTAAAAATCCATCATTATTAAATTGATAGCTGACAAAACCGTTGATTATTCAAAGAACTATTGTGTAAAAGTAGTGGAAAAGTATGCAAACACTGGTAAAAATGTCCACTAAGTTCAAATCAAGCATTGGAGAGAAGCACATGATCGGCAATTACGGTTTAGGGTCATCTGGAAAGTCAAGATTCATATCAGAATTTTTAATTTTTAATAAGCGAAAAACTAAGTGTAGATCGCTGATCCTCAAATAACTTGAAAGTGTTGCCTAGTTATGAGTCATTCAAATCTTACCTCAAACAACAAGATTTTGCTCGTTACAGAGCTCGTAAGCTGAATAAACGGAACCGAGGCTATGAGACAGATGATTTCTGATGGACGACAAAACTTATGAAAAACCCTATTTCAAACCAGCGTTTGAATCCTGTAACATGTCTTCTTATGGTAAGAACCTTAGCAGATTGATTTTTGTATTTGCTGGTTGTTTTATATAAAATACTAGCTGATTTACCCGGCCTTGCTCGGGTTTGCATAAAATATACATCAAAATGAGTCGTTTCACTTTACGAAATTTTGGTTTATTTGTATTCAATATGTTTCAATATGTATTCAATAAGTTTTATATATTTATTAAGAGAAAATTTTACCCATGTTGTGCCATGTATGTAAGCTTTAAAAGTTTTGTTAGTGTTTTTCAAGTTTTGAATGAGATTATTTACTATGTTTCCCTTTTTCATATTTTTGAAATACTTATAGTTATGAGGTTCGTATTCATAGATTTTAAAAATAATTTACCATGATACTTTTTTATTTCATCACGAAAAACATTTTATACCCACCCTTTCTTGAAGGAAGCTTGAATAGCTTTGGCCTTCTTACTTTTCTTCTTCAAATGATTAAATTATATTTTTATCTTTCTTTTCTTAACCCCCCATCTAATAAAATCTCTTTTGGAGATGATCTCTTCGGACGCTATACGCCAAATGCTCCCCCGTAAGCTATATTCAAGTTTAATTTGTACAAAAAATTCTAAGAAGTCTTCCGAAACTTGCCGCAGCTCGTGGCCTTCAAGTCTTCCAAGCCAACGGCCATGAGTTCGAATCCCAGTCACGGCATACACAGTAAACTTTTGTGGTTTAGTGGTTTAAGCATTTGTGAGATGCTAGCCATCATATACTCGAAAGATGTACGCTTAGAATTAAGTAAAAGGAATCTCTTCGAGGAAACATTAAGTTTCATTGAGATCCTGTATGTGTTTGTATTTGGTTTTTTAAACTTGTTGAAGACTCATTTTGCATGTTTTCAAATGGATGTGTGCTTTTCGTTGTTTTTCCATACTGTTTTATGATTAGTTTTTCTTAAATGTTCCAAGTTCCACTAATAGTTTTTTGAAGTGATCTAATAGAAATTATCTCGGAACCCAAATCGCCCATTTTATGATGTTATAACAAAAGATTTTTTTTTTTAAATTTTTACATTCTTGGAAAAAAAAATCTGAAGAGTGATGAAGTAAAAATTCTTGGAAATAATTTGATTGAATTCGCAGTACTTAACGGTTTAAGTTTTCGCATAATTGGATGGTAAAATTGAACACATTGATGATCAACATTTTTACAAAAGTCATAGATTGACCGATAAAATTGAATTGTATAAAACTTAAAACCTCATACTTAATTTCAAATAAAGTTTCTTGCGTTGGATTTGGTTTTTTCAGATAATGCACGTTAAATTTTTGAAACGGCTTTCAAAGCGTTGACATCACAGCTCTCAACTTATAACTCTGAATTTAATTACTTTATCTTTCTCTATGAGGAATTCTAAAAATACGAAAATGGTTGGTTCTAAAAAGCTTGATTTTAAGAAAATTACTTAATATGTTTTCAGCACTCAATACAAATTTATAATGGAGATAAATCACTGCATCCATACTTCACACACTGTGTATTCTTATAGACTCCAAAACACTGCAGCAGTGGTAAGGAGTCCATTGAAAACCACTACAATTCAAATCAATACATACTTTACAGGTCAGTTGTATTTTTCAATCCGAAATGTTAGCTCATTATTAAGCCTGTTCAACAGGCGATTGCAATTGGTTTCAATCGATTTCGATTGGTAAATGGATGTTCACTCAGCCAATGTTTTGGTCGAAACTAATCCAATTGACGTTCAATGAAGCCAATCGAAATCGATCGAAACCAGTCAAAACCGATCAAGCTAGGAAGCAGGATTCGTTTCGATCGATTTCCATCGCACTAACACATATGTATTTGTTTGCTGTCAAAAACAGCAGATTTGGTTTGTTGTGAAAAAACTATTAGAAGAAATGAAAGCGGTGTCATTCGGTGCGGTGTTTCCTGTCGTGTGCTGAGTCGGTGGTGCAGTGCTAGTCGTGCGGAGTCAGTGGTGCTGATCGGTGGTGCTATGTCAGCCATGCTGGATCGGTGGTGTTGTGCCAGTCATTCTGAGTCGGTATGGCTGTGCCAGGTATTCTGGATTGGTGGTGCTGTGCTAGACGCGCTGGTCTGGTGGTGTCAGACATGCTGGATCTGTGGGGCTGTGCCAGGTATCCTGAGTCGGTGGTGCTGTGCTAGTCGTGCTGGTCCGTGGTGCTCAAAGAGATGTCGGTCGATGTGGCGTCGCTGTTCTGCAGCACATGTGCTGTTCTGTTAGGACCCAATTTTCACAATACATCTGTCTGTCGGTCTTGGATTATTATAATAATCAAATAAGAAGTGACCAACTATGTGACTACTATGTAAATAAATAGGAAGTGAAATTTGGTCTATGTTGTGAAATACGATAAAATGTCAAATAAAATATAAAATTTATCGATCCTCTGTATTTTATTTCATAATATCATGATTGTATGTTTTAAAAATAATAATTATTTTCCTATAGCAGCAATTTTTCGCTTTTGTGCTTTACTTTTCCCTCAAAATTGCTCATTATTCTAAACAAATTCCTTTTTAGTATTCTAATATAGTTCGAGTCGAACAACAAACTTTCTAATCTGAAATTTTTCTGACAGCTTGTATACGGAAAGAATTGCTATTGAGATATGGCCAAAATGATGGATTCATTACAATTTGCCTTGAGTAAACCGCCTTTTCGAATTCTGAACGAAGCTGATAAAGAAAATTACATCTGAAAACACTGCGCCAGTGCGTTAGTATTAGTGAATGGCTGTTCAATCAACAGCCTAATAGAAATCGATCGAAGTCAATTGGAAAAACAGCTGATCAACTGTCAATCCATTTCAATTGATTTCGATTGGGTTTCGTTGAACACACCTATTGTATCCAAAATTCTCGTATCTACCGGTACCACGTGCTTTCAGCAGTAGAAGGTACAAAAAACACCCGCCAAAATTTCCCCTTTCAAATCTTTAACGCTCAGCAAGCTTTGATTTGCTTTCCAGTACACGTGAACTTTGGATGGTCGTTTCTAATGCCTGGCCCATGGTGATGGTGAAAACAATCCCGCCAAAGGAAACGAAAATCGGCTGCCAAATGGGTGCCATGACTTTTGATTTGTGGGAATAAAAACGAAAGTTGTATGGGAGGGTCCCTTATCCTTGGAGGGAGGGACTCAAAACTATTACTAAAACCTTACCATGGTCCAAACACCTAACTGTACCAAATTTCAGGCTGATCGGTTAAGCGGTGTGGATTTGTATAAGGTGCATACAAACAAACATATATAGTCCAACTCATCTTTATATATTAGAAGAAGAAGAAGAAGAAGAAGAAAGATAGTGATTTGCCAAAATTCTGCTCCTGTGGAAAAGTACAAAAAATTTTAAAACGAAAGCTTTAGTTTTCGCTGTTTTTAAAAAACAAACAAGAGTTATCTTGTATATAGGCTTCGCAACTTATGATCTATACTAACCGATTATTATTTAAGTTCAATTTCATGATGGTTTTACTTCGTAATTGACAGATTTTTCCAGCAGAAATTCCATTTAAAACGCTTTTAAATGGCTCAAAAATAATCGAATTTAGTTAATTTTGACACAGCTGTACCCACTAAATTGCCTTTAGTTTCTTCAAAAAGAGAAGTATTGAACCAAAAACTTGCAGAAATTGAAGGAGGAGGATGCAGCCACCTAAAAAACAGATAAGACGAAGTCTAAGTTGGAAAAACTGATCAATATCATGACTGAAAAAAGTGTGCGTCGGCCGATGGAAGATATCATGAATAAAGTAGACACTTAGCACACACAAACTGATAATTAATTTTTTTGATTTTTTTTTCTTCAATTACCTTCATTTCTCTCATAGAAAGTATTTCGATCAAACGAAAAGTTTTTGAGATACACGCATTCGTAACTGTCCCATTTCTAAATGCACCAAGCTTTAAGGCTTCGAAAAATCCTTCCATGATTAAATGAATCCGAGCAAAATTCAGGCATTTATAAACGAAATCCGGGCAACTGAGCCGGACCGGACTTTTCCCAAATTTTGTATCAAATACCCGGGCAAACCCGGATAAATCCAAGCAATTTGGCAAACTTACTATGTTCTGGACTTCAATTCACAAAGTTTTTTTTTGTGTTAAAATAAGATTTAGTTTTGTTTCTGAACTGGAATCCCAACTGCTAATTCTGAGTTTAAATTTCATCAGATTTCGGGTTAAAAATTGCTTTTAAACTCATACGTTGATATTCTTAACCATTTTGAATCCAATTTTTATTTGAATGAATTATCTGAACATTAGTTTTTCTTATATCTTTATTCAAAATAGCTTTTCCGAAATTTGAGTTTTTCTGATTCTGACTCTCTAATTCTCAATTTGTATGAAATGTGTTTAAGCCCGTGGCAATCTGTGGTCCAGAGTTTTACACTGGATATCACTCCTATTATCCCAGCTAACATGAAATCGTAACTTGAAGCCCGCGCGGGAGCAATATCGTTCCAAAATTTACAAACAATGCGAACTTTTTACCATATCCGATTTAAACTGACTTCAGACGACATTTTATTCGATTATTTCACAAAACAGTTGGAATTTCGATTCGCAACACCATTGATACGATTTCATGTTTGCTGGGGGATTGTTTTCACCTGAGTTTTCATGACCGAATAGTCGAAGGTATTAGTTTGAATACACTAATATCATCATCAGTCACCCCCCCCCCCCCCCCCCCCCGCCGTACTATTTTGTGCAATAGTAAGTATGCTTAACACGTTGCGGACCAAATACGAGATATCTAGTTTTTTTTTCGCTCATCGCAAGTGTGCTGCACCTTAGAAGCACAACTCAAATGTTCTATATTTTGTCATTAAACTTTCTTCGTCACTTACCGTAACTCAAAGCAGCTAAATTTGTGGAACTTGATTCTATGATTTCTGATATATAAAGTGCCTAATTTCGGTGTTTCTTGGCTGTGATTTTTTCGCGGTCCGTAATATGATAACATTCAAGTACAAGTCTGCATTATTATATTATCCATACAAGACTAATTACAAAATTTAAAAAAAATCGTGAACTTGATTAACTGACCAACATTTTTAATGTAAAATCGGGCCCTGAATCCGAAAATGAAATTTAAAAACATCTCAGTAGAACCGTTTTTGAGTTATGCTCCAAATATGAAATTTCGGAAAAATTAAAAAAGTTCTTGTACTTAGATTAAAATATCTCGGACGGCACAACAGTAATTTGAAATCCCTCTTTTGCATGTTGAAGGTGAATAAATATTCTATCGATTATCTGAACATTGATTTTGCGTTTGACCGTTTTTTTCGATAAAATTTTGTTTCAACGAAAGTTTCAGACTCGAGGGTAGCATTTAAAAAAAACTGATTTTCTTTTGCGCTTGAATGTCTATTTAAAACAAAGATTTCAAGTGGTTGTTTATCAAAATCGGTTGAAAATTGAAGAAGTTATGGCTACTTTACCATAACTATAATTATTGCAGTTTTTAATAATTTAACGAGCTGCAGTACACTTATCATAGTATAGGAAGAATAACACATGGTAAATCTCACTCGCTCAAGTCAAAATTATTTATTAGCTAACCAGAAGGTCACATGCCAAGTTTCAGGAAGATCTGACCATAGGGAGGGGTTGCTTGAGTCTCAAACGTGAATAAAATTTGAATGTTTTCTGCCCGGGAGGAACAAAAAATACTGGTTTTTCATCAATAACTTTTTGCATCACTAGCCGATTGTTTCTATGGTCGATTTTCTTAAAGCCTAAGTTGAGACAAGGGGCCGTTCAAATATTACGTAACGAAATTTTCGGTTATTCTCAACCCCCCCACCCCCCCCCCCCTACGTAACACACTCGACTCAGATTTTCTATCCTAAATCCACAAAGCGTAACAAACTCTTACACCCCCTCCCCCCCCCCCTAAACGCGTTACGTAATATTTGAATGGCCCCCAAATATTTCTCCCCAACTCAGATTTTCTATCCTAAATCCACAAAGCGTAACAAACTCTTACACCCCCTCCCCCTCCCCCCCCCCCCTAAACGCGTTACGTAATATTTGAATGGCCCCCAAATATTTCTCCCCAAGACTGTAACACGATTGGACTTGAAGTAACAAAGTTATTGCAGTTCAAAGGCCGCAAATTTTGTCCGACACGCAATGAGTACTTTTCACGCATTGCGTTTTATACGAGAATTTTCGACCAAAATACAATTTTGAATCGCAATAACTTTTCTGTTTCAAATCCAATCGAGTTACAGTCTGGAGGTGAAATATTTGTCTCAACTTAGGCTTTAAGAAAATCAACCATAAAAAACAATCAGCTAGTGATGAAAGAAGTTATTGATGAAAAACCAGTATTTTTCGTTCCTCCCGGGCAAAATACCTCAAAATTTTATTCACGTTTGAGACTCAAGCAACCCCTCCCTATGGTCAGATCTTCCTGAAACTTGGCATGTGACCTTCTAGTAAGCTAATAAATAATTTTGACTTGGAGCGAGTGTGATTTATCATGTTTCATTCTTCCTTTACTATGATAAGTGCCCTGCGGTTCGTTAAATTATGAAAAACTACAAAAAATACTATTATGGTAAAGTAACCATAACTTCTTCAATTTTCAACCGATTTTGATAAATAGCCACTTGAAATCTTTTTTTTAAATTGACATTCATGCGCAAAAGAAAATCAGATTTTTTAAATGCTACCATCGAGTCTAAAACTTTCGTTGAATCAAAATTTTCTCTAAAAAAATGCGTTTTTTATAATTTTTTTTTCTCATATAGTCACTAATATCATCAATACTGATGGTCAAACGCAAAAACAGAGTTCAGATGATCGATAGAAAATTTATTCACCTTCAACATGCAAAAGAAGGATTTCAAATTACTGTTGTGCCGTCCGAGATATTTTAATCTCAGTACAAGGACTTTTTTAGTTTTTCCGAAATTTCATATTTGGAGCATAACTCAAAAACGGTTCTACTGAGATTTTTTTGAATTTCATTTTCGGATTCAGCGCCCGATTCCACATTAGAAATGACCTTCAGTTTACTGAGTTCAAAAATGCTGTAAACTAGAGTTACAATAGTTATTTAGAAAACAGCTCCAACATCACCTTTTTGACCCATTTTCATTATATACGATATTGTAGAGATGAGACGAATGATATGCAGAAAATAAATCAAATTCAATTAAAATAAAATAAAACGATTGTTGTATTGTAACAATGTAACAATAAATTTGTATGGAAACTATGTTATTTTGGCAACACTAGACATAATCGTAAAATCACGATAATGGCTTGGTTGCTAGAATAATTACAGAGAGTGCAGATAGTCAAGGCTGCTGCTAAGAAAAATTTGTTTCTGATTCGGCCTCGCGGGAGCGCAGATTCAAAACACAGCAAAAAAAAATGTTACGATGAACGATGTAATTTCTGGGGATTACGGATTTCTGTTGCAATAATACATCTAAATGATGTCCACAACTCGAACACGTCGTGAAGTGTAATATCTCAACCTTCTATGTGATATCGCATCAAGTAGTCAATGTTTTCCTTTGTTGACGTTCAAATTTGATTTCATTTCAAAAATTAAGAAACGGATTACGGACTTCAGCTGTATTTGTTTGGCTTGTAAGTACTACCAAAATTAATCAAAAATATAAGCAAACCCACAGCTTGAAAAATAATTTCATAATTTTTCATTTTTTAGGAAATTTGTCCGATATGGATCAGCGGTACGAAACATATTCTTTGTCTCCAAACAGCCGGGTACATCAAGACAATGTGAAATTAGGTACCTTTTGCGACTCAAGTTATGTGCAGGTATTTGATGTAATATCGCATTACTTTTTTTGCTGTGTGCTACAAAAAAATTTTTGATTCGACCTCCGGTAGAAAGAATGATTGGCACAGACAGCACAGATTTTGAAGGCTACTGCTACGAATTGTTTCTGATTCGGCCCCCGGAAATAGACGGATTGGCTTAGAAAGCGCTGATTTTAATAGCTGTTGTTTGTTTATTGTAATTTGACCATCCGGTAGAAAAAAAACGGATTGGCTTAGGAAGTGTAGGCTGCTGCTGATTGTTTGTTTTGATTTGACATCCCGATAGGAAAAAAAATGGAATTGACTTAGGAAGCGCAGATTTTTAAGGCCATTATTTATTTATTTTCGTAGTATTCCGTCTCGCGACATAACTTGACGAACATCTGGTCCGTCGTTGACCGTCCCTCCATGAAGCCGGCCTGATGACTTCCCACGAATCTGTTTGCTTGTGGCGTTAGGCGGCGGAGTAGGATTCGGGACAACACTTTGTAGGCGGCATTGAGGACAGTGATCGCTCGGTAGTTCTCACAGTCCAATTTGTCGCCCTTCTTGTAGATGGGGCATATTACCCCCTCCTTCCACTCCTCCGGTAGCTGTTCTATGTCCCAGATCCGGACTATCAACCGGTCACAGTGGTCCAAAATGCGAAAAACGTGATCGTTGCTTATAACTTTTTTAGGTCACATTTTAGCATATTGGTTTCTTCGGAGAAGTTTGTCAGTAAAATCAGCTCTATAATAAAAAACTATTATTTTTCTGATTAATCCCCCTACAAGTGAGATAAAATTTCTAACTCCTCTGTTATAGGTTTTAGCTCTTTGATGTCTTCGACAAACTTGTTAAAAATCAAATTTTCTACAACTTTGTCTCAAATGCTAAGTTTCTAAAATAATTATTATCCGAGATATCGGCCAAAT